>NC_044011.1:33130961-33438855 GCF_900496995.4 Aquila chrysaetos chrysaetos
ATTAAAATTTCCAGCGTTTCATGAAATGTTATTTATCTGGACCTCTCTTCATTTCCCTTTCATCATCTCATGATGATTTTTGCAAAGTTTTTTGCAAAGCAGTATAATACCTGGACAAATTGTATTCATTAGGATGAATGCTGTCTCCAGGCTTTGGTGCCAAAATGGAATTGTTGATTTCTGCTTAGCATTTGCTCCTCAGCAGCAATGAATCTGGTTTTAGACAGGTGATTACAGAGCCAATAGGACCAAGAGACTATTGTAAGTCAGTTAAGTCTATCACATTGTACCTAAATTATATTAAATGAAGATGCTTTCCCAAACACTTTCATATGATCATCTTGGACTGACAAATATCCTGTTGCCACTGTTAAGTGTTTCTATACCTTGAATTTCACAGATGAGAGAACTCATGGGTAGAAAATGAAGTATCTTGTACCACTGTCATATTTTGCAATTTCCTATGAAAATACAAATCCTAAGCCTGATTGTACATTGTTTTATGTTTAAAAAAGTCTTTTTTTTTGCATCTGCAAATTCCATTTGTTATAGCATAAAAACAGATTAAGGAGCTGTACTCCTTTCCAAACTTTTATGCACGTGAGTGCTCACCCTGCAGAAAAGATGCATGTTTCCAGATAGAAATACTTGTAATACAGTTTTGGGCCTTTGGTATTAACAATTTTAAAATAATATTTTCAGTATCAGTATCAGTGAGAAAGAAAGTAGAACTCCCAGATGGACCGTGTGTGTCAAAGTTGCTGATAGCACTCTAACCTGTTTGGAGACCTGTGCCAGCAATAATTCTTTTTTTTTTTTCTTACAGTGCTATTAGAGTAGGCAGAAGCCATTTCATGGCAACATTTATCTTGGGGGGGTGGAGTGAGAGGGGGAAGGCTTGCCAATCCAGAACTCTTCCAGTGAGGCTGTCGTTTGGTAGAAGTATGTTCTGCTTTTTTATGGGCAAATAATTGAAATTGAAAAAGAAAAACTCAATTATCTTTTCAACTTTCATGAAGTAACTTTTGATTATTTTTTGAGACCATAAAATGTTATTCATCCACAGTTTCTGAAATAAAAAGGAAGAAAAAGTACTCTATATTTTGAGGGAACTGTGCAAGGGGACCGTATCTAATACCCCTTCCCTATTGCATTTTGCTTTCACAACTAGAGTTCTATTTATCTGGCTATGATTATTTCCCCTGGTATTTTGTACATAAAAATCACTCATATCTGACATAAGCTATCAGACTCCTGAAGAGCAGTGGTAAAAACTAAGCACTGACTTTGGGCCAGAAGGTACCACCTGTCTTTAAATAACACCTTTCCTGAAGAAACTGTGTCTTCATACTGATGCATGATGAAAAGTGCACCACTCTGGCACTTGTTTTAAATTTCCCATTGTTTCTTGTTTGTAAAAGGACTGCCAAAATGGTGGTGACAAAGTCATCAACATGTGGAATACTTAGTTTTTGGTCCTGGTGAATCATTTACTGCATGGCCCAGAAACTTGTCCTATTTCCACTGGAAAAACGAGTTTCCCCTGGCAGTGGATGCCAATTGATGCAGTGTAATTTCTGGTCTGCCAGCTGTTGATAATGAGATGTACGTTTAAGTTTAGACCTTTGTGGTCCTTAGTGAGTGGACAGTGGACTCTGGTTTATGTGATATATATGATATATTAAATTTGTATGATTGTATCTATATAAATATATCCCAGGGAATGGTTCCCTGAGGTCCAAGCTGAATATTATAAAATGATCTGTGTGCACATCTCTCTGGGCTAAGTGAATGTAGAGCTGCCTTGCCATGTTCACATCACACAGCACTTAGTCCTGGGCTTCGTATTGTCTCTCCATGGTCCAAGAAATTCCAATTACTTGTTGGTATTTTTATAGCTCAAAATGTCTTAAATACTGTATGTAGGGGCTGTGCTGCAGCCCATCAGAGTGAGGTTCTTAAAGCATGAAATTGTCACAAGTCCTGGTGCATGAGGTGTTGTCCAAGGATACAAATCTTGCTGGGAAAATGGAGCCCTACGGAGGGAGGATGGAGATGAAGATGGTGCAGTCTCATTCACTGCGTTTCTTGAGAACATTCAGGAAGTGAACTGTAGCCAGAGTGGCACATGGGTTTTGTTTCAGAAGGAATTAGTCAGCTGACTCCAAGAGACAGCCTGGAAGGCTCTATATGGCTACAGAAGCACTCTTTGCAATCTTCCTGATTTTAAGAGTCTCTAACTGGAGTCCACTAGGAGTTGAGTCCAGAAATACATGATTGATTGTTCACAGGTATAAGTGAGGTATCACTTATCAGAGGTAAATAAATGCACTATTTTATACAGGCTTGGAAAAGTCAACTGGTTTTGAGGAACCTTGCTCTCTAATGATTCAGATATAGGACAAACAGGTGGATTCTTTCTCTCTGTATAGCAACTTCTCTAAAGCTTGTTTTTCCTAATCTCCTGAAGTACATCAGTATCAGAACAGTATATTGGGGATAATTTGCATAAGCATTATTTTACAAATGTTTTAGAATTTCTAAAATGAGGATCCTGCCTAATCTAGGATACATTATTTGGATTTTTCACAGTGCAGTAATTTTTTGTGATTTTTTTTTTTAATTTCTGAACATAGAATAAGTAATTTCACATTAATATTTACTGGTTACTGTAAGAAGATTGTTCTAACTTACAGAGTCCAAAGTTGAGGAGTCAAAAATATTTACAGAAGTAAATGCCATGGTGTATCAAGCACTTGAAGAACCTTTCTTCATAAGAAAGAAAGGGCCTATTTACAGCTCACTTGTACATACACAATGTATGAAGTATTCTGCCTCACTATCATCTGGTCAAATTTTATATTAAAAAAGAAAACTCCCTGGTTTGCAGGGAGTTGCAAAACTAAATGAAGCACATTAAAAATACATTTCTGGTCTAATTCCATTTTCCAAATCCACATATTAAACATGAATATAATAGCCCAGATTTCAAACCCAACAATGTTCTCCTTAGAACTCAGCATCTTTGTTTTCAGAGTGTTAGGCATTTCCATGAGTTATGCTGTACTCATAGCACACAGGGATGGATGTGGGCGGTAGGACACTGGACTTCATGGAACACTGTGAGAGCTCAGGAAATTTTGAGCAATGTGAAGGTTAGAGGTAACGTCCATGTTTGCAGGCTTCATTACAAGTTTCTCAAGCTTTTGAGTTTCTCAGCTGGCAGCTCAGATTTAAATTCCAACCTAGACTTCAAGGATGTAAATAGTATTCTAGAAATAGGTCTTAATGTCTCTGTGATTCAGGTCTATTTTTTGCTTGTGGGCTGTGGTCCTTTGCCTGTTGAGACAATAAGTTCTTTGGGGCTTAGTCTCCTCCTGTGGATACATATAGATCCTTGTGTGAGGGACTCTGAGTTCATGGGGACAGGACCTTCAATTATTTCTCTCTCATTGAACATCTTTCTGGTAGGAGAAGAGAGATGTTAAGTCAACTGAGTGTGTCCCAGTTTTTAGGCTGGGACAACCTGCTCAGGCCTGGAAGCATTGCAATGATATGAATAAGTAGTTGCAGGAGATGCCTAATTACCTGGTGAAGTAGCTGCGGGAGTGACGTATGCTTAGCCTTTTGTTAGAGTGTACAGCTTCTGATGTGCTCAGTCGGACAAACTTTTGGCTTTCCCTTGTTTTGTTTCCAGCAGTACGCCAGAGATGCTAAGTGCTCTGTTGATGCTGTGGAACAGGTCACCTCTTAGTATCTCCCCATTCTGTTACCTCCACGTTTACTAGCAAATGGTTAAATAAGGCATGATAGCCTTGCTAATCTTCAGACAATCCAAGTGCCTTCATGCATCAGACATTTCCACAGGACCTGTGGGGAGACAACAGTAGGGTTGACCACTAAAATGTGCTATTTTATTGGACATGGGCAAACAAATAAGGTTTTGGTTGAAGTGGTTAACAAAGACCAAACTGGCATGCTACTCGCTCATTTTTCTGAAAGTTTTGTGTGTACTAAGGAGCTTTGGGCTTAGCTGGAAACCTTGGATGTCGTTAATGAGCCACTGTGCTTTACTTATGAGCCTTCAGTGTAAGGTTGAAAGGTGAAAGAAAGAAATCCCAGACCTGTGCACCATGCTGCAGAATACACATATTTTTATCACGCATGGATGTCTGGAGAAGTCTCCCACCAAGCTGACACTGACACTGACAGCCATATGTGCAACTTGGATCAGAGCAACAATGAAAATAGACTGTGGTTTACAACCGCTTGTAACAATAAACAAAGCATATCAAAGGATCCCCCAAAACACACTTTCTCTGTAGAAACCTACATGGTTTTATTATTCTAGTCTCTAACTTTAAAGCATTTTTGTCATTTTTGTAGAAGAAGAATTAAATAGTTGCAGATTCCTACCAGGGACAATTGTCAGGGACTGGACTGGGCTTATTGGTCAACCACATCCATCACTGTGTGCATAGTCAGCAAAAACTTCCTTAAGGAAGATGTTACTTGCCAAAATCTACTTTCTTAAATTTGTGATGCATTTTAATAGGGGCATTACTTTTATATAAGGTTCTTCCCACTGCCCCATGCAAATTGTTACAAATGTCATTTTATGTAGCTTCAGTTGGACTGTGCAATATTCAGTCCTTCACTTAACTGATGGTGAGTTCATCTATCTGGTTAACAGGATGAAACAAGAGTGCCCATCCCCTCCAGGCAGATGTTAATTGCTTTTTACAGGTAGACACAAATATCACAATATGGCTTGACAAAAGAAGCCTTTGAAACACATTTCAATATGTAAGCATTTAAAATGTATAAGGTGTAAATTGGAAGTGTTGCCCTGTAGAAAAATTAATTCAGCTTTGCAAACTGATCTGGAAGAACTAACCTGTGAATGGGAAGGTGACAAAAGCAGCTTTAATATGAAAACAAGTAAAGCCTATCTTTCAGCTTGCTTTTCCCCTGAATCTTTCTTTAGCATTCTTTTAGCCTCCAGATTTCTATAAAGTTGAAAGATGCCTTGTTCTCCAAGGCTTGTATCACCTTACTAGGAAACCCATGGAAGAGGACTCATAATGTCTTCAATTATGCAGCTGATATCTTTACTTAATGTTGACATGAAATTCTTTGCTAAAGTTCTGGCAATAAAGTTGGAGAAACTTATTCCCTAAATTGTTTCAGCTGATCAAGCAAAATTTTGAATTCTCTCTCTGTCCTGAAACTTCAGAAAGTTAATTGTGTTATCCTGACTCAGTCAAACTCTTGTCACTTTCCTGGAATCTTTGTGGGCTGAAATACTAGGGTATTTTTACTTTTGCAGACATCTGCACTCTGCCATGGAATTAAATGTGAGAAAATTTTAGTTGTATTTTATTACTTCAGAATAGTTCCCTGTAAGGCACTATAGGTGGAAAAGAACAGACAAAATAATTGGTCTTGGATTAATTTCTTCTATTCTGACCTCCCCTTTTTACCTTAGTGTATTTCTTCTGCAAGGTTCTGGATTTTCCTGAATCAAGCTAGGAATAGTCATCAGGCAACAAAATAGATAGGTGATAATTTCACCCATGCATGCTAGGTCTTCAGATTTCAAATGACCATGCACAATGTCATCATCTCCTTGCTTCTCAGAGGTCACAGTTTAGGAAGCCAGTTGTTAAGGAAGGATATCAGAAATGGAATGCCTGCAAAGAAATCTGTGAGTTCACTGAACTACAGGAGAATGAAGGGAGGTTTTAAGCACATTGCTGAGAAGCTAAATGATACTCCTTGTAACAGCCTTTGTCTCAGGCAGATGTTACCCTGTGATAGGTAATTGGAACCTGCTCTTCTCTAACACTGAAGATGAAGCTCTCTAAGAAGGTGAGATGCAGGGAAAAAATGGTAAAAGCAATCAAAACAGATCTGCCTGTCGAAGTTGGTGGCTATGAAATTCTGGATGTGGACAATTGTGACTTCTTGAGTTTTAAGATGAGATTAAAATATTCAAAAAGTAGAGACAAGGATTGTGCACCCTCCTCTCCAGGCTATACGGATGCTTTTGCTCACTGTCCTGAAGACCCAGAGAGCTTGACACTCTTCGTTGCACAGTGGCATGGCTACAGAAAGGAGGAGAGTTAGTCCTGGCTGCAAAGTGGGAATACAAGCTTAAACATGAGACTGAAGAAGACCTGAAGCCTGTGCCTCCCGATTTCTGGGCGTATACTGTTCCTGGTGTCACCTGTGAGATAGGGCAGATAGTATCAGCTAGGAGTCTTTATCACCAGCTGCATATTTATCATTACTGCTGTAGGTAAGCCAGTAGCTGTCCCACTGTGGCCCTCTTTTCCCAGTATTCCTGACAGACTGCGGACTTGTCAATGAGTGGAAGTGGGGTAGAAGCTGGAGTGCTTTCCTAACTCACTGGATAGTCTTTACATGCTGCAACAGACAAGCTCTTGTGGTCATGGGATTAAAATATTACAAGCTTTGTTTTGAAACAATGACACAAGGAATGTTTGCAATGACTCCTTGTGCAGTGGTTTGTGATTTAGCTCATGTCTGGAAACCACTGTTTCTAGATTGCAGGACAGCTCATAGCTTGGGAATTTCCAAAGCAACTATTAACTGGAATGTCAGTTTATATAACTGTGTCTGTATGAGTTCAAGTTTTGTCCTCTTACAGGTGGCAGTGGTGCTGGGCAGGGGAAGGGAGTGCAGGAGAAAACCTTTTTACCATTCATTTTGTGTGGGTGCAGTGGAAATTCAAACTTTGACTCTCACCCACCATGTCTGGAATTAATCTATCTGGCAAACCAAGTACAATCATGGCAAGAAATTATATGTGCTTCACTGAAGCCTTTCCTATGGGGCCGATCCATCTTCTTATGAGGTCAATGGAAAAGCCTTCATAGGCTTCAGTGGGAGTCAGAACAGCTCTAAGTGGGCTCTGTAGGTTGTTCAAGTCTTAAATGGATGCAAGGGCCTCTGTTCCAATCTGAAGTTCATTCTGAACTAGACACTGCAAAATGGATAGGATCAGATAGCACATAGGAGGGTGTTTGAGACCCTTTGCTAAGAATGAGAAATACCATCTCTGTTATGTCTTGGTCGTATTTTTTATTCAGTGATGACCTAAGGTAAAACACTTAAGAGAGTCCTTGCGGAATACTGTGAACTAAATATGTAACAGCAAGAAACAACTTCAGTCTGACCCTATAGTCCTGTAGAGGAGCCACACGGCACCTGTACATTAAGTACAAAATTCTGTCTCAGGCAGGAGACATGGTTTCAGGCACACCTCTCCAATTAACTTGTTTGCCCACTGGTTGTTAGAAATCTCAGGTTAAGATCTTTTTTTTCTTTGCCCTCATTGTACATGAAACTAAGGTACAAATTCAGCACCATAAATGCCAACCTGCACAGTGGTGCCCAGCTCTGCTGTTTCCTTATTGAATACCTGTTGAAGCAAAACCGCACAACTACAGCTCTGCAGAACAGGACAGCTTCTTAACATGGGACCACATAAGGTCAAAGAAGACCAAGAATGAGAAACTATTATTTGCTGAAGACACCATGAGCTGCAAGAAAATGCGTACACTCCCTCAAACCCTCATCCAAATTCAGAGCATGTCTGAGCTGACTGTCCGGACACTAATGAGTGAGAAAAAACATTAGGAAGGAATGAGAGGCAAGAGACCATGTTCAGAATGTACTTTGTTTGTTTGTTTGTTATGCTTGGGTCAGAATATCTGCAAGATGAAGATGAAAGATTCTTCAGGCACTCAAAGCTGTGTGCTCTTCTGCTTTCCTTGCCACTTTTTCCTGACAGGAGGGGTGTCTGCTGCAGATTTGGTGCCTAGGGAATGCAATAGAGAAGCCAAGAACAGATGCAGTACTGTGGCACACTCAGACAGGTGAAACATAATGAACTTGTGGAGCAGGTGCTTTCAGAGGACCAAACACAGTAACCTGGTGAGGACTTGGTGGTGGGCAAACCCACCAGGATAAGAATTGCTAACCTGAATTTTTCCAAAATTGTCTTCCCAGGCTCTCAAAATAGCACTACTGGCCTAAATATTAAGAAATAGAAAACCATAGTATTACCACTGAATTATTGTTATTTGCCTTCTCGTCTCTTTCACTTGAAGGTAGCTAATTATGTGTTAAGTCTTCTGGAACTGAATGCTCTTAGACCCCCACATAAGAGGAATGCCTACCTTTCTCTGGTGCCTAATTAGTGCCTTTTTCTTTAGTCACCAATGATTCTTTGAATTTTTCCTTGTATCTATCACCACTAGAAATCCATGCTTTTAAGGTGGAAGGTCTGACTGCAGTTTAGTGTCTTTGCCTGGCAGAGTCAAATCTTTTCAACAAGAACCACAAACATTAAAGGATTCCTAACAGTGGTGAGAAATGTTAATGTTACAGACATGTTTACTGAAAAGTGGTGCTAGTGTAGTAAAAATGGGTGGTGAAAGCTAATGAACCCTGCTGTAGAAAATTAAAAGCTGTATTCATAGCTGAGACCCTCATGTCAGGAAATGTGGTGACATGCTTTCTTCATAACCATGAGTTAGCAGAGTTTACAGCAACCTACTTCTGAACCTGGCATATATATTTTCCAGAGATAAACTCCTTCTCAGACTCTGTGAATCTGAAGATTATTGGACAAAGAGGGACAGCAATCCTTTCTTCTGAGTAGATCTTGGATTATTTTGTAAAATGCAGAATTGTGCTAATACCTTAAATGTAAGAAAACAAAATGAATGAAAGGATTTTAAGATAGATTTTATCTCAATGAATGATGCATTTTAATGCGCCATAAACATGTAAGCCTCACCTCTTCTGCATTACAAGGTAACATATTGTTTTGTTTTCAGTTTACCTCCCACCCTCTGTTGTTCTGTTTTCCATTACTGCAACTTGCAGTGTAACAACAGAATTGTTGAATCATATGAGAAGGGTCCAGCAAATCTTATTTGTTCCACCAAAATTCCTTCCATGTGTTGAAGCTTCCTTTTTTCTTTTGCTAATTTTTGTCATGTGCTTAATTTTAGTCATTTCTCCCACACATTGGAGGCCAGCATCTTTCCCTCACCACTGACAAGTTTTGAGGCCTTACAAGAAGTAACCAAAGCCTGTTGGACTTACCACATCCTTAGAAGAATCTAATCACTGTGCATAACTAAAAGCTGCTCTCAAAAAGAGGGGAGAGGAAAAGAGCAAAACAGAATAGCAAAAAAGGTGACTTGGACTGGAGAATGTAATTGGTGATTCAAATTAGAGATACTAAATGGTATGAGAAGAGAACTAGACAAGAGCTAGACCTCTCACTAATATTGGAGGAACATAGGATTTCAAAATGGCTGACAAGACATAAAGTCAATTAGCTGAATTCAAATGAGGGAAAACGTTGCACCTCCAAGATAAACTGAGCAAACACGTATGGGAGAGTGCAAGGCAGTGTGGGATTTTGAGCATGTTTCTTCTGTAGGTCCTTTGAAGTCTCTCAGCTAGAGCTCAGAATCATACAGGATTTCGTCACGAACTACTGTGCACTTCATTTGCTTAACACCACATTTTGTGCATATATGTTTGGGGGCAGGTTTCCAAACATTTAATGCCTCTTTCTTTCCTTTGGGAAAGGATAAATTGGGTCATTGGTCTCTAAAGAACTTTTTCCAACAGTTTTGATTTGCTCAAGGAAAGTGAATGGGAATTCTATTAGAAGCAAATGCATAGCAGAGACATCTACTACTGCCCTTTAACTGCTGGAGACTTTGCTCTTATGTGTTTTATTCACCTCATAAAAAAAGCTTAGAACCTTGTAAAAAAAATGTATCACAGAAGAGATGTGAGACTTAGCACAAATATATACCACGCACATAGGGTGGTCTTTTCTTTGCATGTATCCAATAAACTTTCCTTTTTTTCATGTTGTTTTTGCCAACTTCCCATTGTTTCCTCATATATGAAGCTGCTTTGGCTTGGGCCATGCTACCTCCGTTGTTGTCATAGGCTTTTTCTCTCTCTACAAATTTATAGCTACCCAATAAAAAAAAGAGAGTAAGGATACACTTTGTCAGCAGAGCCAAAGTATGTAAATGTTTATAAGAAGTGATGCTTACATTAATCTTAAGTAAACTGTAAGAACATATAAAACTTAAATGCTTAATACTTTCTGGACACTACATTTTGGTAGAGGATTAGAACTTTTGCTAGCCAGAATGTTAAGGATTAGAGAACTGGAGCTGAGATCCAGCACTGTCCCATATAAGTTTTGAATACAGAAGGTTTTTAAAACAGTGTTTGAAAAAGTATTTGAAAATATTTGGCTCACATTCATAGCCAGGCTCCAGAGGGATCTTTGCATTCTTCCATTGGGTCAAAGGCCTGTATTTAGAGAGGTGGAGGACTCAATGTGTTTCCTCATGGCCAGTTATCCCTCAGTACAACTACTGTCATGGTTGCTTCAGCAGTTGCTGTTCCTCATTCACATTCTCACTGGAGAAGCCAGACTCTGGAATGTGGATGCTGAAGCATGGTCTAAATTATCTGTCTTTTGCAAGGCAGGAGTTTGCTTTTCAGCACAGTCTTTAATTGCACAGAAGAAGTTAGGCAGAGTATTTGCACCAGCGTGCTACTTATTATCAACATGGTTTTCATTTGAGAACTTTTTTATTTTTAAATCTATTTAAGAGTACTCTCCTTTTTTTAAGATGTTGGACTTCATTTTCTTAATCTTAGGATCACTCAGGTTTCCTGTAGAGGAATAATTTATCCATGACCGTCCTCTACCTATTTTATGGTGCTATTTCTCATATGAGATGAATTTGTAGTGCTACCTTCTAGTATAGACAAAAGTTTCCAAGGATCAGAAAACCCCAAGACAATCACTATTTTGACCTACCAGGTATTACTGGCCTTTGAAAATCACACCTGTAACCCTTTCTGGGCCCAATAGCTGCAGCTAGACTAAAACATTCTAGAGAAAATTATAGTTTGACCAATAAGCCTACATTACAATTCTTGTGAAGCACACAGCAGCCTCTGTAAGTTGATTTTTCTTTTTTATCTCTTTTTTTTTTTTTTTTTTCTGAAAAAGGAATTTTTTTGTTAGGAGAAAACACTTTAAATGAAAGTTATTACTTTTTCAGTTTTGTTGCAGTTTTGTGTTTGTGTATGGGAAAACACTGTTTGGCTTACCCAGTGAGATGTCCTTTGCATAGCCTAGATCTGAAAAAATAGATTGTTTTCTGAATGAAGATTTCAGCAGTTTCTGTTTCATATCAGAGCATTTGGAATTATGCTTCTACATGTAGAAATGGGTACATAAAAAAGAAGTGCATTTCTTCCTTCTCTCTCACCTGTGTGAGCATGACTGTATTTCACTAAAATACAAATCAGTGCCAGTGAGTTTTTGAAAGAAGTTGGTAAACTGTGATTTTTCAAAAGTATTTACTGTATTTACTTCTGAAGTCATGATTTCAATAGAAACTTCATGGGCATTTTGAATACACTGCTGATGATGTCAGGAGATCTGTAAAAAACCAGAGGAGTTAAATAAGCCTTAATGATGCACTGGTGCAAGACAAAGTGAGCTCAAACGAGCCATAAAGCAGGCTGTAATATGGAGGTTGAATTTTTACATGAACAACATAAACCACTGGGTGTGAAGCGCTGCTTTCCCAGTGGCCACTGCTCTGCAAAGCTGACTGGGCAGTAGCCTGCTTCCATGAGATTCCTCCTCACGGAGCTGTATTGGGGTAGTTTAGTGGCTGTGCTCTCAAGAGTTATTTCTTATTTGTCCCAGCAATGACATTTCCATCTCATGACAACTTCCAGGTGTCTGAAATTTCTCTTTATTCTGCCTTGAAATGAAGACAAGTCTGCCCAAACCAATGGCTCTTTCACGTGCTTTCACAAGAAGCAACGACTTCTGCTTCAAATTGTTTCAAAACTGAAGTTTTTGACAAAAGTCTCTCTTTTTTCTGAAAGGGACGAGGAAGCCCTCCTACATGTTAAGAACATTACTGTCAAAATCTCTTTCCATGGAACATTTTAACAGAACTGTATTCTTTTATGAAGAAAAGCTCTGTCAAAAATATTCTGACCATCTCCTATAAATGTTTCACAAACATCTTTTAACCATCTTATTTGGATTTGCGCTTTCTTCTGGCAGGGTCATGTGTCTGAAATGTGTTGTTATTCTTTTGGACAGTTACTGTTTCTGTATCGAGACTGAAACAATACTGTCTGAATCTCTTTTGAGCCTCTTCTCACCTCCTTCAACCTAAGCTTTTCTTTTGCCACCGAGGAAGTCTCCCCAGTGAAACCTGTCTATCTCTATCCATCACAACTTACTTTCCATAAGATCTGTACTCCTGCGTCCAATTCAGTTGAAATCAGCCAGTGGGTTCAGAAGTTCCTGGTGGAGGGGAAAACACACCCATGCCCACAAACACAACATGCTCACATCAGCCTCATTTCCTTTGGAAACCAGCTGAAAACCACAGAAGTGTAAATTACTGCACATGGTGAAAAGTCTTGGCGAAAGAGGCCCCGTGGTCCAGTCCATGCTCTGAATCATGTTAGCTTTAATGCAGATGAGCTGCAGAGACATCAGGGAGGCCAAGTCCAGGTCCCACAGCCTCAGCAGTAAAGCTGTGGCCTTGGGGGTTAAGGTTATGCCAAAGGTTATGAGGGCTCCTGGACAAGCACCCTGCACGTCTTTGGCCTTATTGGCAATTTATGCTAGTCTCAGTGCAATTTTTGCTAAGAGTTGACAAGAATTACCCTTGCTGACTGCAGAAACACTGTTCACACTTAAACAATGTACTGACCATTCCTTACTTGGGTCTTTTCTCAATGGTCCTGTCTGTCCTAAACAGAACCAAGGAAAAGGTTGTTTTACTGAAGCTGAACTTTGAAATCTTCATTACTTAAGTAGGTTTGATATTGGTTTACAGTCAGACAAAAAAAAGGGAGTTCACAAATGTCCACTAATAATATTTCCTTTTCACTCTCCTCAAGCTGTAGTTGTGTCTCTTTTACAGCCTGTTTCTCTTTGGTGGTCTTAAATCCAGAAGACTCCTTCCAGAGCTCTGCTGCTCATGCCAGATGCCTGCAGTGAAATTCAGGGGTGGTAGGAATGGGCTCCAGCCATTATACAACCACAAAAATCTCCTGATGATTCAGAAATTTCATTTAAACAATAAAAAGCAGGGTACAGATAACAAAGAAAAGAAGAAAAATAAAGATGCAAGTGTGTCTCTCCTTTACATTTCATAGCCTACATCTGTTGTAGCTAAAGATTTCATTAGTGCAGCTGTTGTCTTGCACTGTCTACTTTATACTTAGTTCTTCCTATGAAAATGTAATACGCTAAATCTGGGCTGACTGTATTAGATGCCCTGTTCTTAAGATACTTGGGTGACTAGGGGGTGATTCTGTCATTTTATAGCTCAGGCTATTATCTGTGTAGAGCTTTATAGGATATCTAGCAAAAAAGGGGTGGTGGTGGAAGGAAGTTACTTGAATCAGCAGCTGTGGGAAAAAAGGAATAAAATATTGGAACATTTCTTTTTATATGCTTGGCAATAAAATTGAGACCAAAGGCCAAACTAGCAGCTGCTCATTCTCATTGAGATGTAGATATTTCTTGGGGGGATCCCGAGTCACATTTTCCCTCTGTGACAGCCATGCTAATCTGCTGATTTCAATGGAGGCATCTTCCCTTGTGACTTTTCATTAGCGATAGTATGGCCACAGAACTACAAGAATTGCTCCTCTAGAGCAGGAATTCTCCCCTGAGTGTTTCTGATGTGCACAACTTCGTTGCTAATGCCTGTGATAGTAACTCTATCATTTTTAAGTCAGTCATAATAGAAATGGGAGATTTAGCGTGAATCAGATCCACAGCTGCTCTGAGTCAGCAGTTTACCTAATCAAAGCTGTAGGTTTGCTGCACAAACTAATGGACCGAAGGTAACCAGCTCGAAGTTTTCTGTCCTTCCAGCTTTTTTTGTGCACATCTGTTGATGTGAAAGAAAGTCTTCATGGTGGGAAAGGGAAATCAGCACAGGAAAACTGTAGAAACTTTAAGCCAGTAACTTCCTGATGCTGGACAACACTTTATTTCACAGATAGTCTTAGTGAAGGAGGCAGGTCTGATGATACGAATAATCAGTTTTTTCTAAATTACTTTGGTCTTACTAGTATTCTGCCAACTGTGCCCCATTCTTTGATATTCCTGTTTCAGGTGTGGCTATTAGAGCCTCTCTGGTTGCATTTTATAAGAAGAAATAACTCAGGTCAGTATGTGTCCCAGTGTCAGTTGTGGGCAAGATGTCTTGCAAGTCATTGTCATGACTGTTCACAGTTGGCAACAAATTTTTAGACATATAGAGAAGCTGGTAACAGAGCATTATAAACCTGTGGAATTAGCTGTCATCTGACCATGAATTTTGACCTGAAATTTAGGTCAAATGCAAGGTAATTGCCTACATCCTTTTTTCTGGTTCTAGCCTTGGTGCCCCTGTTCCAATGGAATCTGTTGTTTGTGTTCCTTTGAAAAAAACAAGCTGATGACTATTAAAAGGCCTGGAAATGTTTTGCCTATGCAGGAAAAAAATATACTGAATCCTAACTTTGAGCTTTGTGTACTGTGATCAAGAATGTTATCACATAATAATTCAGGGAAATTATCTCCACTCAAAGCATCTTCAAGTGACCACAGATATGTTCTATCACATTCTTTGGTACATCTTTAATGTGTTAGTGGACTTTTATATCCCATTTCATTTGTGCCTTTCCCCTTGGCCTGTCATGAGTTTTTTTTGTTTCATCTTATTCTTCAGCTAGCAAACAAGGTTATAAGAACAAGATTTTAAAAACTATTTGCTGTTGGGAAGTAAGTTTTGATCAATCAAATGCCTTACATGTATAACAACTGTTTTAAAACAAACAAAAATTTATGGGGAAAAATCCACACACAAATAATACTGGGCTTTAGTTTATGTTCCTTATTCAACTGAAAATACCATTGAAGTCATTCAGATTTTTTGCTGAAGTGAGAACACAGAATATCAAACTCTGATTCTTTTAAATATGGCTTTTTTACTACATTGACAGGAACATGTCTTACTTTGATATTTAGGTTCTGATGAAATATTATCAACTGGCAGAAATGTAATTAAGGAAAAGAACGAGTGAAATTCTCTACAGACTTACCACAGATTTTGGAGAAGGCTTATTATTCTCAGGCACAGTAGCAATAAAAACTTCTTTACTCAGCTACCTCAGTGTAAAGCACAATGTATGTCTACTGCTGTAAATGGAGTTCATTCACATCTACCCTGTGCATTGCATAAGGTTCAAATGTCCTTGAAGAACTTATGAATCATACTCCTTTACTATCCCAATATAGTTTTGGCAAAAACAGCTTAAAAATTACTTAAAGTGAATCTGATAATTTTTCAGGCAGATAGCCTTCTAATGGCATTATCTTCAGTGGGCTCTAGGGTGACATAAAGGAGAGAGAGCTCATGTCTGTTTTCCTTATCCTTAGAACCTCTGTGCTAATAAAAAATTAGCTGAAAAAACCCTAATCAATTAAGAAGAGGACAAGGCAGGAATTTTTGAGGGAAATATAATTTGGAAAGGCTGATTTTTTTTTTCAAGCCAGAACAACTTCCAGAATAAAAGTCAGTTTCAATCAGTTTCTGATTTTCACACTCAATTTGGAGCAAAACCAGCAAGAAGTTACACTTTTGGCATTATTTAAATGAAAAATTTTGTTTTCCAGAACTAAATGACTACTTGAAATGCAAACTCCTGTCAAAACAAAAAATTAAAAGGTCAGTATAGAAATATCATGTATTCTAAAGAAGTCCTTTGAATGAAAATTGTGGAGAACCTTCACATTCATTCAGACCTAGACAGTAGCAAGTAGAGAAATGGGAGTATTATGTATCAATAGATAGCAAAAAGTTCTATCTTGCTGCCATAATTATTTAACCCACGGGGTTAAAAAGATGTCTTTTCCAACCTGGTGTTTATACTTGGACTGTTGATAACTCTAGAATGGGTGTATTTTCTTGGGAGCAAAAATAGATATGAGTTGCAACTTAATCTCTATTTGTCTAGACCACAGAATAATGTTGACTGCAGGGGGACTTCTGAAAGTCATCTGGTCTAACCTCTTGCTCAAAGCAGGTCAGCTTCCAAGTGGGATCCACTTCAGAGTTAGATCAGGTTGCCCAGGGGCCAGGCAGCAATTCACAGGGTTTGGATGATTTTTTGAGCAGATTTGTACTCCAGCTCTGTGCTCTGGGAGAGAAGCCATTTTACTAGTTTGGATAATGCGGGCAGCAGAGTTTCAGTGATAAAGAGTAAAAGTCTCACGAACTTTGGCTTTTGAACTGCTGAGATTAATAAGGGAAGTCATCATCATGCAGGCCAATATGTAATACCTATGCAAGCAGGCAACTGACAGAGCAGCACCAAATGCCACAATAAATGGGTGCCCGATAGCAACAGCTGGTTTGTCTGGAGGAGAAGCAACAGGGACAACATTGGCAGATGGTTCAACAAGCAATGGCCCTCTTGTAACACATGGCAATGCTATCAGCAGCCTAGCACAAATGTTAGCAACTGGATTAGGGAGTCTTTTAAAGATGGGGGCTACCAGGAGTATACTTTGTTCTCTCTGTGCAAATGGTGACATTAGCTAAGTGACCCTCTGATGAGCTGGCCAATCTATCTGCCCATTACCCTTGTGGGGCCCAGCCCTGACCACATAGCTGTGATGTGATGCTGGAGCCTGGCACCATGCCAAGTGGTTATGAGCAGGACCAACCACCCCCTAGAGCATCTCCTCGTCTTTTCTCTAGTCCGTGTGAAATTGTGCCTCCTCTTCAGGCTGGCCATATTGAACTGATGTGACCTAACCGAAGAGATGCTCTGACAGTGATTCCAGGAAAGAGACAAGATCCCTGGGGAAGGTGGTTGGATATAATGGCTTGTGACCTCTGGCTGTGGTTGAAGCTGAAATGTTGTAGCGGGGTGTGGGTTGCAGAGCTCATGCTTGTGGAACAATCTGCTCATACAGTCTTGGCATGGGATGGGGATTTAGCACTGAAGCACCATGTTGAGAAGATAACTGGCTCATGGGGAACTATGCAATGGCTGTGGCAGCATCTGGATCGCTTCGAGAAAAGTCACAGGAAGCATGGGAGGGGGTGAGAAGATTTTTCATTTGCAGGCACTGTCATTGCCCCTGGTTGTGCCAGTCTCTATGGGGCCTGGCAGGCTCATTCCTTCTGTGCTAACGGCAGCAGTAGCCTTGTGGCTACCTAACCAGCTGCCCCTCCTGCTAGCCTCCTACTTGCTGGAGGCAAGGAAGGCCAGCAGGGACTAGGAAGGAGCAGATGCAGCCGGAGCTGGGACTAGGAATGGGAAGGCTATGAGGAAGCAGTCCACCAGGAGTCCAGGATCTGGTTTTGTGTGTTGGTGTAGAGGGGTTATCTATTGCAAACAGCCTCTGCAGCAAGTGCTGCTCTGGACATTGGGCCATGCCCCTATGACTGTGGTGGAGCTAAAAAATATGAGCGGAATATTCTTCTTTTAGAAATGTCCTAGAGGGATAGTTTATTTTGTGGTGTTAATAATGTAAGAATTCAGAGACAATTGCTGGCAGAAGGGGAAGTGGGTATGGCCCGAAGCATTAGGAATTTCTCCTCAAGGAGAAAACTCACACTTTTAGTGATCTTGAGACTGAAGTAAAATCTGCTAGGCAGTAAGGGATTGCAGGTACTAAATGCAAATAGGATAATTATCTGTAGCCTCTGAAAAAGACAAATAGGACAAACTCTTAGGTATCAGAAATAGGTTTGCAATTTTAGATAGTGTAAAGGTTAGGGTAATATTAATAGAAATCTGAAGTACCTGATCAGAGGGGCTCATTGCTTACCTTCTCAGAGAGGAAGGCAGGGATTGATTTAGATGGGTAGGAAAGGATAGCATCATAGTGTTCATAATTAAACTGGAAAACCCTTTGCATCTTATGGGAAATACAAAGCCATAGCAAGCCTTGTCTAGCAAGTACTGTGATCTGCTCATAAAGCATTTGCTCTACTGATAAGTAAGTACTGATATCAGTATCTTGATGTATTTCAGGAATGTCAAAAGATGGAACAGAAGGAGAACTGAAAGAAATTTAACATTGCAATCACTCACAGATGCTTATATGAGTTTAGTAAGTTGTTGCAGGAATTGTGAACATTTTCCAGAGACTCACAGTAAATGTGTCACTGCTTAGCACAGGATAACCTGTACTGAGGAGTGACAGCACTGGCAGAAATAATGTTGAAAATGTATCAGTATTAGAGAAGGAGCTGTGAAGAGAGAAAGCAAAGGAATTCATGTTCTTCCATATAATTTTTTGTTTACTGGAGATGAGAAATAGTGTGTCTGGGCTACTGCATAGGAAGGAAAGGTGGAATCATGGCAACTGAATACAATGAAACCTCAGAATACAATAGAACTGTGAATGTTTCTCTTGTATAGGATAATGTCACGTGTTTCTTCTAGAGCTTCAGCCTTATTAGAGCCCTCGTGTCAGCTTTTGAGGAAGGAGACAGGAAATGTCTAAAAAGCTATTTGAATAGTTTAAGCTCCATAGTGGCTCTCTGCCCTAGACAATGATTTAATTTGTCATGTGGTGCATTGCCTGGAGGGTAGGGGTAGTTGTGTCACACTGTTCTAGCTATTTCAGAGAATGACAAGCTGGATATGCATCCAGATACTGGCTAAAGCTGAATGGGGCAATTCCCAGAGAGAAACAGAGCATCTATTTCATTTGGGAAAAAAAAATACACCCTACAATCTCCCATCCCTGCCCCCCTCCACCCCTGAACAGTGTCTTTATGGGAAACCTAGTAAAATGACAGAGATCAAAACAGCTGTGAAGTTCTCACCGGCCCTAGCATCTTCCTAGATGTAGAGCTGAACTTCTGTCTTACTCAAGAGGGCCCAAAGCACAGCACATGGGATGCCAGTCTTGATGCCATCAGCTGTATTTGTACAACAGGTAAGAGGGAGAATAAACTCACGAAATGCTGAATGTTAAAGGCTTCCCTGAAAAGAAAAAGAAGTGCCAAAATTCTCTCCTTTCTTGGATCTGGCAGCATCTGCTACAAGGCTGGCAAAACCTGGTAAGGGTGAAGCATTTTGTGAAGCATGAGATACTGTTCTTCGGTGGGATGGGATCATGGTTTCACAGGGTTATGTGAAGCATATCCTGCATTTTTCATGTGAAATCTTTGGCTTGGAGCTATTTAGGTCACCAGGAAGATCTAGAAAAAATAGTGAAATGTAATCAGTGTCACTAGTTATGCCAGTAGATCGTCCTGCTACAATGTGTGTTCTGTGGAAATGGCCTAGACATCTGTGAAAGATAAACACTCAGTAGCCTTCTGCCTCGGAAAATGGCTGGTTTTAATCAGTGTATGCGCACACTTGAAATAAGTAAAAGAGTATGTAAAAACTTTCACTTTGGAAAAACTCACCCATCTTCTCACCAGCCATGGGCAGGACACTTGCTGAGCAAAACCGAAATTAAATCTATGCAAAATTTCCATGTCATCCAGATTCAAATTACCAGGGAGGGATAATCTTTATAGTGGAGATGAAAAATAAATCATTAATGGGAGCTTGGAAATGATTTATTTGGAAGGCTATGAGCCCAGCCCAGATTTTGATAGGAAGGAAAGTTAGGTTCTCAGCATGCAAGTAGGTGTGTAAAGGAAATAATCCTTTGAAAAATAGTACTGGGACTTATACCAGAGACCAAAAGTTATTTCTGAAGTTGGGTCAGTCACTAGTAGCAACTCAGTTTCCAGGCTGGATGCTGGAGTGTCCCGGATTCCCCGTTCTTGGTGATGATCACAAGATAGGTTGATACCAGGATATCTTGTGAATTACATAGAAACAGCAGAGTCTTTACACTTGGGTGGTGGCCATCTGCAGGAACAGAGGCCAAGATGAGATGACATTATTTTGGGAATGCCCAAATCAGATACATCTAGAGCTGCTCTGTCAGAAGACTGCCAGAAGTAGGCCTCTTGGCCTAAGGACAGAACCAGCATCTGCCCTTTCAAAGAGATGGCTGGGACGTAAATGTAGAGGGCAGGGATTAATGAGAATAGTTGTGCTATCCAGAGTATTGCTGTGTTATCCAGAATACTACAGAGTGGTGCCATGCTTTGCTCCTCCCACAGTTACATCCTGTTTTGCAAGTGGAACCTCAGCTTCTCCTGCAGGCACCACTGAGAAATGTGATGGTAAGGTCCCGCATGGGGTACTCTGAAGGAGAACTTAAGGAGAGAAGGTGGACTGTTCAAATGAGATTTTCTTTTTTTTGGTGTAGGGTGCCGTTAAACAAATAAATCTCATTGCTTGCTCCATAACTGAAAAACAACCTCAGAAAAGGGTTTGTCAAAAAGGGAAAGGAGAATCATTTGGAAGAGGGGAGAAAGGTCTAAGGAAGGCCCCCAATGATGAAAAGAAGGTGGTCAGCTTGCTGACATTGGACGCTATCTTTAGTTAGGGGAAGCTGAGTAAGGAAGTCCCTTTCTGCATGTCCAGTTTTGGCCATGCCTGTGTTTTGCTAGACCTTTTCCCTATGATCTGTATAAAGAGAAATGGTCCTCATATCAACTGGAGGTGATGTTGATCAAGTGGCAGGTTAAGACACTGGAGAAGGTGAATTCATGCACAGTCATTTCTGGAGCTGAATCATGCCCAAAGTTCAAGTGATGTTGGTATCCTTTTGCTGTTTTGTTTTACACACAGATGAATTGCATATTCCGATTGCAGGCTTCTGCAAAACTGTCAGTGTGTAGGTCATGCACAAGGCAAGATGGAGGTGGCCTTGACAATACACAGTCTGCTGTGTATAGATTCTGTCTGTGAATGGTTCAAGTTCACTGAGTTCTGCCTTACTTAGAGTCCCAATGAAAAAGCATCTAGTTATTTCCTCTAGGGATGTGCACTATGAACTGACCAAACCTGACTGGTGCTACCCATTTGTACGGTCATTTTTTAACAAAGGAAGCCTTTATACAGTGTGTTACGGGTCATTCAGGAAGAAAATCTGTGAGAAATATGCGATGACTACTTATGATGTTCAGGGCAGGAGAGTACAGACAAGCAGCTTCTGCAACTGTTGGTAAATAATTGAAACAGCATATTGTTTACTGTAAAATAAATGAACAAATTACAAAGGCTGTGACCTGCATGCGTAGGAGTAAATTGGGCTTTTTAAAGCCTGTTTGCAGAGTTCAGCCTGGCACTGTGGAAGCTGAACAGCTATTGTAGGATCTAATGGAAACAAAGGAATTTCTTCAATGCTGTCATAGTTAGCAATAGCGGAACTGGCTTTATCAGGGAGAAGGCTGTATGTAGGTATGCAGTGAGCGTACCACTGTTAGCACCTTTGCCTTTTTTGCCTCTCTTCTCGCTGGCCTTCTTGGAGCTGTCCAGCAGAAGTCACATAGGTGCTTTGTGGCAGTGTCTCGTAGGAGGAAAATCCTCGAGCTGATAGCAGCCAGGGCACCCATGGTTGTTTCCATGTTTCTTATGCACAGAGGAAGACCTGGCATACTTCTGCTTAGACAATCATTTATCTTTCATGACAGCTGACAAAAAGAGCTGAGCAACTTTCCTCAGAATTTCCATCTTGAAGAAATCCTGACAAGCTGATGTTTCAGTTCCAAATCTGAATGAGAAGACAATATAATGGAAGTTTTTCATGGGTTGAAAACCTCAGAGTAGTTTTGATTTTTTCATGAGAAATAATGCTTGGCAGAGTGAAGCAGTTCAGTCAAAACCAGTCTGTCCTTCCACACACTTTGACAAAGTCATGGAGAGCTGTGGTTTCAGGGCTGTTAACTTATTATTTTGCTTTTCAAGTCATGGTCTTGATTTGGTTGATGTATCTTTTCACATCAGTCATTTCCACCTTTGACCTTATCTCCAGACAAAAGTGTTGTTGGTGTGCAATTTTATTATCATGAGCTCTGCACAAATCAAGGCTTGCTACTTTATTGACAATACAAAAAGTTTTCTTAAACACATGAAATGAAGGTAGACTGATAGTGCTTTGACTTCTGCTTCTGATGTATTAAAATAAATGAATGCAATTCCTCCTGTAGCTTTGTACTTGAACAATAAATGAGGTCAGAAAAGACAATTCAGACTGAATATTTCCCCATCAGAAAATGAGGTTTAGTTAAAATAGAAATAAATCTCTGCATATGTTTCGTGGTGTTGTCCCATGGGACCCATAGTTCCAAGCATCTCCTGTTTTATTCTCTCCCCCAGGACCTGGATGGTGTCTGCATTACATTGCAGGGTCTGCTCTGATACTGCACTGTTTTATGAGTGATGAAGTCTGGCAAAAAAAAGCAGGTTTTAAGGATGCAGATGCTGTAAGACACCCAGAACTACTCACCTTCAGCCATAGAAGAGATTAATTTATTAACTGAGATGGATATTGACATCCAAAAAAGTATTTCAATGTGATTTTTTTTTTTCCTGATAGGAATTCTGTGGCAATCAATTCTTTCCTGAAGAATAATAAGAATGCAATTACTGCTTACTTTCCAATGGGAAAGATAAAGAATTGGATTTTTTTCTAATTTGTTATTATTTGGATTGCAGTCACTCTTACAGGTGCCATCTGTGTTTGGGACTCATTTCTCTGGGTGCTATGCATAGTCTCAGTAAGAACCAAATGACAAAGCAAAGTTTGGGAGTGACCGAACACATAGCACTTTCACATTCCCTTCCTGAACAGAATCTGTAAGAGCAGGATTCGGAGTTATTACAGAGATAATAAAAACTGAGGTGTTTGCACCAGGTGTTCTACAATCTTAGGTAAAATAAATTTTATTTCTTTAAAATAAACTCATTTCAATGGTATTTTCTCATTTCTCAAATCTTCACTCTGGACTGGAAGTTTCTCCCATCCAGCTGACGACATTGGTCTTTGACCAATCCAAATCACTCCAACTGCTCCATGCTCCTGCTAATGTCTCTGCCTTCAAATATGCCAAGGTAGGGCACTCTCTTTACCTCCCTTACAGTGAGGAATCCCAGAGTGCTAGAAATTCTTCAGTGGAAGAAAACAGCAGGGTCTGGTCAAGTGATTGACCAGTTTCCTTTCTGGGTTACTTGTGTCAGGGACAGATTGATGTTCAGAACTGAGAAAGGATGCTGTAATGTGCCTGAAGGGCAAGGGTGAAAAGATTTTTTAGGTTTAGGAAAGAACACTAAAACCTCTACATGCTAAGCTACACTTTAGCAAGCCTTGAAACCTTACAGAGCTTACCTTTTACTCCTCATTACTCAACATCACATGATACCTGCCTGTTTTCTGTATGGAGATGATGAAATTATTGGTACTGGGCAAGGTGCTGGAGATAACGTGCCTCCTTCTCTTGAGCTTCCTTTATTCTAGTATGTTTGCAGTCTTGGCTCAGTATTTAACCTATTTAGAAAGTGGTCATGTAGCTTTCAAATGTGATTGGATGATATTGCTAATTTCATGTGTGCTTGAAGGGGGAGGGGGAAATAATTGGCTGTTCTGTTATGTCTTGAGGCATTGGAAGTGAAATTGCTTTGATTCTTCCTAAAATAGCTGAGACCTGGTTTCCCAATATGCTGATAAAACATCAAAATACCTCTGCTGAAATCAGCATTTCAGAACGCTCAGATGAAGGCAACCTGTGGGTAACCAGTTTTAAGTATATAAGGTGTGAGCAATTTCTGAAGGAAGATAAGTCTTTAGTGATACTTAAATATCATAGTACTCCTTATTCTGAACTGTTATCAAATTCTTCTCATTTGTGGCTTCTATGGAAGGCTGATTTTCTCCATCCCCTGCTCCAAGAAGTTACTATTTTCATTCACCCTAAGAAAATAAACTCAGTGGAGGTATATATATATAAATATTTATTGCAAGCTACTCCAGTAGAATCTGATCCAATATGTACAGAAGTCTTTCTAGTGACTGCAGTTTGATCATTTCCATTCAGTCCTGTAGTGAATGACAGTTTAGTTTAAAAAAAAAAGAATAAGAAGGTGGCTTTGGTGAAAAATAACATTTGGTATTTGTAAAATGAATCCAAGTGTAGCTGCTTTTCTGTTGGGTTACACAGTTGTGTTGTGTGTTGTACTTTTAGCAGTTCACATGTGTTCAGAAATACTGATCTGCATTGAATCCAGTTTGATCTTTAGCTCCAGATGCTTGTTACTTACATAGCTATGTAAATTCTTCACAAGAATGATTTAACCTGCTTAATTCCTAGCAAATTATTGCTTTCTGTGACTGTATCAGGTACTTGCTGTTTTGCAAGTGCGTATGCAAAAGGCATCCAAAAAAACCATAAAATAAAAGCAATCCTGAAGAGTCCTAGTTAAGTCTGCTGGGTTCAGAGGGCACAATTCTTCCCTCGCTGATGCTGTGTAAGTCAGGTCCATCTGGTGTGATACTGACTTTGACTGAGTGTAATAAAAAGCCAGATCAGACTCCTCAGCTGTGAAAGGAATGGCTTTATAGGTCATGGTCATATTTTGGTTTGCCTGTGACACGAGTACATAACTGTACTCCAATGTGTAACTTAATCGATGCTTCTGAATTTCTATGACATAAATGTGTAATTATTTGAACTTGTCACCAAGAGAAGCAGACTGCATCAGGAGTTATTAGAAACATCAGCAAACTCATCCTCCATCTCAGGATAAACAAATCCCATGTGTGAGATACCTTAGCCTCTTATTTCATGCTCTTAAGCTGGAGCCTGAGCGGGACTGTGGGCTGCAACTTGTCACGTTCTGTGGGCAGGGAGTGCTAAAGTGACCTTTGGAGTGACAAGCTCTTTCAGTTGTGGTCGGTGTGCAGATTGTCAGTTCAGCAAAGTCCCAAGGAGCTACAAAGTACACCATATGTGGGACTGGTCCCATTATATTAGACATCTAATTTCTCTTCCTGCCTTCACATTAATCTCATAGTGCTGTTCTCTACATGTCAAATGTCTTGATTCAGGTCTCCTTCTTTACCGGTCAAACCAAGTCTATACAAACTCCTTGTCCGGGCAGGTTTTCTCTTGATGATGTGTCATGCAGCATATCCCTTTGCTCCAGCCAAGATCAGACTGTATGTCACTCATGGCAAGTTAAAAAAAAAAGGTGGTTGAACCACAAAACCAATTTCCAAGACAGAAAATAAAAAATAGAGATGTTGCAGAGTGGGATGCCAAAGTATCATTGCCATCTGGGAAGAGGCCATTACGTAAATTAAATAGAATTTTTCTGTGGAGATGTAACAAATGGCAAGTGTGTTGCAAAGCCTGCAAAAGTCTCTGTAGTCCTTGATTTGGGTGCGTGGTAGACTGGACTTGGAGTGGCTGTTCGATATCCTAATTATTTATAGAAAAGGTAGCATTATTGTTTCCCAATGACCTTTGCCCAACTGTTGCTTTCTACTTGTTCTAATTGTCACCACTCACATACAAGTTATTTGTGTGGAATGAAAGCACTAATACGCAGGAAACTGAAAGTGTCTGGTGTATATGTTTCCCCTTGCCCTCCCTGCTGCACATGTAGAAGAAAACAGCATTTAACTCCTGCATTAGCTTCCAGTAGTGAGCTATTGCTGCTTGTATTGCTGATTCCTGATACTTGGCCCACTGTCAAGATGATGTGACATATACTCACTACAACGTCCTCGTATCCAGAGAAGTACTTAAAGCAAAACAGTCAACAATTCAAGAGGAAGTTCCATTGCTTTTATTTTGTCTGCTGACTGCCAGAAGTGTAAGATGCTATTTTTCATTGCTTAGCCTAGGGCATTAGGTGTGACAATCTGTTTAATAGCACTGTTTTTTAAGCCGGTACAGTCTAAGGAAAATGATCCCTTGGTATAAATTGACATCCTTTCACTGATTTTGCTAGCGAGAGAACAATTTGCATGAAGTGAGGATCATACTTACAGTCTGTGTCCTCAAAGATCACAAGTGTGTGCCAAACCACCTAAGCCTTTTGCACTCATATTCAGTGCAGAGGTATGAACACTGCAGAGTAACTAAGCTGGTTTAAGAGGACATTACATTCAGAGATGTGGACATACCTGAGTAGATGCAGGCACATCTGTGGATTGACCAAAGTATCCCAAGATTACTGAGCAAGGAAGGACTGTAGAAGTCTGTCTGTTGGACTCCCAGATTATAAATGAAATATCTGAAGGTTTGGTTCAGTTATGTGTCTTTGCCAAGGGGAAAATGGACCTGAATATTACATCATGCTGAGATGACTTCTCCTTCTACCCGGAGCCTTGGAGTGGGTGATATAAAAATGTTGTGCCAGCTCTGCTCTGAACCCCTGTACAGGGTGCGTGAAGTCTTTTGCTATCTCTTCTGGCTGAAAAAGACCAAAGAGACTAAGCTAATGTATCTAAGGGAGACCTCCCCCCTAAACACACAATTCTGAAATGTTGATTTTTTTCTTTAACATTCAGTACACCTGAGAGGGAAGGGGAAGAGTGTTATTTCCTATCAAGAAGAACACAGCTCTCAGCAGTATTGTTTTTTTCATCAGAAGAAGCCCAGAGTAAGATGAGCACCAAGTTAAAGGAAACAGTGGGAGTGTAAATGTCATTTAAAAATATACATCTGTAAGCCATTCTCTCCCGAATGCTTGGAAAGTTTACTGTCTAAATATTGCTTTTTTTTACTCTTTCCCTGATCTGTCTAGCTCTGATTGTTCTCAGCCTTGGGACAGAAGGTGGGTGCGGCGCACAATACCATGCAGCGCACCGTTGCTGCAGAAGTCTTTAAAGTCCAGCTATCACTCTGTGCACAGCAGTTGAAAAGCTCTGCCATTAAACAGGCAGGTGGAAGCCTCGGCAAGGAGCCCAATGCAGGAGCTAAACCATTGCGTGCATGGCCCCATTAAAGTACCTTTCAGTTTGGAAATGAGAAAAATGCCTTAGGCAGACCATTCTCAAAATAGCGTTGTGGACACAAAGCCAATATAAACATTAGAAGCTCTTAAAGTGCATTTGTTTGAATCACGGGTTTGAACTGACTCCTTCACCACTGACAGACAGTGCATGGATCTCACTAGCAGCTCTCCAGAGAGTTCTCAGCTGTTTGTATGGAGAGGCAGAGACTGTTTTTCAGGGAGGTTTTGCAACATGGCTGTTTCTAGAAGGTAAAAGGTCAAAAGCAAAGTTCTAGAAATCTAGCAGATAAAATACTATGACAGCTCTGCCCATCGTCTGTGTTGGCAGAATTCTCCTGGACTTATTAGTGTTATTTATTTTTTTTTACAGCAGCAGCGCTAATTTATTTTTCTTAGAAGCCCTAGCTGTGGTTGGGGTTCCATTGTTGCAATCAGTGGAGGGGCATGTCATAACAGGCAGGTCTTCTCTGAAATATTAATGCTTTATTCTGAGCAGCAAGACTGTGTATGGGAGGTAAGGAGGATTCCTCTTCTTCCTACTCTACAGTTGGAAAATGGTGGCATGCAAAATTTCACAAGTTGTCCAAGGCCAAGGCCACCCATGGTCCAGAAACTGTAAGCTGGGGATTGTAAATCTACCAGCTTTAATGAGGTGTTTGGCTAGAGAGAGTCTCATATGAGTCCAGTTTAAAAATTAAACAGAAAAAGCACTGAAAATGTACTATAGCCAGCATATTGTGTGTGTGGTCAGTACTGCCGAAGGCAGTGCAACATGTCTCCATGTACTCAGAGTGTACATACGTGTATACTCACCTTTGTCTAGATTGAAGCAGAAAAGTGCAAGATTTCAAAAGTGAGAACAAAGTTTGCTGAAAATGCAGACCATACAGTCTGAAACTACAGTTTACCTCCTTTCTCAAAAATGAAGCGGCTATAACCACTTTTACTACCTTGAGTAGCATTTCTGACATGTCACTCCACCAATGCATTAACAATAAATGTAGGCTGCTTTTTCTGGACATAACAGGTCCTAATATTGTAAATCAGCATAGAGTTCCTTGACCCACTGAATTAGGTGTTTCCCCTCACACCTGCAGCAATGCAAGTGCTCACAATTAGTTGGATGATGTTTCCTGACTTTCACCAGGAGGTCAAATACAAAGTGCAATGAGAGGGAAATAGTCTAGCGTATGGTGGTAGAGGGGGCAAAAAGGAGTGGAAATGAAAATTTCCATTCTGAAACAAAGACCTTTAAAAAATTAATTTATGAGCTCTTAATATTTCCTGTCCTCCCTCATTCCATATTTTCTGAAATATGAAGATAGGATGTTCCAGATGGAGCTAAGTTGCCACGGTGACAGAAGGTTGTTTGTGCAAACTGAAAACCTT
Source organism: Aquila chrysaetos chrysaetos (assembly GCF_900496995.4). Lineage (NCBI taxonomy): Eukaryota > Metazoa > Chordata > Aves > Accipitriformes > Accipitridae > Aquila > Aquila chrysaetos. The sequence continues at coordinate 33,159,366 of NC_044011.1, forward strand.
AGATGTTTTCCTTTCTTGGGTTTGGGAAGATGGTATTCATAGGTTGCATTTGTGTTGCTATGACCCCTGAAAGGACTAGGTTTCAAAAGTCATGCAGATAATCACTGATGTTTTCCTGCCTTAGTCACTGATCAGCTAGTTTGAGCTACTGCCTGCGGAAAAGCAGCAAATTGAATAGAAGAAAGTCTGTTCTCACCCAGAAAGAGGCCAGAATACTATAGAGAGGATCTGTGTTATTGAAGATAAAGGAAGGCTAATTTCTTCTGTCACCTTTCATCATTCTCCATTTCTTTAATGGCAGCATGAATTGATGATATTAGGGTAGGGATATTATCACAGATTTCCCAACACATGATTCTAGTGCTAAGGCTGATAAGGGATCTGAAGGGAAAAAGAGGAGCTCTTCTAGTGATAAGCCTGATTCATTGCCAAATGAAGTCAATGAAAAGACTTCCATCAGCTCCAGTTAGGCATGTTTTTGACTGTCATAATTAGACATATATTACAGTTCTGCCTTCCTGTGTTACCTTCCAGCAGAAAATAATCCTTTAAAGTCACAAGCATTCCCTTTACTGCTAGGGCTGTTGGTGTCAAGTGGGATAGGAAGTGCAGGCTTGGAGTTTGACTACATCTGACTACTTGATGTTGTCTGACTGGGAAGACACTTTAGGGCAGCCTGCTGTGAACTTGCCACTCCTCTTCATTGTGCAAGGACCCTGTGAATGATGAACGCTTCTCTCCACAGTGCAGTTATATTGCTCATTTGTGTGATCTGAATGAAGATGTCCCTTGCACCTAAGCAGAGCATCTTGTTATCAGGTATGTGTTTGATCATGAACCAGAGCACATGCTTGTACTTATGGCTGGGCAGCTTTCATCTGCATGTGTGTGTGTGTGTGTGGGAGACTGAACCTCCTAGAAAGAGGAAGAATAGCTTGAACAATTCCTTACTGTAATAATCTTGGGGGCCCTCAGGATATAGCACTGCAGAAGAGAAGCAGTCTGGGTGATCTGCACTGGCAGCCCAGCCCAGGCCTACGGCACATAAATTAGCCACCTTTGATGCAACCTACCAAAACCCTTGGTACAATAAATAGGGAATATGTTATTTCTCCATCTTGTCTGTATATGCTATATTAATAATTCACATTGCAAGGAAAGGAAGATACTCTTTTAATTAGGTGCTAAAACAGGCTACTTCAGGCCAGTCCCTTGTAGTTGGAAATGCTTTGTTCATCATTATCCATGTTTCCCTGAACTGTTCATCACGTTTTTTCTTGATTCTTTGCCACTGTTAAATAAAGGAACTCCTTCAATTTCAAATAAAGAGCATCCTAAAAATAGCTTTGATTCTTGTGAATTAGAAGGCTGCCTAAAGCATACCCCAATAGACTTTTTTTTTTCTTCTCCTTATTTCAGCTATGTTAGTGAAATCTGAAAGCAAATCCCCTATAGTCACTAGTAAGATGTGGGATGTGTTTGCACCTTTTAAGATGTGGCCAGCCCTGCTCAATTGGCCACACCTGCACTAGTTTTTTTTAGCAAAGAAGGAGCTGGGCTTGTAGGCAAAGGCTGTTCTGCAAGTAGTGTGTCCATGCTGCTTTTATGGAGAGCACTAAGCTGAGGAAAGGCTGGATTGACAGCCAGTTCTGAGCTTGAGGTAGAGATTTTTTTATAGGGTGATGATGTTAAACTGAGGAATACTGCCTGGATCAAAGCTGTTGCTGTGAAGGTGCCTCCTGAGGAAGAGGAAATAGGGTGGGGAAGCAGTGAGGAATGGAGTTCAGCTGCTCTGCACAAGGTTTCCTGAGATCTCAGAACTTTCTCCCCTTGGAACAGGATAGACTACTGAGGGCACTCGTGAATGAAAGACTTTGCCATGTGATTGCAGCCCTGGTCCTTCGGTGAGTCTCCGGTGGTAGAGGAATGAGGCTTGGCAAGCTTGCTGCATTGCCTGGTGCAGCTGAAAGACAGCAGCAAAGAGTGAAATTGAACCCTGCTGAGCCAGGCTGAGTGAGAGATCCAAGGTTGCTTTTTCCTCAAGAAAATCATTATTTGAAGGTCTGAGGACTTTGTTAACTCATTTGCTGTTACCTGTCTACGAATGGCTGGCAGATGAGATCTGCTTCAGACACAGGCAACTTGTAGAAGTGATGCAGTGTTAGTTGGTGCTTCAGAATGGTAAGTGTGTCCTATGGGACCTGTGTTGGGTCTTAAGGTGCAAATGTCTCTGAGAGGCTTCTTTGGGATATCACAGTCTATAATACCCTTGGCAGAGATGATGGGCACTGGATGGTGTTATTTCATGTATGTGCATACAAGAAGGTACATGCCAACCTACTGCAGAGCTGTGGTGAGCCTGCCAACTTTCTTTGCATAGTTGTGTGTGCCCTCTGTCTGTAGCTCACCAATGTGAGTTCTCTGCACCCAGGAGGGAAAAAAAAAACATAAGGCTGACTCTTGTGATGCAGTCTGATATTTAAGCCTTTTGTTAAACTGATGATGTGTTGTTGGGGTAGTGTCTGTGAAATTAAAGCTTTTATCAGAACAAGCAGTGATGCTTTGATTTAAGTATAAGGAGGATGTTGTAAATCCTGGGGTATTGCAGGTTCAGGGAAAGGGTGACATCACTTAGACATGCTTTTTAAGCAGGTTCACCATAATCTGCAGACATTCGTTGGTCCAGGTGAGATTGCAAGTGGCTAATGTCTGACCTTCATTTCATTTGCACTTTGAAGAATGAAGACAGATGTTGATACATACTGTTGTTATTGACTGGAAGGAACAGCTTGAAATGCTTTGTTCTAGGATGTAAAAGTTCATCTTTCTTTTGTTACCAAGACTAGTTAAGATACACTTAACTGCTGAAGCATTAACCATGCCTTGTCATCATCATGTGCAAAGTGATGGCCAATGGGTTGCTATTCCACAAAGAGGTCTGAAGCTTGCATAAAACGCTTATGTGGCTTTCCAACTGCTTGCACCTGAACTTATTTATGGGGAAGTGATAGGGGTGCTGGTGCTTAGGTTTTTGCTAGAAAATCACTGTGAAACACCACCCTTACTGATGTAAGGGAGCTATTCTTTGCCCAAGCCAGTTGTAGATTGAGACCATGTTGGGCTGATGTGTGTTATGTTTGTAGCAGACTACTCGGTGTATGTGATTTGCCTTGAATAGTCCTTCCTCTGTGATTGTTTGAGTGATCAAACTAGTGATGGTGGTACTTATAGCACTGATGAACTTACCAGCCTTCCCTGTCTCTGTACTTGGGGAGGCATGCGGAATGCTTCCCTGGGTTTCACATACTGAGCTGAGGATTTTTGTTGCAACTCTGTAATATGTTGCCAAATTAATCTTTGGCTGCTGTTTCCTAAATATCCTTCCTTTCATTGTAAGGATGAGGGGTGGGAGTTTGAGGAAACCGGAAGAGGCGTTTTAAAGTTATAGGATCTTCCTTCTCTTCATTCCATTTAATTGATGTTGGCTACTGGTATTTAGGCATCCCTCCCAACTAATGGGGCATGCAGAGTGATGAGGAACACAGTCTAAGGAGTGTTAGCAATTATGTTGTGCAGTCAAATGTCCAGGAGAGTGAAAATACTAGTAATGTTTTGCCTGCTCTGTGATGCCTGATGCAATTAATTACTGCTTTTTGAAAGAGACTGTGGTTTGAGCAGGACAGGGGTAGAAGTTGTTCATCAAACCTAGCACTTTTTGAAGGTAGTCTGTTCCCTTATGTATCAGCAGTGATTCTGAACAATGTGTGCATGGTTCAGAAGCTGGCTTATTATGTAAAGTGTATGACTTACTGGCTTGTCTGGAGTTCTGTAGTGGCCAGTATTTCTTGGTGGATTTTGGAGGGTTTGTTTAGGTTTTTTGCTTTTATTCACAATAATGCTGTGGTCTGTTAAGACTGTGTCCTGCAAAACTCTCATTGGAACAGGAGATCACTTCTGCCTGGAGACCACTGGATCTGCTTGAAGAGAGAGCAGAATTGGGCAGGTAACAACGTCTCAGCAGCGGTCTGAGAAACCTGCCCCTCAAGGAGAGGCAGCGAAACCACTGCTTGGGGGTAGCCAGCCGAGATTAAGAGAGGAGAACTGAAGACTTTCTCAGGGGCCTGGACAGAACTTGTAAAACCTATTCTAGAGGGGAAGGGGGTAGGAGGAAAGGTTGGTGTACAAATGTCTTGATCTTGCATAGAAGTTCTCTATAGTAGGTGATCTAGGAGCCAGACTCTGGAGGGATCAGGGTCCAATTTCACACTATCTTGTAGCTGTTGTCTGCTTCTTGCTGGGTCCCTCCAGAGCAGTGGTGCTGTATCCCAAGACCTGTGATCCATTAGGAAGTTCTGAATCCTTCACTGAAAATGTATATACACATACTGTCTCATTTTATGCTTTTTCTAACCAATGTTTTGGCTCAAGTGAAGAATGGTGTGGTAGGAACCTGTCCTTTCCCCCCTTCATATCAGCTTCAGAAGCTGAGGGAAGCCTCTGCAAACAATTTCTTCATCAAATATTTTTTCAGAGTGTCAGCAGAACAGCAATAAGAAACAGAAATGGTGGGGAGTAGTAAATGTACTGGTCACACTGTAATGAAGGAATTAAGTTGTTTGACACTTGCAACTTCAATGGAATGATTTTTCTAACCTCATGACTTAAATTTTGTGGAAATGTTCAAGACTCAACTAGACAAGTCCCTCAGCAACCTGGTCTAATTACACCTGCTCTAAACTGGAGGTTGGAGCAGATGACTTCCAGAGGTCCCTTCGTACTTAAATTATTCTATCATTTCAATAAAAGTATCCCATACCTTGGTACCTTTCTCTCTGTGTGGTGGGTGATATATGTTACACTATTTTGGCAGGGATTTTCTGATTCACTGAAGTAATTTAGACTGAAATAATCTCTGAAAAGATTAATAAATACTATACCACACAACATCATCTTACTGTGTGTGCTACTCTTCATATCAATGCTTAGTTGAATTCATGGCTGCTGTAAATCACTTTAGCTATGTGGATAGTTAGTTGCAACACTTTAATTTCTTTTATATATTCACAACTGAAACTTAGTTTTCTTAGTACTATGTCTAATATGTGGTGCTTAAAAGGAGATTAATGTTTGGGGGTTATCTATTAGCTTTTAAATTCATAACGGAACCTCTTTGTAACTTGGGCTAAGGCTCCTCAGGGGCAGCCAAATAAAATATATGATTGCTTCTAAACTCTTCCTTACTGCTACTATGATTTAAAAGATCCTCTGCGTACATGAAAACAGGGCCCTAGGATGCTTTCATTTTAAGATAGGAGTCCGAAGTACTTATTTAATGTTAACCGCTTTCAAGCTGGTGAAATGTCACTGATTTTTATGGTCGGAGAACTTGGCCTATTCTGCAGTGTTTGAGGGTTGACAGATTGAAGACCCAACCGCTGCCAGTTGGCTAGGAGGAAACGCCAAGCCTTGGATGCACATAATCTTGTGGGAACAGTCTACTTCTGGAAATCAGGAAATATTTCCTTAAATTGCTGATTGCTGGGAGATAATACCACAAGAAGGATAATTCACTTGCTTTGTTTCTGTTCCTAAACAGCTGTTTCCTAGACATGGCTGGAAACAGGGTACTGGAGTAGAAGGACCTTTGATTTAACTCATTATGGTTGCTGTTATTTCTCTGTAAAGTAACAGCTGGTTGGAGCTATGCCTAATAATGGTTGGTAAAGGAGGACCCAGACAAATGATACAGCTGGGCATTAGAGGAGGTTGCACTGATGAAGAGTGATGGAGGTGGTCATACTTGATGGTTGAAATGAGGCTTAATTGCTGCTGTTCTACAAATACTGCTGCTGTTCAACACATGTTGCTGGCTAAAATTCTCTTTTTTTAAGATTTTAAGGCCTTAATCATATTGCCCTGACAATCAGCAAAATGGCCATATTATGTAGACTGCAAGATGTCAACAAGACACACCCACTGTCCACATTTGGCAGCTTTTTTAAAAAAGTGAAATAACAAGCTTCAAGAGAGCCAAACCAAACCCAAAATGAAGACAAAACCAGAAGGACCATCCAGATGGGTGTGACACTGTGTCTATTTGAAACAGACCTTTTTTTTCAACAGGTCTTATGACACGCTTGTCCCAAACTGGAATCTAAGTCATCAGGTTTATGGTAACAAATTATTCAAAATGAGCAACTCCCTCCCCTTCTCTGTGTTCAGGTTTCTTCAGATCTCTATTGTGAGATGAAGGAAAGAAAAAAGGAATCTGTGGTTGTCTAACCTCAAACCTCTAATGCAGAATGCCATTACTGGTGATGGATAGTGTGTTGTGGGCATGCTAACTGCAAAATATATTGATTAGGTTGATGCATGCCTTAATTTAGGGTTGTCTCAGACATACTTGGGCCACCCAGGTCACTCTTCTAAAGGACTTAATGGAGGCTTTCAAAGCATGAAAATCTCATTGTGTCCCAAAATATAACGACTAAGATGATCAGGGAGCCCTCTGAAAATGTAACTGATGTTACTGAACTCTCTCTATTTACTCTTTCAGCTATTGCATGACTATGAAAATGTATAGGCAGTTAATTCTTTATAACCTTCCTTTTAGTGCACCATTACTTATGTAGAACTGATCATTTTAAAATAAACATTCTTGTTATTTATTGAATATTTAAAGATACTTTTAATGAAGTATTCCAGAGTAGAAATCAATAGTTTAGTTGTCCATAAAAAAAACTTGTTGATAGATGTTATAAATGGAGGAGCTCTTAAGTTTTTCCTCTGTATTGAAATATTAGCTAGAACAAAAATATCTGCTTAACATTTTTAGTTCAGTCTGACTCTTGTAGTACTTTATCCAGCTTTCCAAATCTGCCGCAGTCAATTAAGGTTCACAGCACTTGCTTATTTTGAGTGAAATTTTGGAGCATGTGGGTTATTAGAATGTGTGGGGTTTTCCTCTAATATATTGGTGTCTTGGAAGCTACTACTGTGTGCTCTCCACCTTTGGTCATAAAGAACAGAGTGGGTAAGCAAAACTTTCCATACTTTTATGACATGTGGTCAAAGTCGCATTTCAGCATGCACTAAACAGATCTTATTCTGTTTAAGTTGGTTGACATTCAGGGATGGAAATGAAATTATAAAAATGATCCCTTATTATATATATGTTAAAGGTGCTCTCTTCTGCAATAACTTCAGAAAGCATGTTAATTTTTTGCTTTCATGCATAGCATATTATTAATGACAGCTCATCTGAAAATCCTCTCCTATCTGAAGGAGGATAAAGGCTATTTAGTATAAGCACACACTCAGGACTAATATGTAAGCAAGGCACTTTAACTGTTTTTACATATTGAAGACTTGGGGCAAAATTTGAATCCTGTATTGGCAAAACAGGTTGTGGGTTTTTTCCTCTGCAGAGGAAAATTTCAAATTTCTGTTTTGCAAAGTCCTTCTCTGCAAAGTCTTGCCCAATTTCACAATTACACCATTGGATGTCAAATTCCGGTTTTCCAGTACTTTTTCTATATTAAATAACTTTTGCATTTGTGATTTATAGAGGTACCCCAAAAAGTGCTGGGAGAGTGCATGGGGTACTTTTCTAGCAAACTACTCCCTAAAATATGGCTTTATGGGTTTAAAAATGTATTGCAGAAGTGCCTATGAGACTGTATCATCGTCTAGGATGACTTCTGTTGGGTGTCATGTAAATACAGTTCTAAATAGCGATCTGAGTGGAACATGCTCCATGGAAGGATGTGATTTTCTTTTTCTAGCCTAGGAAAGAATAAGAAACCTTTTAGATTTGACCATCCTTCTCTGTTGGAAAGGTGGAGGGAGAACAAGGATACTGAGACATCTAATCAACATTCTTATATTGGTAGTCTTTTTACTGTCTTACAACACAGGTTATACTGGCTGAGTCTGTGTACTGTCTGAGTGTGTATATAGGGTGATTTAGTCATAATCCACTTGAATAAAGCTGTTCCCATCCATAATGTAAAATGACAACAGTGCAGTCCTGCTAGTGGTGATCCTTCTTAGTAGGTTTTCAGAGTCTGACTGCCTTTCAGGTATCATATTGTGTCATTGGGCATAGAAATAAAGAAAATTTCCCTCAGTGGCAGCAAGGCTCCCTGTGTTTTATAGATGAAGGATTGGTCAGTTGGAATGACAGGGTGCAAGAGCAAATATAGTTTGGAAGCCATCCTGGCTATCTCAGAAAAGGGTCACAAGATCTCAGCAACCTATAGCAGGTCAGTAAATGGACTGTGATGGGATAAACCAACAGTGATGACTTTATTTTTATGTAATTGGCAAAACTTTAGGAAAGCTGAAAGAAATGTCTTTTTAATAGTGGAGTTGTTTCTCTTTTGCATTCGTTACCTTTGGTGGATGAGTATGTATTTCCTTAGGAAGATGCTCTGTATTTGCAGACTTGCATGTTTGCCAAGTACTGCTCCAGTTAGACTAGTAAATATTTGTTTTTGATTGAAAACCCAGTAAATATTTGTGTATAGCCCATATAAATGGCTAGAGGCATTTTACAGGTACAGCTGAACAGACACATCCCTGCACTGGCCTTTCCAGAAAGTTTTCCTCTTTTTATGAGAATTAAACCATGTACTTTTGTGTGATAGAACCAGAAATAGCTGCCACACTCTTCACCTTTCAGGGAACTGGGGATAGGGGCAATGAAAAAACACACGAATAAAGATGATTCCCAAATGTTCAAACTTGTCTGAACTTTAATATTGAGAGAAGTCCTGATCCAAGTCTCTGCGCCCCAGGCCCATCTCTAATTTTAAGGTTGGTTTGCACAGTACAACTTTAAAATGTTGGGTGGTTTTTTTCATGGGGAAGGAAAGCAGCAGGGCAGAAGGGTGGTTATCTATGATGCCCTGAGAAAGGGTGGTTGCTCCTTATTCCTTAGTTTACAGTAAAAGAACCATGATTCCCAGAGTATCTCTGGTTTTCTGCTTGCTTCCCAGACATGTATATTATCCTCTACAGGGATCTAAAAAGGCTATTTCTTGTCTACATCTAGAAATCATCTTGCTGGTACTCTACAAATGTGTCTGCTCTCACTTAATGTAGCAGCAGTTGTATAGGTGCATCAGTGTTTAGCTGTAACTTTATCTGTGGTTCAGTTTTGTTCTGAATTCCTTGTGGCATCTTCACAGTGGCATACATAATGTAGTCAAAACGCCTCTTGGTCTTCTTGTTTCAATAAAAACACAGTGCCCTCCCCAGAGTCATTAAACTGTTGTGAAAACTGGGTGCAAGTCAAGCTGTAAGTGATTTCTCTCTCTGCTGGTTGTTAATATGCTGAGGCAGAGCTTATGCAATAAGGGGAGTCTGCAGCAGTGTGGGTTCAACAGCAATAATACAGAAAATGCTTTTACCACTGCTGATAGGCCTTGCAGGGGGCATGAAAGGATGAATTCTCCTCCTCCTTTTGGGGGAGTTTAAAAACTAGGGACAAGTTTAGAGGAGAGGAGGAAGCTGGGAGTATTATGATGAAAGAACAATGATTGTACTTGGCAATGAGAACATGCGTGTTAACACTGACATAGCAGTTCACTTCTCAGTATCTGTGTACAAGATTTTTGGTTGAGGAGGAAATGTTCCACACACATTCTTTATTTAATGCTTGTTCATCACAGGGTTTATTCTTTTGCTCAAAGCATCTCATGCAGACTGTTGTCTTCTGAGGACTTGCTCAAAGATGACTTGCTGTTCTGGCACAAGCTAGCAATTTCTTCAATAGGTTCCTAAAATGTGTGAGGCATGTCTAAATATAAGAGGGGGTAGAGTAGTAACCAGATCATCAGTAGGCAGTATATAAATTCCATATGAGCAATATCCAGATTTGCAGCCTACCAAGTCTATTTGACTACAGGCTGTAGAATGATTGTCTGCAGTTACGTTAACATAAGCACAGGGTTGTGGCACCAGTGATTTGTCTCTTCATAAATATACCTGAATCAAGTATTTGCAGAGGCAACTGTCTCTTATCTGTCTCCGTAACACACCTACCTTGAAAGGTTTTATTCCATGACTGTGGACTTGCAGTTTAGCAACGTGCAATTAATGACATTTGTCCATATTGGGTTGCTTGCAGAATGTGAGCAGTTGTTGGGTTTGGTGCTTGAAAAAACTCCTTGGCCAAAAGTATGGAGATGCATCTCTCTATCACTAATTTAGTAACTGGGGTATGGTTGTTTATATATTTATCTTTCAAAATTAACACCTAGGTGACTTATTAGGTATTAAAATTTAGCAACAGTTTTTGTATGATCAGATAAGTGACTACCCTTGTAAAAATTTCAAGGTCTTTGTTCAAACTTGGTACTTTGAATCCAACTATTTGCCTTTTGTTTTTTGACTTGGAGTCTTTCATTAATGGCAACATGAAGAAAATGTCCAACCTCTGTATTATAGGACTTAGGTTTCCCTGAAAAACTTCTGTTAAAGGTGTTACAAAAATCACTAATCAGTGTCTCATCCTATGGATTCTTCAGCCAGTTCTGAATGAATCTTAAATATTTTTTTCAGTGTTCTTTACCACAAGGTCACTAAGGCAAAACATTTAACATGACTTTAAAAAATATAAGGTGCTGGGCACACTTGTGGATACGATGGATATCTTGAATCATCTGATGTTGTTAGATATGGATCTTGCTTATCCAGGTTGCTTGAGAAGTAAACTCTGTTTTCTCAAACATTTAGAAATAACTGGCTGGAAGGTGTAATGTAACAATAAAACACCTATCTTGAACACGCTTGTGGTGAAAATCTTCCTCAAAACTGCAGGTCTGGAACCAGACCTGAGGAAAACCCAAACCCTGAGAATTTTCAGGTATGTTCACTTTATGAATATTGCCATGTTGTGGACTCTGTAGGTAAGCAATCTCTACAGAAATGAAAGAATAATAAAAAAACGCAGCTGAGAGGAATGCAGTTCTTCTAGGGCATCCTATGACTGTGAGCAGGATCAAATCAAACTATGTTTTTGTATAATAATCTGTACTCAGTACAGATTTTCTTTTAACATGTCCTTAATTCTCCTAATGGTGGATGTTCTGTCCAAGAAAAACAGTCCTGTGCTTCACTATTCCTTTACATCCAATGTTTTCCTGAATATGTGTAACTTAGTCATATTTCTATTTGTTCTGACCACCATCGATTAATTCTTTCCCCTTTTTTCAGCAGCCCATTTTTCTTCTCTTTAAGCAACCCCAGTTTCTCAGTCTTTTTTGGCAGCTCATGGTTTCTGAACTTCAGACCATTCCCATGACTCTTCTCTGGAATTTCCCTAAATGGTCCAAATCAGGGCATAATTATTCAGCCGAGGTCTTGCAAAAGCTGAATGAAGTGGGCACTTCATATGCCTCACAGTTTTTACTCCTGGTTATGTGTTCCAGGATGATGGTTACAGCCTTATTTATTCAAAAGTCTCGTTCCCTTCATGTAGCCAGCAGTTCTGCACAGTCCTCACCTCTTCTTCTAGCCATAAGTGAATATGCCCACTTCAGTGTAAAAATACTGCACTTCCTGAATTTCCTCTGACATTGTTTTTACCACATAATTTATTAAGATAATTTGGAATTCTAGTCCTGTCCTCCAAGGCAGATTCGTCTCTAGCTGCAGCATCATCCATCTAAGTTATGTTGTGTAGGCCAGAGAATCCGCCCAAGTTAATGCCAGCTTAAATGTTGGGAACTGTGGTTGATATGCAATTTAAAAGTCCCATTTTTACTTAAATTCCTGGCCAGTCCTTACAGGAAAGGTGTACTAAGAGATCTGCATCCCATTTTGAAGATGAGAAAAATGAGGCCCAGAGGAGTTAGCAACTTGTTCAAGGTCATGGAGAAAGATGGTGGGGAGCAGAGTCCAATCCCAGCTGTATCAACTCCCAGACCAGTGCCTTAACCACAAGCCCATCTTTCTGCCCAGCTGAGTCTTTCTGTCTGCCTCCTGGGCAGAGCCCAAGCCCTTGGTGAAAGATCAAGATACAGTGTAAGCAAACTTGTGTTTATTTTAAAATGTGGTACTTTGTAGGCTCTCAGATAGTCAGCATGGCTGCTGAGCTGCTGGAGATGTTGGTATGCATCATGGGGTTTTTGCTACATTGGTATGTGTATAAACCCTGTGACAAATACCAGTGTAGCCAAGGCAGGCTTCAGGAAGCAGGAGGCACCTCAGCTGGAGTTGATTACCACTTCTGTATATCCTGTTGGCTTGGGGAAAATCTGGCAAGTACATGTTGGGAAGAGTGGATAGTGAGAATAGGAAGGAATTAGTGGTCATAGAGAGGTCAGAGTGAGTGGCATAGCTTGTTAATATTAGTCCTGAAGCCAGATGAGCTCATAAGATATATTGACTTTGAGAAAGGTGATGCACTAATCCATTTGGATACCTGTCCTATGAATTCATTGTGAGATTTGGCTAGACAAGCTTCATAGTGATCCCAGCTGTCTTGCTATAACTTGTGTCTTGGGAGTAGAGGGGTGATTATGCCCTTCTTTGTTTCTTGGCTAGTTATCACAGGAAACGTATACCTACTTCACTGGTGGCCTGTCTTGCAAATGTTTTTGAAGTACTAGGCCCTAGAAAGGTCAAGCAGATGTCAGTGAAAGATAGAGTTTCTGATTAAGAATGTAATCTCTTGTAACTAGAGGCTATTTCTGTTGTCAGGGATTTGTCTTCGAGAAAAAGGGACATCTGATTCAAAGAATATCACCTGGTTTAACCTACTTGGATATAAATCCAGAAAAAGGCAGCCATCTCGAAGAAGAAGAAATGTCTAGTAGTGAAGTGATTTGCAGGAAAGATCCTTTTCTAGTCCACTTAGTCATGCATCAGTCATCTCTGCATTGCTTAACTATATAAAGTGCTAGGGTTAAACTTGTGCTGCAGTCCTGAGTGATACTGGAGTGTTCAAAATGGTAGGAATGAGAGGTACTCATGTTTGTGGGATGTGCTGTCATGCTTGGGAGAAGTATCTATGCTCTAAGCTCCTCTGAATAGGAGAAAGAAAGAAAGGGTTAATGCAGCTTGTGGGGAAACAGGAAATGTCCCAGCTGGAACTGATTATATCTGCTGTGTAGCCTAAGCTGTTCGGATGGGAGACACATGGCTGAGAGTAAGACATGTTGCTTAGCTTGCAAGGATGTGCTATCAGCAAATGGGCCTTTTACATTGGTTAGAAGTCTCCCTCCATACTTAGGGATGGATCTGCTGGGCTATTGGCGAAGTGTCAAATCACATTTAACCTTTTCCATTGCCCAAGAAGAGGCACGTGAAGTAAAAGCTGCATGTCTGTCTGCATCTGGCCAACATGCCTGCTGCTGTGTGGTTTTAGAGCTGTCTAATGCCTCACTGTTCCTGTCCATTTGCCTCTATAGCAAGGTAAAACGGTGACATGAATTCGTGAGGCAACATGGAGTAGTATTCAGAGATCGGAGCATGACTGGGAGAGCCCTACTGTCAGACAGATTCTTGTAACTTGACAACTACCAGGGGCATGTTAATTGTGGCTGTATCTAATTAGCAGGGCCTGTGACCTCTGCACCAAGTCTTAGTTTGTAAGCAGTTACAATACATACAAGTTTCTTCTGAGTCATTGCAACAGGTCCGTGTTTCTTCTAAAATAAATACAGCCATGGGCATAATCCTGTGTCCAGCAGTGGTTAGTACCCGGGTCTGTGCGTAATACTTCCTAATGAACAGCTGTGGGGCAAGCCATCTCTAAAATACTTGTTTGTGGCTATTTTGGTTTTTAAAGAAGTATGTGTTACAGAATGTATCCTTATTTTCTTTTTTCTCTTTTTACATGCTGTAGTGCTGAGGCAGGATTTTCTAGAAACGTTCCACCCTAGGCACCTGCTTGGCTAATTTTCTCCATCTTTACAAGGTGTCTTGCAACCTCTGTCAGATCCTGGAGTTTTTCCTTGGACTCTGTATGCAGCAGCTGGGCAGTATCAAGGCTCATGCACTCAGGCAAGGCTTTGATGTTGCTCCAGTGATACAGTTGATAACACCTGATTGTTTTCCATCTAGATTTCCTCAGAAATTGAACTTGATCGAACACATGTTAGGCCCTGTAAAACTAGACAAAAGTTTCTCCAATGGGGCTAAAACAGCAGTTGCACAGCTTTGGGTTTGTTTTCTTTAATAAACTATTTTTCCTTTTTTCTTTCTTTTGCTGGGAGCGGGGGGAAGAAGCAGATGTTGGGAGAGACAGTTCACACTGGGGAGAGAACCAATAACATTCCTGCTGATTAGAACTGCATAAAGCAAATAATTTTTGCCTTCGAGTAGGAGCTCTTGTATTACTACAAGAAAACTGCAGCTAAGCACTATTCAGTGGCCTGGACAGGTTCAACTCCACTATCTTTTACAGTAGAAGGGTTCTTTCACCAAACTATTTCCCCTTCCCTGAAGAGCTATGTCCCTAACAATTCAGGTTTTGTGTCAGACCCTGGCAATCTGGGAAGATAATGAAGATTTCCATTTTGAGGACATCCCCTGAAGTTCTGACACTGAATGAATTTGAGCAGGTACAGTTTTTCCTCAATTCTGGAAAACAAAATGAACACCTATTCTTGCAAAAGGAAGGTGGGCATTTGTCCCACAGCTTTAATAACTGCAATAGCCAGAGGCAGTTGTTCCAGCTTATATCAGTGCTGAATCTGACCTTGGAGTAAAATGTGCCTGTGTAACCACAGCTGGGGTCAAATCGCTGGATTTTTCTTTTTTCTTTTTTTTTTTTTTTCTTTAACTTGAGAGCATTTTTGAAGCGACACTTAGCATTTACACAACAATAACCATGGAATTTTGGAGTTGTTTCTCCAGAATGAAGCCCACATACCTATGGTTTGAGGATCCATTCTTACATGTGTGATAGTCTTTTTTTCTCTAATCCCTCATGTTAAAATTGAAAGGGTGGAAAAGATTGCACACACGGGGATTTGACGAGGAGATGCCAAGCCTGCCACAGACAAGGAAAATGATTTAGTGGTTCCCTCTGCCACATAAAGGTCTCTGAGAGAGTGGAGGTCTTGCTACCAGCTGCCCCAAACCCAATGGGAGGATGAAATCCTCCCCTGAGCAGGGGGTGGGCACTTAGTCTGTTTGCCACTTAAAAGAGCTGGGTTGAGATAGGAGTGATCCATAGGCCCTGCTGCTTAAGGGTGGATGATTCCTGTTGAATGGTACTACTCAGGATAATTAGAGGTGGCAGCGCTGGTCCTAGTTGGCTTTCATCTACCCAAGCAGTTAAGGACATGTATAGCTTCAAACCCTGCAGTAGTTCAGTTGACTTGATCCTGCTCTGCTGAAACCAATGGCAAAGCTCCCATCTTGACTTTCATTACAACAGGATCAACATCTGCAGAAGCCCCTCGAGATATGAAATGCAGTGAAGACTGCATTAGAGGGAATTACTTCTGTACTTGTGAAATACAAATATCTGTACCATAGTGCGAGGCTGATGCTAAAGTTTCACATTTGTTGTTCTGACCAAGAATTCACATTAGTTTTGTAATGAATGGCAAGATTGCTGGCAGCACAGGAGAGAGTGTCTATACTGCTCTGTTAATTTTTACCATGCAGCAAAGCCTGAATACATGACTCCAACTTTTTTCCCTGGTGGAGTTTGCTTTGGCTTGGTGACTGGGCCGCTTATTCTTCTCTTCCCTGTGAGTTTTATCAGGGCTCCAACACTCTGGCAAACACATCTCAAATATTTGAGGCTCTTGAAGTTTTCCTTAGATTTGTTTAAGTGTGATGACACAAATGATGTAAAAGCTTTTGCTAGATAATTATTGAGCCTTAACATCTTTAAGTGTTTTCTGATGTTCTGCAGCTCAGTATGTGACTTGCTTTTTTTTTTTTCTTTTTTTTTCTTCATGATCTGCTTTTGTGGAGATCTTGACATCCTCTGCTTGCTTGATGAAACAAATCTGGAGGCAGAACTTCAGTCTTTACAGAAAACATCTTTGGGTACCTTAATGGTGATGATTTAAACACCACTGATAATTAGATTCTAAGTGACTTGCTGGAGTTCAGAGCAGATTTTCACAAGACCAGTGGCCTAATGATTGAATGGCTGTTCCTATTTAAATAATTCACAAAAATGTACTAGTTAATAAGAGATTATGAGAAAGCACCTGAAATTTTTTAACAGTGTTTAGGACTTGGCACAAGAAGAGCATGTACCCGAAACTTGGTTGATTTAGTGACTGCCTTTGCACAGTTGCAGCAGTGCTCTGCTAGGTGAGTGACACAAGCTGGAACAGCAACCTGGCTGTAAGCAGGAGGAAAGCAAAGGTAGCGTGACCTCCTGGCTCAGCCAGATCAAGGAGGGAAGATGGTGACCTGAACTACTGGCTAATTTTTATTTCCCCCCTTCCCTTCTCTCTTCTGCTGCAGGAGCATTTTGTTAACAAATCTTGCTGCTGAAACCAGATGAGACTGTAACCCACATGGGATGAGAAAAAGGAAAATAATTCCATTCTGAGTTCTCACATACTATTAGTGCCACACAATGGGAGGGAGGAGGTGATACTCAGTATAGCTTTACCTAATGCTGTGGGTCATGTAACTGAGGTACTCAGTGGCCTGGCCAGCTGTAATGGGAAGAAAAATATTTTGGGATTCTTAGCTGATCTTATCCCCCAGTTGAGGATAAAGTGCCTTTCTCTACAGATGAGCAAACCCCAGTCCAAAACAGGGAATGTATTTCTGCATAGATGTGGCTTAATGGATAAGAGAACTTAATGCTTTATGTATGATTCAGCATTCTGGCTCCCAAAAGGTTATTCAGCTAGTCTAAAATATAGTATGCTTGGAACAATGACAGCACCCCTTCTGTTATATTGTAGAAACTTTTGCTGTATTTTGATAAGGATCAGTGAAAAATGAAACATTGACTCTTCAGGGATTAAGGAGTATCTAGCAGAGCAGTTGAAATGCACAAGGAATAGCTATGAATGAGAAAATAATGGACTGGCTGTTTAGTCCAACAGAAAGTCTTAGGTGGCAACTCCTGTTTTGCTATGAATAGCAATTTTTCTGTAGCATTTTTATTTTGCATTGATGTAGGTTAGTAAAGCAGCAAAACTTCGTACACAGCCAGAAGTCAAACTGATGGCTAGTTAGAAAGCAAACCTTTTCTGTTTATGTATATATCTCTGCACTTGTAAATTATGAAATGTTTACTTTGAGAAGATCAGCCTTGGTGTATGGAAGCAGAAGACCTGTATTTCTTGAGGCCATCCTATTGGAAGGGAAAGGCATCATCAGTATAGTGATCATGAACATCTCTTGTATTTTTCTTTTGGATTCACTGTCAAGGAACTACACAGATACCACTGGGCTATTGGCCCTTATAGTGTGCAGGTGTTGCACCTGGGGAAAAATTTTCAAATCTGCATAAGGCAATGGGGTAGATGGTTCCTGCTAGGATTACCTTGGGGATTGGCAGATCTGGTTCTCCAGGTGGCTCTGAAAATTGTACCCTAACCAGCAAATACATGCCTTCTTTCAAAAACTGCTGAGATCTACAATGTACCATAAGGTATTAACAGAGGCAGGACTTTAGGATGGGTTGCATTTCAGGAATAAATTAGAAACATAAGATCTAGTATTTATTCTTCACCCCCCCCCCCCGCCCTGCCCCAGCACTAGCATTCCTAAATCACTTCTGTGCTTAAAATCCTCATCATCAGCCTATATGTGGGTTTAAAACAGTGCTGTGCCTTATGCTGCTGCCACAGTTGTCAAACCTTGGGGCAGAGAAGGAAGTAGACATCAAGTGTTGCCTTGGTGTTCCTCTTCGGAAGAGCTATGGGCTACACAAAACCATGCTAGTGCACATCAGTGTGCAAAGGAGCTGCAACCACCTTAATAAATTGACTAATGCTATCTCCCTTTTGGCTTGGGAGGACTGTGGTCTGGAGAATCATGCATCCAGACCATGCCTAAAAGTCAATATTGAGCCTGTGCCAGATAATTAGCATTCAAAAGGCAATGCCTTACTCTCGCAAACTAAGAGTATCGCATGTTGTTCTGCCATTGTGGATCTCATTAAAAGGTAAACCAATATCATACCATGCCTTTGACTTGACTGTGGTATGCCCTATATTTAGAACGGATGCCACAGTGTGGTATTTGTGCTGTATCCTGGCCAATGTTTACTTTTAATGATGCCATCTGTGCTTCAGTGTTGCTCTCCTTCAAATGCTTTTAAAATGGGTAAAAGAAATTCAAAGTAGGAACTGATAGTTAAAAATTAGTTGTGATGTCTTTGACATACTGCCCCTTACCAAGGTGCTTGAAGAGTTGTATAATTCAAGACACAGGGATGGAACAGACTATAAAACTCTAGAGAGTTAACTCAGCTAAAGGAGACCCTGGCAAGAAGATAATAAAAATAAGTAATCAACAGCGGTTTTTGCTTTTAAACAGAAAAGGAAAATCACAAAACCTTCCTCCCCCAAATGGAATAAAAATCATTGCAAAACAGTAACAAAAATGCAATGCTTACAAAGGGCTCTAGACAGCTAAGAGGATGGAGGGAGCTCCACATCTTGAAGCTCAGTATGTAAAGGCATGGTCTTCTGGCTGAATGCATCCTTTAAGGAATCTTCCTTTCAGATGAACAGCATCTGTCATTCTGAGGATGACGCTGCTGTTTTAGCAAAGCATTGCTTGAACACTGGAGGGCAGACCTTGTAGCTTTATGATTTGGGGGCAAGCAGCTCTTATTAAGACACTAAAGGATTGCTTCCTAAGTAATATCGCTGAGGAATGTAGTGCATATAAACTCCCCCATGTCACCGTGGACATTATTCTGTTTCCTTCTTTGGCTGAGTTGAGAGAGCAGCCAGCAGGTAAAAAGCTGAAGGTTCCTCTGCTAGTTCCTATAGCAGAGTTCTGCTGCACAGGGCTACTCTGCTGCTTGTGCTGTGCAAAGATAATCTAGGAGAGCAGTGAATCCAGCCCAGGGTATCCATCATGGTGAGGAGGTCTGAAGAGGTTTTGATGTGATCTGTGCTAGGCAACAAATACCCAAGTTCTGTGTTGAGTTATAGCAGCGCTGGGAGGTTTCAACTGAGCATATAGCTTGTCCACAGTCTCGCCACATTAGCAGATGTGATCTACCTCAAGGCACGTAAAGTCTTGGAGCTGATGTAGTAGCTGACTTGACTGGGCCTCCACCCAAATATACCCAGCAGCAAACTCTTCCAAGAAGGAAATGCAGTATTCCCAGGGCTGCCAGGATCTAAGTGTCCTGCTAAATGCTTGCAAAATGCTTCTGGGTATACAACTGTTTACTGGTCAAAGTCAGAGACCACTTTACAAATACTTTGAGTTGGCAAGTCATGGAAGACCAAGACTTGCTCCAAATGAGAGTATTGATTGAAACGTTAATTGTTATTATGATTGATTACTCAATAAATCTCCTGCTGAACTTTATTTATAATGCTGGTTTGTGTGCTGCAATTTTTTTAGTACTTTGATAACAAACTGTAAATAGACAGATTTGGAAATGTGAGTTTGTGTATGGTATCACGCAAGTGTACTGTTACTCCTTCTGATTTTGAAATTATCCAGCATTGATTAAAATATCATGACTTATCAGATGGATAATAAATAAGCAAGCTGATCAGGTTGACCACCATTTTAGAAAAAGACATAACGCTAGAGGGGAAACATCTCCAGAGTCTTGTCCAGCTGCCTGTTCAAATTTTCAATGGTGCATAGAAACTGAAAATAATATTTAAGACTGATCCGGGATGCCTTCAGTGCCTACAAAAAGTGAGTTGCTTACCAGAGAAGAGAAATGTTACACTGACAGAATGCTAATACAGATATAGAGTTGCAGTGGGCCAACTCTTCAGCTATCTGTGCTCTTTCTTGGCTTTACAGGTGGTCTAGATCTACAGTTAGTGTAGCATAATGGTAGTATTGTATGATATTTTGTTGCACAGGTCTTGACATAGGTGGGAAGACCAAAGGAAAAGAACTTCTAATGCTTGCCAGCAGACTAGAGATGCTTATACAACTTATCCTTTGAAAACATATGTGCTAAAGAAAAAAGGGGTGTAAAATGCTAATCGAAGATGTGGTCAGGAATGTTCTCAGCTGGTTAACCAGAAATATACTTTTTAGCTGTTTTTATTTATTCATTTGTTGAACAGAGTGAATAACTACAAGTTTTGGGGGCTGGAAGGAGAAAGAAACTAATTTGGCTCTCTGTAGATAATACTTCTTTGATTTGCAGTGCTCTACCAGCCTTCTGACTTCAAATGGAATAGAAGGACTGTGCACCTTGGAAAAGCAAACCCTTTAGTAGCACAGGTTACGCAGAAAAAAACCCATGTGGTCTGCAAGAGTATGAAAGCAGAACTTAACTTGGGATCACGGCCACAAGGTCTCATTGTTGATATGTTGTTCATACAGTTCCCTTCCCTTGCCATATCTCAGCGACAAATTGCTTTGGTATGGCTGGTGTCTTTGCTCATAGGCAAAGAATTGTTGAAGTGTCACTATTCTACTGTTTGCAGTTTTTTTCTCAAGAAGCCTTCATCTTCTGGAAAGCAGTACTTTTTATGAGGAGAATCTCTCAAAAAGTAGAATTAAACTTCCTTATGCTTCTTACTTCTGTCTTTTAATACTGACCTATTTATTGTGCCAGTGGTTTGGTCAACCCCGGACACAGGGAGGTTAAATGCTTGAATCTCTATGTGGAGGAATATGTAATTCTAAGCAACTGGCTAAAGCTTACTTAAATGTTCTTAAGATGGAGTTAGGCTGACTAGCTTTGACCATGTGAAATGTTAAATTGTGCCATGCTCTGCTAGGAAATGGAAACTAATGGAATTGATAAAATTTGGAAAGGATATGGGATGCCAACAAGTGAGCATTTCCTATTGCCTCATATCCTATCAGTGGTGAAATATAAGCTGCTGCTTAAAAAGGAATTCACAGTAGGTCAACAGATCACATGTAGCTACTGCAGATAGACTCAGTGCTGCTTAACAGTAGATGATGGGGAAAATTAAACTTCAGAAAACCCCTGGCTCCTTTCCTAAGCATTTAGACAGCTGACTTACTGGACCCGTGCTAGAGCCTGGCTGTGCATCAGACCCAAGTGGGTGAAAAATGATTTCTTCAAATTGCTTCCAAGAAACTACACACTTTGCATGGCTCCCTGTTTCTATCTGTACCAGGAAAATGTGGATTAACTTTGATTAAACTTCACTGATGGTATCTAAATTATGAAGTGTCTTGTTAGATTCAGTGGGCAACTTGGGCAAAAAGACTGATGGGAGTTTTCCTCTCTCGAGGCCCGAAGCCTTCAAAACCAAGGGGCTCTTGGCAGGACATCCAGTACATGGCTTCATGGGCTTTTGTATTTTTGGAAACTAATGAAAGAAATGAGCCTAGGAACAGCCCCAAGGACCATGTCACTTACTGGATTTGATTTGCCAGAAGACAGTTATAAGTGTTGATCCTGGGTCCACATGTAAGAAAGGATGTTTAGTTGAGTAAGGAGACAATGAGAGCTCAGCCTAGGTGATTTGGCTCTGGGTGGAACTTGGGAATGCTGGTGATTGTATGCAAATCCACTTCTGGTGGCCAGCAGTGATGGAGCAATGAGTGTGCTTCCCATTAGCATGTGTTGTTACACAAGAAGACAGATTGCTGCTTTGGCAAATGACATGAGTCCTCTGCCAAAGACAAAAGTTTTGTTCTATGTCAAAACTGAGACATTTATGCACTTTTTTTCCCCTCATATGTAAAAAAAATTATAATTCCTGATTTTCTTTGCTACATGGTCATTTCTAGCCCTGGGCTTTGACATGGAAGGCCCTATAGGACTGGACTTAGGCCTTATTTACATAGGCCTCTTGTTTATCTTTTTGCTTCTTTTTGGAAGATCATGATGGTCCAGTGAGGTTTTGTGCCAGGACTTGTGCAGTTCAACCTATCATCCATGATCTAAAAAGAATGAATAGCAAGGTGAGAGAAATCACCTCTGATACGAAGTTATCCAGACAGTCAAATCTAAAGCTGTCAGTGAAAAAAGGTGCAGAAAGATCTCATGACAATGACTGACAAAGTAAAGTAAAATATACATAATAGGTCCTCTGCTACTGACTGCTATCCTGCAGCCTATTCCAAACAGGTCTTTTTTTCCTTCCCTAAGGAGCCAGTTCTGAAGAAAAGATGCTAACATAGTTTTTAGCATCTCTTACACCTAATTCCCTTTGGTCTTGCAGCAAAGTTCCCAAGATCCTACTCTTCTGGTGGAAAGTGAGATGGCCTTTCCAGGGCTGAAGCTGGCAACAAAACATACACCAGCATGCTGACACACAGTGTTATCAGCTGCTCTATCAGTCAGGTCACATGCCTTCCCACAAGCTTTAAGGGCTAATATTTTCTGTGGCTAGAAATGCAACTTGTGGGAAGTTGTGGTTGATAACTCTCTTGCTGGCAGTACTGTTGTCTTGTGGCTGTTGCTAAGGCCAACATCAGCATGGAAAAGGTGGAGTCAACCATAATTAGCCCTTTTTAGGAGGTAATGCTTTTAATGCTAGCATTGGAAGGAGAGGATGGGAGCGTTTGGCAGCACTACCATTGCTGATGATTGTGCTGCCTGTCCTGCCAACACTTGCTTGTGTAGTTGGGGCAAATGCATGCTTCTGTAGGCAGTTCAGAGGCTGCTGTGTTGCAAGAGAGCTCTCAAAGCCTGAAACAGGAGCCACAGTATTTGTATGCTCTTTTATGTGTATTCTAACCTTCATGTGAATTGCACGTGCATTATGTCTTATTTTGGTTTTCTTCCTTCATTGGTTGGTACCAGGATGTTCAGGATGTTTAAATAGAATTGAATGTTACTGTTTTTTTCAGTGCTAGAGCCTTGTCTTGCTGCAGATTTTGCTAATGTCACTTTCTCTTGCTGATTGGTGTTGAGACTTCTGACCAGCTGCTGATAGACACAAATCTCTGTGTGATTTGTTACAATGGCTGGACTTAATTCCGAGCAGAAATAGATCTCAAAGAATTGTTGTTTCCCCTTGTTCTTAGTGAAGCATGTAGAGCTTCAAATGCCCAAGAGCACGTATGGCTTCTAACTGAACAACATCCTGTTTGGATCTGTCCCCCTCACTATTGATCACAAATCCTGTGGCTGCTGCTACTGTGGTATGTTTCCTCCCCACTCCACCTACTCCAGGCTGCTGCTGGTGGTCTCTAGCTCCATACTTCCTTCATCAAAGACCAAAATGTCCATGTCGCAGATGGTGTTAATAATAACAATTGTGTCTCCAACAGTGCTAATGGCCGTGGGCTTCCTTTCATCCATCTCAAATGTTTGAAATTCTCTTCCAGCACCAACCACCCCTTTTTCAGGCAGCTCAGTGGGGTGGTTTTGGCTTATGTCAGGAATACCAGCAGGCATACTGATGATGAAACAAAATCTTAATTGCAGTACCCCATGGATTCACCATTCCACTGCCTCCTCACTGCTAGCTGTGGAACAAGAGCAGCTATGAAGCAAGGTCTTAAATTGTGCATATAGGAGTAGCCCATTGACCATGTTGGCCCATCTGATGTGAGCTCAGAAACTTGTTCCAAAGTTTTGCTTGAAAAATAAATGTATTTCTAGCCCTTTTTATGTGCTACAGGGAAAACCCTGAAAATGAATGGAAACTTTCAAATGCAACCTTTTTCAAGTGAAGGTCACATCTTGATTTAGGAACAAACTTTTCCATTTTCATCCTTTTTTTACTGTTCTTCTGTTTCTTTGACGTATTTAATCTCTCTAAAACACATCCTCTCTTTTTCCAACGTGTGAAAATAAGACTGGAAGGATGGGGAAAGTTGCTGGCCCTTTCAGGAACAACAGCAAGTTTTGAAAGAATAAAACTCCTGTGATAGAGAAGGGCAATATAGCCTGCAAGTCACAGAATATTCCAACTAATCAGTAAATGTGACATTCGTCTGTGTTGGGTCTGGCTCAGTGCACAGCAGTATGGGGCCTTCCTCTGGGCAATATTTTCAGTCCCCATGCCATTATGGGAAAATATGAGATAGTTCTCGGAGTTGTCTCATAGAAAATTGGGTCAGGAGTCAGATGACCAATATCTTATTTTAGGCTTTTCCTCTGCTCTGCTGCATGTTCATATGGATCATTTTCTGTCAACTCTTGTCCACACCTCCTGAATTCTGTCTGGTTTTGTAGTACGATCTACTTTCTGATTTACTTTCTTGGGCTGCTGTGCTGGACACAGCCAACTGGCCAGGATGTGTAGGCTTTCCGGTAGTACCAAGATGCTATCACAGACTGAACAAGAATAACTTGAGAGTACAATGCCCAAAGCATACTGGAAAAAACCCAACCAACCAACCCCCTTCTGATTTTCACAGTATCTTGTCCCTGGTTCAGATTTTGTGGGACTTAATTAAGTCTACTGGAGAGGGGAAGTTTTTGAAAATTAGGTAAGAGAAATACCATTTGACTTTTTCTGCAAACTTTGGAACTGCTGAAAGGTAAGCATTACAGGCCTCAGCCTTAAGAGGGACTTCTGATTTAAAAATATATTCGGAAAGGTATCCCCTTTATTTTGTTTAATCTGGGCACTGCATTGCATTAAATGTGTGCTTTCTTAATGCTTTGGTTTTATTGCCTTGGAAAATAGGTTACAAATGAGGAGGTGTCTTCTGAATGTTGATGGTAGATGCCAACCTCAGTTTGAAATAATTGCAAATTGAGAAAGAACGAGTTGTCCGTTTTGAATTGCAAAGTATTTACAGGAAAAGTAGTAATAATGTTTTCAGTATTCCTTGCTGACCCCAAAATTAATCCAATCAGTAAATATTATGGTCAAGGTCATTTTTACAGTGAGTTGAGTTAAGCAAACTCTCCTTGGAGAAAAGTGGGAGGGAGGTGACATACAGAAAAAGCCCACCAAGGCAACAATGGGTTAGAGCAAAGTAATCAGGAGCATTCAAAGCAATCCTTTTCTTACTTGGAAGTTTGCAGCTACGTTCCTTGCAATGCAGAATGTCATTTCCCAGTAAACTGGGAGGTGAGGGAGAGGTTGGATAGAGCCACAGAAAGCATGGGAAGATACATATGTAAGTATGTATGCATACAAAGCTATTGCTGCAGTTCTTGCGTTTACCTGGCCTGCAAAGCCCTTGCTATCTTTCTCCATGAGCTTCTAGTTTTGTTGTTTTGCCTTAGATATTCACATCCAGCATACAAGGCTTAAACCTACAGACCAAAATACCAGGTGGTGTAAAGAATGGAGTTTCCTGAATAAGGATTTGAACCATATTTCTTTAGGGAGGAAGATTGAGTGTTAAATTGCTGTCCCTCTGCAGGGGCTTTACTAGAGCTGTTGAATTTCTATGCTCCAGAGTACCAGTCTTCATGGGATTTCAGACTCATCTGTTACAAAAGGCAAATGACCCTGATTTGAACTTCCTCCAAGTCTTCCCCTTGTTGCTCAAAAACCTTTATTTCAGCCAGCTGAGTAACAGTTCAATCCCACCCCTTCTCCCTCAACCACTGCTTTGGTCTCTGAAAACTCTCTTGTGTATCATATTAGATACAATGTACATTAGATACCTTGAACCGAGTCTCGCTACTCCTGGCATTTCTGGCAGAAGGGATTCTTGACTGCTGTGTGAATTGTTGCCCAAGTTTTGCTGCTACTGAAGAAGGGATGCTCTGAGAGCTGCATCATGACCAAAGATTTCACAGCAAGGATGAGGAGTTTTCAGAGCCAGATCGCAAAGATTGCTAATCTCTGTAGGGTTTGCCTTGGAGAGGGAATAATGAAGGGATTCCTCTTAACTCTCTTGGATATAAAGATTTAATAGAAGAAATGGTGCTATTTCTCAGTCTGCTCCCACATCTTATTGTGGGCATTGACTCTGATCTTGCTCTAGTTTTTTACCGATTTCTGTGGTCGCAAAAAATCCTCCATTCTTGCTCTTCCCATCACCCACTACTGTTGGTTTATTCTTCCTTTGTGAGACAAAAGAGGGGCTGCACTTTAACTGAGCCATATTCCTGTTTCCTTCACAGCTTCCCCTGAAGTATACTGGGAGATGAACATCTCCTATTCCCAAATGAGTATCTGCGGCTTTCCTCGCTCTTTCTATCTTCAGCAATCCCTATAACAGGCACCTAGATCAAGCCCTTTTTAATCAACATCAAACACCAACAGCCCTATTGGATATGGCTTTTGTCTGAAGGTATTAAAGTGACAGGATGGGAGCCTATTTAGTCCTTTATTTTATTAGGTCTTAAAAAATCTGGTAACTGGAAATGGAGAATCTCTATGAGTCCATTGTGAAACTGCATAAATTCAGAACTTAATGAATTGTAATTAGTGGCATCATAATGGGCTCCATATGTTAGTAAGTCATTTAGGAAGAAATACAGTTGTTTGCCATTCTGCACAGCACTGACAAATTAGGATTCAAACCGTACAAGCCTCTGTCTTTCATGGATCTCTTATACAATATGTTTGTCAAGAATGTACTAATATGAAATGATGTGCAAAGCAGGATGCACAGAACTGTTCTGTCGTGTTTCCATGTTGTCTCTTTGTATGTGAGAGAATCAAGGATGTGCATGCCTGGTTCTGTGTTGCAGGAGGTTCAGACCATCTTGAGACTTGGGCAAAGGAGTGCTCAGACTACAGGTTACCTTTCATATTTCAGTACATCTTGAACTTAGAAAATAACTACTTCCCAGGGAGGGAAGCATTGTCTAATAGATTTGGTTGTCATGCCTGAAGGTGCTGTATAAATGACAAACAGACATATGTTTGTATAATCTTCATTAGTTTTAACACAGCTCAATATAATTTCACAAAATGTTTCATTTATTTTTATTTCAAAGATTGTGACAGTTAGGATTTTGAAGTACAAGTTGCCATCTGCAGTCAATTTATGATCTCTCCCTAGTGCAATTGTGGAAAAAAAGAAGAGGAAAAAAAAGAGAATTATTTGGAGTAAAAAGCATTGAAAAACAAGTAGAGTGGAGTAATAGCACATCTGTTTTCGTACAAAATCATGGAACCTGGACTTTTTTCAGTGTGGTATTTTACTACCACATGGCTTTAATCCTACATCTGGGCCTGTTGTTTTATGAAATATTTCCCACAGATGATGTCAATTATAATTTTTGTCCTGCTCGTCAATTTACGGACTTTTGGAATAAGACAAAATGAAACAACCAGAAAAAGAACAACTTATGTGGTCTACTCTCTGACAAAATTATAGCTGTGTGATACACTTCTAAAATCAATAACTCTGTTAATGATTAGCAGAAAACATTGCTTAGTTTATGAGCAGAGATGTGGCCCACACTCACCAGATGTTTGGCTCTAAGTTGCATTCTTGTTTGCTGTGTATTTACCAGCAGATGTTCAGCAGTTTATTTAATACCTCTTGTATGAGCCAGTAGTAGGTCTAAGTCTGTGCGACATTTATAAGTCATCTGCCAGCAATACAGGTGGAATGCTTTTATGATTTTTCTCCTCTCTCTCTCTGTCTCTCTGTCTCTCTCTCCCCCCCTCTCTCTCTCTCGTGGTGATCTGTCAGTGAAATCATAGATAAGTCTTTATTGACTTATATAGCTATTAGGAGATAGAATGCTTATCTTTGTAGAAGACCCTAAAATGTATACCTCAGCAGATGTCTTTTCAGCTGTTCCTTAATTATTATTTTTACACTTAACTTGCAGTACTATATGAAAGATCTGATGAAACTCTCTTCCTCAAAAATGTTCCAGCTGTTTTTAAGTTTAGACCCTGATTCAGGTATGAATATTCTGAAGGCTTATGCTCATTGGAGTCTGAACCTGTTTTGAATTGGCCTTTGAAAGAAGGGCCTGGGTAAAGTAAAGATCCAGCTTGTGTTCCCAGCTTTCCCAGAGCTGAGGAGTATTTGAGTTTAGGGTTTACAGTGAACTAGACTCAAATTGTTTCAATGCACGGGCATGTACAAATTCCAATGCTGGTTTTAGTTGGAAATGCTCATGAGGTCTGATTCAAATCCTATTGAAGTGAAAGACTCTTGCTGACCTCAGTGGGCTTTGGATCAGGTCCATGGAAAAGTGTTTCTATGAAAAGAATGCATTTACTGTGTGGCCCTGATTCAGCAAGGTATTTGAGCATGCACATAGTGTTTCAACATGTGTATGGCCCTGTTGGTATACACATTTGTTGTTATGCAAAGGCTTACATTGCTCCTTGAACAGGGGCCCTCAAGAGCCTCCACCCTGTCCAAGTTGGGTGAGGATTTTTTCCTTGGTAGGGGAGGGTCAAGAGGCTTAGCCCCAAGCTCAACAGAGCTTCAGAAATCTGTTCTATGTAAGGGAAATCCATGTAAAAAACTTGTATTCCTGACTCAAGACTTATCCTGACTAGCTCTCCAGAAGCATAGCTGGAGTAGATAATAGGATATTATCCTGTTTTTAATGGTGTATTGGACTAGATTGTACTTCAAGAAGATGGTCCCATGGGAGAGATGGTCAAGGGAGTACAGTCAGGCAAGGCAGTCTGTGGTGTATAATAAACTGCAGATCCATAAGATATCTGAGGCTAAAGCGACCCATAAACTACAGAATCATATCACAAATTATATTAGCACGTGA
Organism: Aquila chrysaetos chrysaetos; assembly: GCF_900496995.4. Lineage (NCBI taxonomy): Eukaryota > Metazoa > Chordata > Aves > Accipitriformes > Accipitridae > Aquila > Aquila chrysaetos. Next base: position 33,188,068 of record NC_044011.1, read on the forward strand.
ATTTAATTTCTAGGTTGTGTATTAATATCATTTGGATACATACATGCTCTTTGTGAGTGTTTGCCACAGTATCCAAAACTGGTGCATAAGGAACTACTTTGGTAGCGAATTTAAAAAAGTTTATTGCTCTATAGAGGAAGAAATATCAGAAGTAGGCTGAGTAAATAAGGGCAGCAAGCAGAAGTAGACTAGACATTCAAAGGTATACGGTAATTGGAACAGACATTAATATTATCACTGGCAATTGCATATTCTGGCTGTGTGAAGTGTTGCAGTGTTTTCCAAACTTGGCTCCTTTCATTGTCTTTCTTTACTTGTGCCCGCCCTGGTCAACCCCAAATCAGTCTGATTGAAAAGGAACACTTGAATTTTCAATAAATAGTTTAAGGTTGGTAGAAACCACCTGTTGGAGGTTGGAAGAGTGTGACCTGCTAAAACATTCCTAAAATATTTCTTTACTTTTTCTAATTAAAATTATCACCTCTGTCAGTTAATTAGTTTCCATTATAGTGAACATACAAACTTGACGAAGCTTTCAACCTCCAGTCTCAATTCAGTTCTGTGGTGAGTATGATCTTTGAATGTATGTAAGACTGTACAGCAGCAGTGCTTTTGCCTCTCTATGCAGCATTAAGACTTGTGAGAGAGCCCGGTCGTATTCCTTTGTGAAGAAGGATTCAGTGTAATAATTTCAGAGAGCCTCAAAAATGAGTCTAAGTCTAAGCATGGGGCTTTTAGATCTCAATTTATTTAGCTATCACAGCTGAAACTGAGGTGCCTTGAGCATCATGTAGATATTTACATGTGAAAAGATGCTGGGATGGTTCCAGTTTGCTGACATGCAGAAGGAGATCTAATGGCTGGTCAAAGTCAGACTGCTTCAGCCTGGAATGAAGGTGAAATTTCATGATAGTGATGTAACTAAGTCCTGGAACAAATTAAGAAAAGAAAAAAAAAATTAAAAACCCCTGTTTCATCAGTGCTTAAGGTCCTCAGACTGAGAATAGGGACTCGATTCAGTTTCTTACAGACAGAACAGCTCCAGGGCACTCAAAACCTAAGGTCTCTGAGAGATCTGACTGAGGCTGGTCTGAAATAGGACTGCAGGTACTCGTGTCCTTCTGGAGGAGCAGGCAGACGAGATTCCACCCCACTGCTCCCCCCGCCAGCATCCAAAATAACCCTAAATATGGAAGCAAACCCTACATATCTGTCTGAAGGATACCGGTGCTTTAATCCAACTACAGAGAAACTATTTGGTATGTGGTAGTATTCATTCCCTTTTTAGGGATAACAGGAAGATCTATACTGGTTTCAGTGCGTTCCTAACCCTTTTGAAATGGAAAGCTGTAACCAAATCTCATGTTTCAGGGCTTCAGCCTGCAGGACTAGGGAAGGATTTATTGTTTGCTTTCCTCTGAGGCACCAGATTTTTTCCCAGCTGGAGACATGACACTGGAGGTAGGCCAGTGCTTGGACGTGGTGCATAAAATCCTCTTTTTGCAGATGACTGGCTGGTCAAACTGATTTGATTACCAGATTTGAGAAGAAATTTTCTTCTGCATTGCTTGGTAAGGCCTAGAACCATATAACAAGGCATTTTGGTTGGAAGGGCAAAGCAGGGAAGGCCCCATGGTGTTGCAGCTTAAAGGAAGTAGCTGAGCCCACTGACAGAAAGTCTCAGTTGTAGGCAGGACTTCAAGGGGAGATGCTCAAAGTGAACCCAACCATGAGCTCAGTAAGGTGTCTCCCAGCCCTCTCACCTCTCTGTCTCTAGGAAGGGGTCTAGGTTGGGCTTCACTTATAGTCCCAAGGCAAAGTTTCTAGCACTAAAATTAATGGCTCACAGAGAAGGCATGCTTCCTCCCAAAAGCCTTGGGGGTCTTGGATGCCCAAGGTTATACTGGCTGGTTTTCCTGCTGCTCCATAAATGCTTTGTTCCCCTTCCCGCTCTGGGGAATGAGCTTCTCCTAGCTTGCCATGCAGTGGCATGAAGAGGCAAGAGTCCCATCAAAGGTGTAAATAAGTTAATTCTCCTCCACATCCAAAAGCTTCCTCAGCAACCAGGGGATGCTCTGGGTTCTGCTAGCAACTTTGTGTGCCACAAGGTAAAGAAAGGCTGGTGCTTGCTTAAATCAAAAAGTATTTCAGTCACTAGTACTCAAAGGCATTGGACTCAATGCCTTGTGCGATGCATATTACCAGACTAGATTGCTTGGCATTGCCCTGTCTGAATCTGTGGCTGACAAAGCCTGAAGAAAATAGCAGCAATGGAGAAAAAATGCGTAGTCTTAGATAGTCAGTGCCACCTGCAGGATCGGGATGTTCATTTCAAAACTCACATGAATGGAGTGCCCGGATCTTCTAGAAAGCTTTGGAAGTCCTACTGCTTATAGCTAACTGCACTCAAACTGTATGGGAATCTGGAATAATGCTCAACAGCAGGATCTTTTCAACCAGCTGAAACAAAATAGCTGTCTTGAAACTGCCTGTTGACAGAAATCACAGGTTTTCAATTAAGCTCACCTTGAAAAAAAGGCTTGCTTTCTAGGGAAACATTTTTCTTGAAACCTATTTCTTGAAATCCAAAATGTTTCCATCTGGATAAGCTGAAGGGGTGGTGTGGGAATTTGTTGGTATTCTGCAGCCTCAGATCCCCATTCATTTCTCTAGTGTGTGTGTCCCACCAGGAATTAGGAAATACAACTGTGGTGACGCAGCAGCTCTAGTCTGAAAAAAGGGAAATCAGCTGTATCATGGGGCATAAAGGGAAATGAGAGTATGACACCTGGAATTCCATCTCCCAGGGCACCATGCAGCAGCACTTCCTAATGGAAATATTTTGGGTTTTGGTTACAATATTTTGGTATTTGAGTTTCAGCCAAAACATTGAAATTTTTCCTTTGAAAAATTGAGATGAAAACTATTTTGTTATTTCCATTGAAGTTTTGCCCAGGAAAATTAAAGCACTTTCCAACCAGCTCTACTGAAGATCACAAAAATGACTTTTTTTTTTTTTTTTTTTTTGGGGGGGGGGGGGTGGCAGTGGCGGCGGCGTGTTTTTTTTATTTTTGCTTTTTTTTTTTCTGTTTTTGACCACTTAAGCAGCTGTTAGAGGATTAAGATGGATGTTACAGGCAAGAAAAAAAAACTGAAAAGGCAATGCATCAAGAAACGATGAGGGCCAAATTTTTTTAGAACAGTGCTTCAGCTGTGTCAGTGAATTGTGTACATAAGCGCAAAGCATTAAATGTGGTTCCTAAGTATGAAATTGTGCAATGAAAGGTTATGAAGGCTTGTCTGCTTTTTCCGTTTTGCATATGCTACTATTTGTAAGTAGTCTGTGTCAAGATACATGCAACACTTCAGTATAACTTGGTTTTTTGAAAATGCTTATGAAAATGTGGGCTGTCTCATCTAGAGTACTTCCTGGATCCTTCTTTCCTCTTAGCATTACCAACTAAGGGAAAAGAAGAGATCAGAAGCTTAAACTCTCAGCCTGCACACTTGTAATTTTTATATTATCATGAGAACATACCTGACTGCTTACAATACCAACAGATCAGCATGGCTATTGTTTTTCTCTGTGTGTGCATTCTTTGTAGCTTTAAGTACCAGTCAAATATGTGTTAGAATGGATAAGTGGAATAAAGCCTAAAATATGAACATCTCTCCTGCTTTACTATTTGAGTCAATTCATTACTAACAGAGGGTACTTAGCAATGTTAAGAGCAAGTGATGCATCCAGGCCCTGATACAGGCTACAGAAACTGTACAGTGTCCCTTAAATATGTTTTGACTTGCCTAGTGATTCTCACTGCTCTATGCTCAGGCATGAGCCAAAACAGCAGCAACTCTGTGTGTATGTGCTGTTCTGATGTACCATTTCATATGTACTTCACAAGCAAACAGCTTGCACTCTAAGCATAAAGGTTTTGCTGTGTCAAGAGTAGAAGGTGCAGGAAAAGGTGACCGAGGAGAAGACTCTTTGAGGGGAAAAAGCTTAGAAAGAGCTCATCTTTGTGGGATATTTAAGTGGAGCTATAGTCATATAACTTGTGCAGATGCAAGTCCTTGTGTGGATAGCTTCACTCCAAAACAAGCCTTTTTCCGCTTAAGGCATGTCACCAGCATACAAGGAAAAACACTAATTTTTCAAAGCTTTAATGATATGTTGTGGCCATGCCATTGATAATTATGGTCTACATAAATCCCGAGACAAGGTTGAAGCTATCCTTAAGGCACCCTGACCACAAAGCATGTTGCAATGGTACTCCTTTCTGAAGATGGTCAGTTGTTATTATAGGTTTTTACCTAACATAGCAACAGTGGTTCATCCTGAGTTAACTGCTGCACAAGAAAATGAAATGGTATCCATCCACATGTTCTCATGACACTGCAAAGGCACAAATGTTGTCTGAGGCGTTTCACGTGGTTTCAGTGCACCACTGCCTGCATCGTCACATCTCCCCATGAGAAAGACTAAATCAGTGCTTATATGGCAGAAGGCCTCTTGCCTTTGGCTTTACGTATTTCCTTTTTGTGGTGTAGAACCATCATCAAATTGATAGAAGAGACTTGAGATTCCACTAAAGGGTTAAAAAAGCTTATAACTGTGCTGTCAGGTGAAAATGCTCTACAACCATGCTAAATCACAAGCTCTTTCTTGTTATCTTAGGTATAGGGGCACTTGCCACAGGTGTAGTGTGACTAGAGGTGGGCAATAATCTCTAGTCACTGTTACAAGACTGAGACAAGAATGCACTAGCCAGTGATGGCTGCTTTTTGTGCTGCCACTGATGGAGAAAAGGAAGGGTATGGATCTGGACACAGTTAAAGTTTCCTGTGTCGTGCAGCTTGAAGGTTGGTAGTAACAGAAGCCAGCATACGCAGAGAATTTCAGGTTATGCATCTTACAAAAAATAGGCTCAAGCTATTTGGGACTTGGGAATTGATGTAGATAATGCTACAGCACTTACAAGAGGTGGGGTTTTTTTAATCTACTTGATGCATGTTCTGAAAAATCTTCAAGTAATGTGCAGGAATTCAGCTAGTCTTAGCGCAGAAGGTGGAAGAGTTAAGGCAGCTCAAATCAAATAATTTACAATGATTTACCCTCTAAAGGATCCCAGTTAGCTGTCTGCTCTGTCAAATATCTTGCATGATCTTTTTTGTAACTGCTGCAAATGGATTAAGTGACAGGTATATCCTAACAATCTGTGCTATGGGATCTGCTGTAGAATTCAGGTTATGATATTACAAATAGCATGATAGTGTATTCATGGGTCGTAAATTAAACTCGTGCCTGGACTTGCTTAAGTGTGCTCCACAGAGGGACACCGGGTTTTTGGATTGTTTTGTGCTTTTTGTCTTAGAAAAGTGATTTACTGGGCACAAATAATTGCAGTTGGTGGTAGAGTTCTTGCAAAGGAGAAAGGTCCTGGAGAGAATTTGAGTAACTGCATCAGACTTACCCTGTGATTATTTAGAAATGGCATTGAACATGCAAGTGTTTGCAACACCAGCAATCAAGCACAATTTCAAAAGGAGCTTCTACATCATTGCTGTGCCTTCAAAGCATGGAGCATATAATAGTCACCAATGGTGATGTGATATTGCAAGTGAACTTCTGCTGCTATGAGTGACCAAATGCTATAGAGTAGAGAGTTTTTATTGAAAAAGCTCTACTACTAAGTGAAGGCACTGCTCCAGATGACTGTGAGACATTTAGAGAGAAGTCATCATTCACCTCTTGGAATTAATTTGTGGATGAAAACTTAATTATAGTAATGCATTTGTAACTTTTTGTTCTCTTCCCATTAGGACATGAGGAAAATGTGGAGTAGGTAATAGCTGGATACCATAGCTCTACCCAGATCATAGCTCCTCTGGGATACTGCTCTGTGCTTCCAAAACCAGCTGGAGCATTGCTGTGTTTGTACCTTCATGTAGATACACAACAATACTGGTGTGAATCACGGCAGCCTGAGCAAATCTTGGTGATTTTAATACTGTCTGTGATCTTTATGTTTGCTCCAATTGCCTTGTTACTACTTAATATCACTAAAACTGCCTTTTGCTTTTAGTCTCTTTTGGTTCCTCCTTACTCATCAAGATCAAGCTCCTTCCACTTGCCCTTGTTGCCTTCCCTGGATGCTGAACTCTTGGAACTGTAGCAGTACAACAGGTGTTACAAAAGATACCAGGATGCCTTAAATCCCCCTTTGGGCAATCTTACACAACTAGTAGATTTTCAGGAGGAAAAAAGATTCTCCAACGTCACCTTCAAAGTTTAGTGTTTATCAAACCCCATCTGTGGTTCTTACCATTTTTCTTCATGTTTTATCCTATATTTCAGCAATTTAGTCCATGTTTCTGAATAGACTTTCTTTTCCCCGCTTGCTGTTCCTGAATAGCCTGTATGTTCAATGTTAATTTTCCAGTCATATGAGTTATCTCTTATGCCAACTAACCTATGATTTTGATTATGTGCTGATGCTTTCACTTCCTCCTCTTCATTTCCCATACTACTTGCCTGACCATGCAGACATCAGCAAATTGAGCCTCCATTTCCCTTTCTGTCCCTTGTGTAACCCTGTTATCACTACCCACATTCCCTTCCCAAGGGTTAGGCTTTTTTCCAGATCACCATGTTCTCCCTGGTTGCCCTGACATTACTTCAGCCGTCAGTCATACACGCACAACCCTAATCCAGGCAATCTCTTCTCTGAACTACTCAGTAAACTTTTTTTTTTTTGTCTGATGGTTCTTTCCACTGGTATGCTTTGGGAGGGACTGAAGAGTCTGAGGAAGAAAACAGAACTGAGGAATGAGCCAGCGAGCTGAAGAAAAATCATTGGGGTGGGTGGGAAACTGTAGTTCAGTGTTAACCAGTGTTTGTGATTTGTTAGGCGAGCTGCTGTATTTAGCCTGAGTTATTGGAGTGCTGCAGTGTACCGTTACCACTGTTGAGTATGTCTGCTAGTAGGTCTAGGAGGTTTTATAGTCTGTCTTGCACTGAAATTATTGCAAGTGACATAGAACCCTTTCAAACGGGGCATTTGCTAGAGGACCAGCAGTAATGACATGGGTGGTCTGGGGATTACTAAAGTGACTTTGAGTCATTTTAGTTTTCCCTTTTATGTCTACCTGTGTGGCCCTGCAGGAAGGAGAATAATGAGGGAAGCACTCATTAAATGTGGAAAAGGGATCTAGTTACCCATTTTCAGGTGTGTTGACATGTGTAGATCCTATATGGAAAAGTCAATGTATAAATGAAAGGAAAAATGTTAAATGTGAAAGTTTGAAATTCTGCAAGCCTTGCACCTGCCTTGCAGTGTGACATGTGACAGGCAAAGAGGGGAAAATTGGCCGAATTATGCCAATAAAACACTTGAAACCTAAAATAGTAGTGAGAGTTTTTATGCATCAACAATCCTCATACCGTAGGAGTTTGCTAAGTGCCGGGGGAATGGGGCCTTTTGAAACCAAGGTTTTTCCCCATGTCTAATAGGTGCATGACCTCTGGTACTCTAGTAGAGAAACTCGTGATAGTGTTGCTCGCATTCCTCTACAGGCATCTCGGTATGGGAGTGCCAGTGTCTTTCTTTCTCTGCTGCAACGTCAGATGGGGAGAAGTGAAGTGACTTGTCCAAGATCAGGTATTCAGCTGTTTGTAGATGTCAGGAGTTCCTCATATCAGCTAAGGCACTGTCATGCTCCTATTCCCCACCCTTCTGTTCCTTGTCTGCCCCGGATGGTTATGGGGCTGACTTGTTCCACTCTTGTAGATCGCTCAGGATTGCCTGCGTGCTGCCTAATTCAACAGTCTCTCTAAAGCTGTGACTGTCACCCATGTGCATTTCATTCATGCTGGAGCCTTCAGATGCTGTTAAAGTGAAGATATAAGATACTTGGGCATATACACTTTACATGTGATTCTATCAATGCTTCCCCTAACTTTTTTTTAAAGGGACCGTCATGAGTACCACATCTAGCATTAGAAGGAAACTAGTTCACACCTTTGCAAGTCATGGCTAGTAATAAGAGTATAGCATCTCCCATATCATACATATTCTGGTCCATATACAATTTTTTTCACATTTTTCACATAGTTCTCACTGCAACAATATTAATGTATCTACATTTTAAGAGTCCACCTGCACCATCTGTCCCTTTTAAAGCTCCTGTTTACCTCAGTGGTGCAGGATCAGACACCCTCTGTGAAGAAGTATGCCAGCTACAGTTTCCATGCTATGGCTATTTCTGTGTGGAAATGCATCAGCAGGTAACACAATAAGAGAACACGTGGTAGGAAAATTGTCCAGTGCACAAAAGAGATCATGGATGACATTAAACAAATGGCCCAAAGTAGCTTTAGAAATGCTTTCATGCATCTTGGGCTGTTAGCTGTTTTATGTTTCCTGTCTGGAACGAAGAGAGAGACAGGGCAAAAAAGCTGGGGCCTTGTTTATGCTCATGTGTTTATTGTATCAGAGACATTTAAGTAGGAGGATATGACAGGTTTTCAAGGGGACAAGGTATGACTCAAATCCAGGTGCAGCTTATTTTCCATGAAATGTATCACTTGCCAATTAGACATAATTTACCGGCGGCCAAAACAAATCTTGGCAAAGTTGGCATTCTTCTTACCATAAATGAATGACATCTCAGCTTGTTATTGTTATTTTACAAATATAACAGGTGTTGCTGATTTCTGCTTGATAACCTGCTGTTTAAGGGGAATTATTTAACATATACATACAGATAAGTGGGCTGCTAAACCAAATTCATCCCAGGTGTAACTGCAACAATTTTTTTGGTTCATAAATTATAGATTCTTATCCTAAATCTTATTTATTACAACTGGACAGATGTTACTGTGTTCTTCCTAAAATAATGGATTTTTGAGGTGTGTTTGCTTCAAGGAGTTGAGCTTTTTTCCTTTTTTTCCTTTTTTTTTTTTTTTTTTTTTTTTTTTTACCCCTCCAATTCTTCTGGTGCTTTCTATTTGCATTTGCTCAGGAATAAATGGCATGGTAAACACATAAAAGCATATATCAGAACTTCACATTCTTTGAAAAATAGCCATTGTGCTGTGGATGTGCCAGGAATCTAGGTCACAAATGGGATTTCAGCCTGCAAATGCTCCTGTCCTGTGTAAGGTAAAAGAAAGCTTATTGGAAGAACTTGGAGGAATTCATTTGGATCATAAATATGTTTTAGAAATCAGTGTCCTTTGAGAGATTAAATTAACATGGCCTGTTTTAAGAAGCACCCAAGCTACTGCAATGCTTTAAAACTTAAGCTAAAGAAGAACTCTGTATAGACACTACTGATTTTTTTTTTTTTTTTTTGGGGGGGGGGGGGACGACGACACACACACCAAACAAACACTTCTTTTAGATACTGGAAATTAAATCCAAGGGAATAGTATTTCCAGGTAGCCTGCCAGCACTGGGTGCTGCATGCAGCACAGCAGATAAGATCTGCTACACAGTTTAAAGATATTTGAACACTCCCAACATTTTTGCATGCTTCCAAAGAGAGAAATACCACAGACCTGAGGTTACGGGTGTCTGCGTTGGGTTTGGTGGGAGGGAACAGATTCATCCAGTCACCCGGTGGCACTGAATCATTATTTCCAGAAATGTTACCTCCTGAGTCAGTCAGTAATTTGGGGGTATCCACAAGTCCATGCCTGTAGGTGGGTATATAAGTACACATATCTGCTGTAAATACCACTGGCAGGATAACTTTGGCCTGAACTACTGTGCAGTAATCCTTTAGGAGCTCAAGAGTTAATGTTGCCTCAATGGACCTTTGGTTATGCTAAGAACTGTCCCCCAATTCTCTAATCTCTGGATGGAGACAGCTTGACTAGCCTACCATTTTATAATCTGAATCATGGTAACAGTTTTACAATTATTTCAAGTTCCATCTCTGACATGATTCATCAAAATGACATGCAGTATAGCCCCACATGACGTTCCCAGCTTTTGTATCTCTTGGTTTGATTCTGACTATGATCGCTGGTCTTTCCCATAAAAGAGTTTCTGAAGGTTTTTTCTCCCAGAAGAAATGGAAGTTGAAGGAACAAGTCTTTCAGTGCAGCTTTGTGAATGAAGATACACCACTCCTGGTACTGCTGGCTGCTAAATCAGTTTTATTGTTGTATGTTCTTTAAAACATACCATAGATAAGGGAGACTTGATTGGTTTGTTTCTAAGGGTTATTTGTTACTGTAGACTCCAGCTGATATGGTGGCTTCTCATGCTTGATGCTGTATTTATAAAATCGAGAATGGTTCCTGGACTCCAGAGCTTTATTAAACTCAGTAGACAAGACAGAAAATATGCTGGAAAATACTATTAGCCCCATTTTACAAACATGCAGAAGTCTTAGAAGACAAAGTGACTGGCCAGTAGGTGACGCAGAGAAACTGTGGCAGAAGCAGGAACTATCTGATTTTCGAAATGCGAGGAAATTCAGTCTTTTACCTAAAGCATGAAACCTGTGACAATTTGTATTCTGAGTCAATATTTTGGTACTTATTGATAAAACATAGTTTATCTAGTGAACTTCTAATAGGCCAACAACAAATAGGATGCCAGCAAGAGCCTTGGGGCAAGTGTATCCAGTCATGCTGGATATGCAACCATAAAAACCAGTCAATGAAGCTGTCCTCTTCTCTTCTCTTCTCTTCTCTTCTCTTCTCTTCTCTTCTCTTCTCTTCTCTTCTCTGGTTTGGTGGTGTGTTGGGTTTGGTTTTTTGTTTTGGGTTTGGTGGGGGTTGGTTTGTTTGTTTGTTTGGTTTGTTTTTTATTCCCAGTCAGCCCACAATATAACTGATCCTAACACCTTTGTTTCATTTATTGGTTTGTTGCATTGTGCTGAGCTTACTGGCATAGCATTTGAGCACTTCCTATATTATCAGTGATACCCTATGGAATCTCTTCAGGAGAGTGATGTATGGCTTTGGATTCTACTGTATGCCAAGTGACTAACCGGGTTTTTAAAATTTGTCTCTAATCTCTAACTTACCCCAATGTGTTCTTGCCCTCGTTAATCCCCTTAGGACAGTGAAGAATGAAGGGAAAAGTATTTGTATGGTTGCTCTGTTCTCTTAGCTTGCTCTTGGTGTGCTCTTTGAGAACAGAAATTCAAACTCTGCCATTTTGTTCAGACTGGGAGAAGTGTGTGTTCCTGTAGGATCTTGAGCTACTCCCAGATGGGAACTTCCCACCACGAGGCAGCTCTAGTGGGATGCTTGCAGCTTTTCGAAAGAGCTGCCTCCAGGCCCAGACACCCAACAAACCCAGCTAGAGTTCCTCATTCTAAATCAAAACATAACCAAATGGGTTTGGGTGTCACTATGAAATGACCTGGCAGTTCAGTTGTGGCAAACCGGTTTCTTCTTCTGTGTGACTAATTTGGTTATTTTCCCCCAATCCTCTTGCAAATTTATAATGGCGTCCCAAAGCTTTTTCACCTTGTTGCTTCCTTCTGCTAAGTCAATTAAATTTGTCTTAACTCTTCTCCTTTATCCTGGCCAGCTTTTCTCCTACACTCCTTGTGTATCATTGATATACCTACCCCCTTATCAAAAGGCTGAGGTATTGAGGCTGACTTCAGATGCTCTGCTTACTTGGTAAATGCAGCTGTATAAACTAGAAGCAATTTTTTACTTCCCTGAGACATTCTTTGGGGTCTACGACTCTTTTTAGAGACAGCTGTTGTCCTCTTCTGTACCTTTAATCCAGTTGCTTCTTGCTCTGGGAGCTGCCTTTGTCAGACAGGGCTTTTTTTTGCATGAACTCAGTGTTCATGTTGCAAAATATGCCTCCATGAGACATACTGTGCAGATGGCAAACAATAGCTGTCTCCAGCCAGGGAGGAAATCCATTTGTCACTGTTTCATCATTGGTCCCCATTGTGTTGCCTTCAGACAAACCCATTCATCAAGACAAGTTCCAAAGTGCTGGTGTTTACCAGGGATACTGCACAAATCCCATCTTTTAACATGCAAGTTCTCCCTCTGTGGTTTCTAGCATTGCTCTTTATTTCTGTTACAAGGGTGTCTAGAAAGACTAGAGGTCAGCAGCCTGTTTGCAGGTGATGTTTAATTTTGATCCCTGAGTGGGTTGTTGGCGACAGGGACAGAATCTGGGACCTTTTTTTGACAGCCTGTTCAGCCTAGGTGAGAATAGGTGGCTTTTATTTACTAACATGACGTAGAATGTGAGCTTACATGTGCCATCCTCTACATGTTGCCCACCACACGTGGCAAATATCTCGTACTGAGAAGATCCCACCTTCATGGATCTTGTAACCTTTGTGGAAAAGTTTGGAGGAAGGTGAGAAAAGGGGAAAAGATATCTTTGTGTTTAACAGGGTAATTGTAGAGCTGGTACTGGACCTAAGTTCTTTTTTTCAGTGTCCCATCCACTCCTTCAAGCTTTCTTCTGAGGCTGGGTTCTTACCTGCTGATGTACTGATATCTCCAGAAGAATGCATGCTCTGAAGGCCAGGAGGAACTTCTGTGGTCATGTAGACAACCTACAAAGCACAGAGCATAGGACTGGATCCTGCAGACAAGGAGAGCAGCACTCAGGATCAGATGGCTGTGTTGATAGACCCAGAAACTAGTGCCAAGTGCCCCACGAGGTCAGAAGGGCTGGTGGGTACTGCAGTGTCTGTCCCACTATTCCTGAGGAGTTTGCCCTTCAGCTAGGGACAGGGCTTGGCACTGGGCTGTGTACAGAAGTGTTTTTGCTGACACCAGATGTGTCTGACACAAGTCTTTGGTCTTGCAAGCTTTGCTTGTTTTGATTTGAGGCATTTTCAGCCAGATTTCCACTATTTATGGGGTAACAATGAGAAGTTGCCTGCCATGGGGAGGCTCAAAAAGACTAAGAACTGGTTGGAAAAAAATGTTCTTGAGATGGCAACAGCAGCCAGAGAAGCGAGATCAGGTATTAAAAAAAATTATGTAAGAAATTTAAAAGCATTCAGTTTTGGGTCACCTGAAATCATGAGAATGCAGCTAGAAGAGAGAGGCTGCGGAGTTCATGCACAAGGCCAGAATGTGCTGGGGTGGGAGGCCTTATCCGGAGATTGAAGCAAGGATCAGTCAAAGACTGAGGGTTATCTAGGAACACTGGTGTGGGGACTCTGTCTTGGAGGCACTGAATTAAGGGGTGTCTGGTTAGGGTGTTTAGTGAGGGAGGGTTCATAACAGTAAGCAAGCGGATGCTGTTAATCAGAACAGTATGGAGCAGGCAAGTACCCTTCATACTGCAGGGATTTTCTTTTTCCTTTCTTTTCACCCTCTCCTCTCCATCGCCAGCATGTATCTCATGTACTATATGAGGGCTTGGTGGTTTGAAATCAGTGAAGATAGGCTGCATTACAAGAGCTGAGGATATGGCACATGTAGAGTTCATTATGAAACCTGCAAATAAAAGAAGTGTTCTGTATACCCAAGAAATCACGGAAAGGGTTAGTGTTTCACCAGGAAGCTGACAGCACCACAGTGGACCACAATTAAGACTTTAAAATATGTAACAGCATTTTTATGACATCAAAGTACTGTTGCCGCACAAGGCAGTATTTATGAAAAGATCCCTGCTCTTCACCCTACAATCATGATGTACATATTGGCAATAAGGAAGTCAGCAATAGCTATTTACTGCTCTCCTGCAGCTGTGGACTCATAACTTAGGTCCCTAATTAAGTAGAAGCAGGGCTAACCACGAAGCACACCACAGTGCCTTAAAATGGCTTTCATACTGCGGAAATCTGGTGTTTGGTTACTCCAGAGAGTGGGTTTTTTTCCCCTTGAAAACTATATTTGCACATTCAGAAATAATTATCTGGAGATTAAAAAAAAATGCTGTCTTGATGCACCATGAGATCTAAAGAGCTTTTCATGGAAAGCATTTAAAATAAATAAAAAATTAATCCTGCTCTATATGGGAGATATTGACACCAGCCCCATCTTTGTCATCAAATGTGAGTGATTGTTAGCAAAGAAACTAGTCATGCTGCACAAAAGAGATCACAGTGTGTGCGTAAATCTGCATAACCTAATTGACTATCTTGGGAACGTGATCTTCAGCTGTAAAAATCCGCTTTTGACAAAACAATAAAGTTAAAAAGGAATGTCCCATCATTATGTTCCTTAAATGTCACAGGAACTGCAGTAAGTGCATCTTGGCAGAGGCGAGCCTACATCATTAGTTCCTCTCCTGGTAGCTTTTAGTTTTTTTGTTCCACATGGCCTGACTTGACAGGACAACAAATAGGCCTTTGCATCTGTACACATTTATTAGTGGATTTTATCGTTGGACATCAAGGAAATTGAGTCTCATCTAAAGGTTTATGACTGTACACATCTGTGGATTTTACTACCCTCCTTTCAAACAAACAAACAGCAGCAGCAGAAAATTATTTTTGGAAACTACAGTTTAAGATTTAATAATCATTTGATGTTCTGCGAAGTCCTTGGCTGTTCGTCCAAATATTTGCTGAACATTTGTTGAGCACTTTAGTTATTGGGGCGGGGGCGGGTAGGGAGCTGGGGGGGCAGGCTTGCTTCTGCCTTGCATGAAAAGGTGATTTGTCCTTTCACAGCGTTCCTCTCTACTCCCAGCATAGCAAGCTTTTGTTGGATCATGTATAGAGATGGCTTATCATTGGGACTAAACACCTTTGTGCATATAGCAATTCTGTCTCTAACTGGTAACATGCAAAGGAATCCTGGGGGGGTCAAACTGGGGCATAATATTGCCTTGTGCTGCTTTTGCTCTTGCCTGTTAATAAGTAAGATTTCAACATGTTCTAACTCTGCTGGTTGGCAAAAGAAAGCCTGAAATCTAGCTAAAGTAAAGCAAGGCCAGAACAGTCTGCATGCCTTGCTCATTTAAATTCCTGATAAAATTAGTGGGCTAAAGGATTTGTTCAAGATTTCCTCATAATCAAAGTATTGCACAGTTCCTATGCCAGGAACTTCACACCTGGCTATAGTCTGAGCTGTCACATTAAAAAAAAAATAAAATAAAAAATCAGAATCCTAAAGCAAATTTTGGAAGTAGCAGCTGGGTGTAAAATGAAATGGTGCACACCTACCATTTCAAAGGGTCTTAAACAACAATTTTGAGTGAATTGCTGACTGTTTTTTTCTTAATGCTGTGTTTATGCAGAAGCCTAAAGATGACAGCTTACATGCCAACACTCTGAAATATTTTGCTGATAATAATTTGAGGTTCGTACCTCCTAGTGTGTTTCATTGGAAGAGGACTGTCCAAGGTGAAAATTGAGGTCTTAAGTTAATGGACTCTGCTCTGATGAATTATGCTTTGTTCATGAATATTTTAATAGCTTACATAACGGAGGGCTGAAAGCTGAAGCAAAGGATGCTGTTTCCTGAAAACATCTTCAACCTACTTTATTTCAGCTTGCAAGTGTTTCAGCTGAGATTAACTTTTTAGATGGAGACACTGACAGGTATAAAGAGCCTGAGAAGATAGTGCTTGTTATTCATTGTTTTGTAGTGAGGAAATAGGACTCGGCTGACCTTACAGATGGATTTTACTCTGTATGCTTATGTATTCACTTTGAGGTAGACTTTCCTACACCAGCTCTTGGAGGAAGTGCCTGGAGAAAGAGACAGGATACTGGGCTTACACTGCGCTTCCCTGAAGAGAGGACTCTCCTCCCTTTCTGCCGTGCTCATGGTGGCTCTGTTTTAAGGCCCACTTTGGGATAAAAGCTGTGTTTGGACTTGCTCCTGTGCAACTGCCCAAGGGTTGTGACAGAGCCTGGAGCAGGGCCAGGGCCTACATACAGACCTCCCAAGTCCCCGTGCTGCAGCCTGACCTCAAGACCAGATTGCATTGTTACCATTCGGTTTAAATGATGTTGTGTGGAGAAAGAGAAAGCTGTGTGTAGGACTAAAATAATAATCTTCTCAGAGGAAGTGATGGCTAAACATCTTTATTGGGCCCAACAAGAAGCCCCAAGAGCAAGTCTTCTGGACAGAGGTTGAAGCACTATTTATGCCTTTTGTTGAGCTATTGCAGCCAGCTCATTTAACAGTTATGTAAAGGCAAGGTTTAAGAAACAGTTGCTTGCTGGAAAGAATAAATGTATGTTTTCCCTATACCACACAGTGCAAGGGAAACTGCCACTGAGGTGAAGAAAGCCTGTGGCAGTCCTTCTTCTCAGTCATTTGTAAACCTTTGAATGAGTTCCCAACACGAATTGTTACTCCGATCTGCAGTGGGCTACTTTTTGGCCAGCTCAAAGAAGCCCCAGAAAATATTGCACCCATATGCGCTTTTTTTTTTTTTTTTACATTCTCATTAAGTTTATAAAACCCACAAATTTAGACCATCTGTCCTATAAATGTTTCTAAACTACACCAAGATGAAAAAGCCGTTCTAGCTTTTTGATATAAGCGGTCAGCAAACCAAACACAAAACCAGAGCAAAGCAAATATTTTCTTGTCATACATGCTTCCCAACCGTGACGGATGAACTGTTATTTTTGATGTGTGTTTGGATCCAAATTTTGGAGAGAAATGCCTCCTAGATATGTGCACTTAACACCAAACCAGCTTGATATGAAGAATTCTTGTTGGGGAGGGAGAAACAGAGGGAAAGTTGCACCACATGCTGCCCATGGACTATATTAAAGAAGCTGTTTCTTCAATTATTCGTCTACCAACTGCCCTGCTGACTGCTATAACAAAGCCATCCCAGGCATGGACTATGTCAGACCATTTTCAGGGTAAGGTGTTCACACTTCTATTGAACCCACCTCTCTCTTGGATGTTAATCCAGGAATATTTATTGCCTCCACGTGAGACTCCAAAGTGGGGTTGGAACATGATAATGAAGAGAGGCTGTTTGCAGTGCTTGGCTGACAGGTAGGATTAAGCCCAGATCCTTGTTCACAGGCAAACTCAACAGCAACCTATGTATTGTGAAAAGACTCAATAAAGCAAGTGGTAGAAAGGAAATCTCCCTTGAGATCCTTTTTCCTGGTGTTTCCATGGACGTAGCAAATTCCCAGCCTAAATCCTTTAGGGAAGAGAGGGCACTGTTTAAATTGTACACCCTCCTTTGGTATTTACAGCTAAGTGGAAAAAAAGAAATTGTTCTGACTGTGTCGAATGGTGGTTTTGACTTCCTTTGCTATTGGCACATTACTGCTTTGAGGGCCAGATCCTAACCCAAATCCTGGTCAAGGAGGTCTTGTTCTGTAGGATAGACCAAGAGATTATATATAAAGATATTCTTATCCATTTGCTTTACGTATATTACAACACTTAATATGCAATTCCTGCAGGCTTAACCAAAGCACAGATATGAAGTGGCATATCACGATATAGCCATGGACATGTCTTACTGGTGAGCTGAGGAACTGTGTACAGAGCAGTCTGAAGGGGAGCTGTGGATGCTCAGTACCTGGAAAGCCATATTGAATTGTAGTGTCTTTTTCATGGAGGAGGAGAAAAGTGGTGGTTGAGCTATGCAAACAATGAGGGATAAATTGTTGCATGTGTGAGCAGTGCTGGCTTTTTGCTGTCGCTGAATTCGATTTGGCTACCTTCAGCTATTTTCTGTGGAGATATTCACAGCTGATGTAGTCCTCTGGGCCCTCTTTATCATCAATAAGAGTTATAGGCAATACTTAGGCACAGTTCATCTGACTTGTTTTAATCCTTCATCTTGGAGGTAAAATGTGAATTAAAAGTGTATTGTTCTCTGCTATGTTTATAGGTGCAGTTGAGATAAATAGCTTGTAGATGCCTACATCTGGGCTGAGGAATGCATCCTACTCATCAGTTCTCCACTGTACAGCCACCTGGTTTTGTCCATAAAACTGTGGTACAAAAACCCAAAGTCCTAGTTAAAACAAGATAAAAGCTGAGCTGTACTCAACACTGCCATCATTTCCTGACTCTTTGTATTGGGTCTGGCTGAGATGGAGTTAATAGTCCCCATAGCAGCCCTCATAGAACTGTGCTCTGCATTAGTAGCTAGAAAGGTGTTGATAACACACCAGTGTTTTGGCTACTGCTGAGCAGCGCTGGCACAGCATCAAGGCTGTCTCCCCAACATTTTTGCCCCCTCCCTCAATGGCAGGCTGGGGCAGGGCAAGATCTTGGGAGGGGACATAACCAGACAGCTGACCTAAACTAACCAAACAGATATTCCATACCATATGACGTCAGCTCAGATATAAAAGCTAAGTAAAGGGAGATGGAAGGGGGGCATTTTTCTGTCTTCCGGAGCAACCACCACGCGTACTGAAGCCCTGCTTCCCAGGAAGTGGCCAGACATCGCCTGCTGATGGGAAGTAGAGAATAATATCATTTGTTTTTCTTTGCTTTCGCGCACGACCTTTGCTTTCACTTTATTAAACTGTCCTTATCTTGACCCATGAGCCTTTTGTTATATTTTCTCCCCCCTGTCCAGCTAAGAAGGGGGAGTGATAGAGCGGCTTTGGTGGGCACCTGGCACCCAGCCAGGGTCAACCCACCACACTCTTTCATGGTATTTGGAGTTTCTCCATCTTTGCTTGCCCAGCCCAAGTCTGATTCCAAAATGCACTTCTTCCAGACCTCTACTAACAGTTGTCTGTGGGTTAAACATCCTGACCTTATGGCTGCTTTACTCCAGTGTGCTCGGACACACTAAATAATTTCTGTGCAGCAGAAGGCATGGTGTATGCTGTCAGCATTGACTCCAGAGGAGCTGCCTGCCTGTACATCTCTAGGGTTGGTGTTTCCCACTCATTCTTGCTATCTGGGCAAGACTCTTGCAAAAAAAAAAAAACCCTCCAAAAATGAAAAAAAAAACCCACCTTCTCCCAGTACAGTGCTTGGGATCAGCACAGACAGGTGAATAATGTTGTTGACCCATGATTTAAATTCAGTAGTCATTTGTGTAATGAGTAATGTAGTTTCGTGTCAGTAGGTAAATGAGGGGAGTGCATCCACAATGAGTTGCTCCTTTTAAAGATAAAACAAGGTGTGAAGGTTTCAGTGTTGCTGTTTCTCTTTTTGGAGTTCTTCCACTCTGCTCTGCTTTTCCTTAAAAAAATTGATGAATGGGCATAAATGGTACCATTTCTTCTAGCACTTTATCTTCTATTGCACGTACCTTTGGGTTCTGCCTGCTGATCGGGGGGCACCAGAGCCCCTTGGTAGGCCGAGCACCCAGTCTTCTTGTGCTGGAAATGGCTACCAGGGCGTTGATAGATGAGCACTGTCATTATGCTTTGCAGGTAAGATCCCTGGCAGAAATGTGCTGGCCTCTGTCAGAGCTGAGCTGGAGAGTCTTGCAAGCACAGTGCCAGTCGTTTTCTTCCATCCTCCCACTGCTGTGATAATTTAGCTTGGTCTTTCAGCTCACTGTAGTGCTCTACCTGACTGTCTGAGAAGAAAATGGCATGCTTTGTAGGCAAGTAGCGGTATTACTCTTTATAGAGCTCTGCTTCTCATTTTAGGAAAACAAAGGATATCTTTCTATCCTGGGTTCAAGCCTTAACATGTTTTTCAGTACGTCAGTTGAAGTGCTTGTTGAACAAAACAGTTACTTCAATGAATAGCAGGTTTGCTGAAACAGACGTGTTCTCTCTAAGGTTGGGAGAAACTGGTAAATAAGTTTGGCTAAAAGCACTGTGTAGATGGAAGAGATGCTGAAACTTTCTTTCAGTGCTTTATCACTAAATTTTCGGAAATTTGAAATGTCTAATCTAGGTTTTACCTGCATAGGACTTCTGGCTTTTTAATTTCTACATCAAATTTTGAACATACGAAGGGACCTAACTACATAGAAGAAAAGTGTAGAAGGTTACAGACTAATTCTTTTGGAAAACTTAGTTTTGTCAAATGCAAAATTTAAGATTTATAGTTTAAAGCAAAAATAATTTGGAATCCAACATTTTGGGCTGATCAGGAATGATTTTTTCTTTGTCTGTAAACCCCAAAGTTTGCATTTGACACAACCAAGATGGGCTTTTTTTCCCCTGGTCACCCAATAGAAGAGTTCACTATTTCCACAGCCTGAGTTATAACTGCTATGGAAGAAATGCTGCATTCTGTATTTTGGCTCTGTTGACAGAGAGGCTGTGCAGTCCATTGAGGAATGATATGTCCTGTACAATACGCCCTGTTTCCTATAGGGCTCTCCAAGATCAGTAGGACTCTCTGTAGTGACAGCAGAGGGTTTTAGATTTACAACTCAGTGGGAGTTGCATAGGTCTTCCGATTTCTGCAGCCTTCTGTGTACGTCTTCTAGTGTTTTATAGGAATGGAGTTGCATCATCAGGCTAAGATTATGGACTTAAAAGTTATATATACATGTCATTAAAAAATTATAAACTAATGTACCTATATGTGAAAACTTTACATGCACACGTATGCTCACATACTAGACAAAGATCTGAATTCACTACTGAATTGCCTTACTAATCTACCAGGTTCAGCAACTGATCAGCAGTTCTTGATAAATCAGGTTAAAAAATAAATAAATAAAAATTTTGGCACAACCCTTAAGTGAAAGAGGAGGATTGAAAAGAAATATTTTAGACCTAAAAACCACCCCCCCAACAACAACAAAACCCACTCATTCCCCCCCCAACTCCCAAAAACCCACAAAGAAACCATTTTGCAAAAGATTTGGAGAAATCATTAACTCTGCCCCTCTTCTCCCACCTCCCGCCAAAAGTTGAAATACAAATTGTCAGTGTTCTCTTCAAAGGTTTGCAGAAGTTCAGTGTACATCAGGCTAGCTAGTGAAACTTTTTCTATTCATTCATTTACAAAAAATAAACAGGAAATTTTGCATTTCAGTTCCATCCAGCAAAACCCCATTACAGAGCTTTATTACTTTACAGTGTTTTCCCCACCATGCAACGAAATAGTTGCATGCAGTACTTGTACTCAGTACTTAGAACAGCTGGCATGAATGTCTGAACTTGAAGTGGGGTCATTTATATGAGTGAAGGTATTGCCATGTTTATTTTAGCCAGAGTTTTCCGAAACAACATAGCTGACTTAAATCCCAGGTTCACATCCAGGTGGGAAGTCATCCTGATGCCCTGTGCTCTGTGGACTGTGCTTTGGACTGTCTGACGACTTGTGGGGGTTTGCTGGAGGGGGCCTGGAAGGGAGGAGGAGCAGAGGTGTAACGTACTCTGTCTGATTATGAAATAGCTTAGGAATCTGGGACACCAGCAAAGCTCTCAGGTTGGTTATCAGTGATGTCAGCTAATACCTTTGGCAGTAATGCCCAATAGCTAGCTGCCTGTTGTATTTCTAAGGCATTGACTTACTTCTAACAAGTTGCGTTTCACTTTTTACAGTGTATTTCTTTGCACAAGTAGAAAACTATTTTATTTTACTGCATGGGGGAATATCCTTCTTTAAAAGAACTCAAATAGCTACAGTAGGCTAATACTGTTGGACCAGGAAAGCATGAAGAATTAGTCTTAGGTGCTGGATCCAGTTGTTGCCCTGTCCATTACCTTCACGTACCTGCAACTGATTCATTTAATTGCATGTTCCTGTGGCCAAATACTAATGTCTGTATTCCGCAGATTCTTATCATTACTCCTCTGCCTAATTGTGTGTTGCAGTAGGAAGGACACTTACTACTATATCTGTTGTCTATATCTGTTTTACTTCTCTCTTTAACCTTAGATGTCCTTAATTACAATGTGTATAGTAACTCTTAGCTGCTGAGTTTGAATTTTTCTCCCCCCATTGTGCTGCAAGACTGCAACAAGATGTGTCTGTGCAATTAAAGCAGAGATATGCTGAATTTCTTCCCACTTGTTCCCCACTTCCATTGTGGACAGTTATGCTAAGAAGATTTATGCTTGAATAGTTTTGCTACTTTGGTGAAATGCAGTAAGATATCCTGGTGTTTGAGGTACAGTTTGAGGTACCATATGAAAATAGAATTGAACTGGTATGAAAGGCTATACAGTAATATTTAAATATGTATGAGTTAATCCGCATGGTTGAACTGTATAAGTAAAGATGCAATTCTTTCGGCTTTTACATTGCTTTGTGTGATAGCAGCATTTGACTACTTTGCATGCAAATCAGTAGCTCTGGCAAAGCCCTAGAAGAGTCTGTGGTGTCTCATGCCAAGTTATTTCCTCATCACGGGCAAAACTCGGTTTGAGCTGTGTGTCGTCTTTAGCTGTTATAATTTTGCACTTGTGTGTGTTGGAGATGTGGGGATAGGAAGATGTAACCCTCCAGCTAGTTCCCCATGATCTTTGGACCTTCTGAGCCATCAGGTACTGTATGCTTGTATGAAATCAAAGTTCTGCGGTAGCACTATTACTCTACAAGTACCAGAGGAACTAGCATTTATTAATAATTTGGTTGCTTGGATTTGTCTGTTGTGCCCTCTATCTGTAGTTGTAGGTGAGCAAACTAAAACCAGCTACATTTTGTTATGGTATACTCAAGAGCGCATTATTAAAAATATTGCTATTAATAAGGAGAAATAATGCAAACCTTTGTTTTATGTCTCTTTCTGAACACACACTCTCTCTCAACAATACTTCTGACAGCAGTCTCTGCACTAGCAGAGGACCTTCGTTCTCTGTTACTGGCTTTATTTCCACCTACTCCTATCTCTAGTGCACAAGCATCGCTTCAGTTGCCAAACACAGGAATTGATCCAAAGCTCATGGAAATAAACAGGAAGCATTTACGTTAACTTCAGCAAAATTTGTGTCAGTTTTGTGCTTCAGAACGGCTGTTTTGTTTTGCTTGCCTCCCCAAAATAAAACAGGTGACTGTTGCCAGCAGCTCTCATGCAGACCTGAGTCTTCTCCAAGTGGCACACACTGTCTGCTGGCTGACCCATCCTCCAGTTAAGAGGTTCTTCTGCCAAATTTGTTATATTTGCAGTGTTTGCCTTTTGACATCTTTGTATGTGTATAGAAATTAGGGGGTTCCCTGTCACATGTCAGAAGAGGACCACCAACTGACCCTGTTGTATGTGGTTTTAAAGAGACAAAATTAATGGTGTGCAAGCTTTTCTATTGACAGAAAAACATCAATACACTTCTTTAATCTTACTTACAGTGAGCTAGATAAGCAGAGTTGCAAATAAATGTAGTTGTTAAACTGTTTCACTAGAACACTAACCTAGCAATTCTCTGAATTCAATATGATTTTTCAGCTGATAAGAAATCGTGGATAACGGTGTTGGGCAATGTATCCCAGTAATAATGTTTCCTATGTTGAATATTCTACCTCTTAAATTGAGTATTCCTCATGCCTTTGCATGTCAGCAGGTAAAGGAACCAGGTTATGATGTGAATGAAGTTCATGGAGAGGTTTATAACTTTATAATTAGCACTGGTTGGGAGATAAGCAAATCAGCATTCAAATATGCAAAGTAGAGAGGAAAAATTTATGTTGGAGTTTCAGCTTGCTATTAGTAGGGCTTATTTCTTTTTTGATGAGGAACAGCTGTGGATTATCACAGGGTAATCAGAGACAGTAGACAACCTGGTAGGGTCATTGTGCACTGCGCCTTTGAAATGCTCAAGTTTATGGGGTGTCAGAGCAAGCCGGGACATGAACTGACTGGGCTGAGTTATAACAATAGTTTGGATCACAAAGGGCCGGACCATCAGCTGGTTGAGATCAGCAGAGCTCTGCAGTGCAAATAAGTCCATTTATTCCAGGTGGGCATTTGCCCCCAAAAGCTTTATCCTTGTATCTGCCAAATTTCTATCAGTGCAAAAATTTGATGTGATCTTGGTTGAGTATGATCCTACAGTCACCCCAAGTGAGTGTTTCTGTAACGGAAAGATTTTAAAAGGTGACCACATTGAGCCATGACTTCATTTTTAGAAATAAGCAGACTGCTGAGTTTCTTCAGGCTGTGTTTTGAAAAATGACTTTTTTTTTTTTTTTTTTTTTTTCTAAATTGGAGATTGCTTTTTGGAAAAGTTAATTTCTTATTTAACTGATATATGAAAAGTGAGATGTGTTGTGGTGGTTTTGGGGGGTTTTGTGGTTTGGTTTTGGGTTTTTTTTGGGGGGGGGGGGTGTTTTTTATTCCTTTAGTTGTATGGCTTTACTCCCCTCCCCTGCCCACAGGTTGGTCTTCCTGGTTATTTTAACTACCTAAATTGAAAGAGCAGTGGGAAAAAAAAAATAGTAGAGAAAAAGGAAAACAAATGATGGAGGAGGTAAATCAGAAGAGGATCTTCAAGCGGGGGGCAGGGGGAGCAAAAGAATGAACTAAAATGCCAAAACAATACTGATCACATTTAAAGAAAAAGTAATTGTTAAAAGCCTGTCAAAGAATTTTCTGATTTCTCCACTAGCTCTACTTCCAATTTACTTTTTGCACAGAAAATATGAAACCTTGTCTATCAGCGTATGGTCCGTTTCAACATTTTAGAAGTTTTTGTGCATTGCTTACTCTCTGCCATGTCCCTTTGAGATTCATTGTTTAGGTTTTTATTGTTGGTTGGGTTTTTTTTATTTTTTAATCTATGCTGTACTCAGTAAGTTCAATGGGAGTTGTGTGAAATAAATTCCTAGACGAGTATTGAACATCTCAGCTCAGCACTTTTGGAAGTGAACCAAACTTATTTCGTGTTGTTGTCTCCTTGTGCCAGATTATAGACTCCTCCAAGCCATGCAGCAAGTTCAGGAACAAACCCTGTCTGTTGACATAGGGCTTCTGCATTCACTTATGTTTAGTTTCTCTCACCTAAATAAACACCCAGATAACTGGGTTAGAATGGGTAGGGGACCTATCTCTTCCTTTTCTACCCATGTTTGAAATGGCTGTGGATCTGTCCCTGTACAGAACAGGAATAGTTTTTAAATCATAAAAAAAAAAAACTTCTCAGTAAAAAGGGACTTTGACTAGAAATTCCATTTTTGGTGGAAATTATGACAGATTCGATACACTGGCTTTTCCGTCATAGCTTCTCCCATGTTAGCTCTCTTAGGCATGGAGGATCAATTGTGAGGGTAGACTATATTGGCTTTCCTTAACCAAATTCAGGTCTTTTTATAGATAACTGCAATCCTCTGTGTTTTCTGTGACTGTCTGTCCAGCCCACTGTGTCATCAGCTTCTTCCCTGTGTGTGGAAAGTGAGGAAGGAAGCCAGTACAGAATTGGAGGTTTTGCATTGATACCTTGGTAAGAATCCTCATTTCCCTGTCCTAACTTTCAGCATCACATCTTTGCCAGACTGCCTCAGCCTTATTTCAGGTTTTCATGGCCAAATACTACATATTCAGATCTTGTCTCCTATAAGATTGGAAGAAAAAGTCATCATAAAACATTGATATTTCATTTACAGTTGGCTTGATCAGAATCAAAGACATGCTTCCTTTTAGCTTAATAAGCTACCCACATCTGCAGTCCAGCAGACAGATTGGTCGTGTCTGAGCAGGAGTAGTGCTGACAAGGGTAAGAGCTAATCAGCCATGTCTTGTGTTGGGATTAAGAGTTAAATGTTGGGAAGCTTGCTATCCCCGAGTCACTGGAGTTTCAGCTCTGCGGAGAGGTTGATGTTACCACTGCCTGTGCGGAGGTTATGAAATTCCTCTCAGTCCAGTAGCGTGGTGTAACAGGATGTTCAGCAGCGAAAGAAAATGCAAATTCTGGGTCAGGCTCTGTCAAAGTAAAGAGGATAAAACAAACAGGGAAATGATGGCCAATCTTTTCAATGAGATTCTCAGCTTGTGTGAATTCATTCAAAGTTTCTTCTGGGTGACGCCAGCCAAAGGGCTAGTCCATGGACACCTTTTGGGCACATCTGAACAGAGTGGTCCTTTCTTTCATGCAATACTGGGCATTTGGGAAGAGACATTTGCAGCAGTTCAGTAATGATTTGGCCAAGTCTTCTCCAACATCACCTGTTGTAATCTTTAGGAAATGTATCAAAAGCTGAACTTTCTGTACACCATTTCAGAGTCCCATTCTGATTACAAAAATCTGAATTACAGCCTGTTAATTTTAAAAATGGATTATTTTTTTTTCTTGCATGCATATTATGTGGTGGTGTTGTTTTTCAAATTAACCGTGGGTAGCCATGGGAATTTATGTGCTCTTTAAACAAAAATATAGAAAGAACTGAAAGCATTCCAACCATTGTTACCAATGATTTAGGATGGTATGCTAAATGAAATGTCAATATTGTCTCCTTTGCTTTTTTTCCTGTTGCAAAACTTGTAGTTTATGCAACCGATGTCAATGGAGCTAAGCTAATTTATGTCAGCTGGTCTGATATTTTTGCTTATGATTTTTGCCTTGGCAAAACACATATATAATATTGTTTTTCCCAGAAGATTGGCTGAATACCCTAAAAGTCCTTACTGACGAATACTGGGGTTAGCCAAGTAGGACTTAAGATTTCTTTCAGTAGTGGCAACATCGATCATCTGGGTGAAACAGATTGTATTTTGCTGAAAGAAAAGTTACTTCTGTTTATTTGTAGGGCATAAACATCCTGTAGGTCTGTTCAGAGTTATAACGGTGTAAATCCGTTATAGCTGAGTGGAGACTAAAGCCCATTATTTTTCAATGAGTGATATTCACCTGTTTGCTTAAATGATGCCAGGTGGACAGAACCAACTTTTATAACAAATTTAAACTCCTCATAAACAGAGCTTTAACTTCCCTTCTTCTTTGATTTTGTACTGCAGGCCTTGAGAATGATGGGGACATCTGTACCTTTGTGGTGAGGCATAAGTGCAGGTGAAGGAAAAATCATTTGTCCTTATCCTCACTGTATTATTGAACAGAATTGCCTGTTCATGAGATCACAGATCACCTGAGGGGGGAATTAAGTTACACTAACTTTTGAAAAGTTAACACTTTCTAAAACTTAAAACTCAAAGCCTGGCCCCATTTTGTCAGCAAGCCCTTCTTGCAAACAAGTGGCCTCAACTTCAACAGGTGTAACTGCCCTGCGACTCCTCCAAGCAATGCTGATTTACACCAGTTTGATCACATAACGCACAAGCTGGTACGGGTTTGGCCACGATCTGGTAAAGCAGAATCTGCAGCAGATGACAAACCTGGGCAGTAGATGGAAGCAGCAAGATTTACCGTGGTGTAGATGGTGATGATGGAGAAGAAATGGTTATTGGGTGGAGAAAAGTCACAGAAGGAGAGGCCGTGCCAGGTATAGAAAATCTCAGTAATTTGTAACTTCTGTATTGGTGTTAGACTTGTCTCCTAAATTCATCTGAGGGTACCGAGTAACAAGGGAAGGTGATTATGAGAATTCTTTCCCTGTTGATAAGACATTTCAGAACAGCATCTGGCTCAAGTCTGGTATCAGCATTTTGATTTTGCAGTGGGTAAGTCTGCCTTGTTCTTTAAAGTGCCAGATATTCAGCTCACAGTAAGGTCTTCAACTTTATTTTGGGTGAACGGAAATTTCTGTAAAAATAATAAGACTCAGGAGAAGGAATTGCAGTAATCCTTCCTGGCTGTGACAGAAACAGGTCCAACCATTTCCAAGGCTGCAGAAGCCTGGCAGGATTAAATGTTAGCCAGAGTCCTAAAAAGACAGCAAGCTGTTTCAGTACATCTTAGTACCAGGCTTATGAACAGAGGGTTGTGGTACCAAGGTAAACTCACACATTTCTTACAGATGTGCAGACAGGTAGAGTCTTCTCCAGAAATCTCACACAGCGAGGTTTGGGTTAAGTGGTGTTTCACCTACCTTCTAAGTCAGTATTTGCGCATCTGACTTTTGCTGTCTGTTTAAAAATCAAATAAAAAATCAAAATGCAAGCATCCAGTCAATGCAATTGTGTGATGTTCACTCACTCATGCTCAGAAAACTCTATGGTTATGATCTTCTTCCTGTAGAATCCTGGTTTTGGCAGATTTCATGTGGCTGGAGCTCTATTCTTTTTCAATGTGCTCTCGTTCTTTTAATCTGCAGTTTTTGATGAATTCCTAAATACTGGATGTACTCCCTTTGTTCCTTCTGTAACCTGGCCAGTGTTTTCAGATGACAATATGCAACTTAACCCAGTGTAAGCAGTGAACATTCTCAGCTGGATTTTTTTTTTTTTTTTGGGGGGGGGGGGTGGCAGGGGGGAAGGCCGTATGTTACCTATACAATGAATGGAAGTGAAACAAAGAGCCAGACATCTCAGAAATCACTCCTTGGTAGGCTAATAGTTTTTTAGCAGCTCCCAACATATCCACAAACTACGCTATTTCACAGGGAAAATATAGTGCTGGTATAAAAGACAAATCCCTATCTGACATCCTCATCTGCCCTGTGTGGTGTTCTGTTGTTCTCTGGCACTGTGGGTGAGGCATATAGGACCTGCTGCTGTTGGGAAAACCTAGCAGCTGCTCCTCTGAGCCTGTCTGAGACTGCTGCCATGCTCCTGGGTGCAAGAGGGAAGAAAGGCTTCCCCCTCTAATAACCTATAAGCTAAGCTGAGCCAACAAAGTGGGGTTGAACAGTGTTACGGATGCACAACTAACCAAATCCAACAGGTGTTAAAATCCAGATTTATTCTTCAGCAAAAGTTAGTTAGAAGTCTGGTAACATTTTATAAAACCACAGGCTCAATGATGTAAAGAGAATTAATACTACACGGCCAACTTAAGAATCCCCAAGATTTAAAGTGATGGCTCAAAATGCGCATATCACTCACCTAAAAGCTGAGGGCTCTCTCCCTCGAGGAGTTACTTCGGGCGGTGCCCCGACCCGAGGGGGAGTCCCCCACTGCAGACCAGCTGCTCCTCCGTGTCCTCCGGCAGGACCCCGTTTATACCCCTGTCGAATCTGACCTGTGGCCATTTAATTCTATTGGCTAGGAGGGTCACCTCGGTGTACCTGGCGCATCTCGACTGGCCAGTTCAAATTTCAACGTGCAGCCTCCAGGGTTTCCTTCCCCTTCTCCCTGCCTGGAGAAGTTTTGTTTCCTGCTGGCAGGATGGGGGGGGCGGGATGTACTGCCACAAACAGGCAGCCACTAACCACATCTCTTTATTTAGGCTCATAGTTATGTTTTAGTTTAGGACACAGTGCATTTTTGCCAGTTCCAGCGTATTCTCATTCAACCCATTTGGGGGCTTTTAGAAAACGTTTTGTTCTAGCCATCATCAGAAGGCATCATTACCAGATGTAAATTTTCGGTCAGGCAAACCAGTTTAAAACTGGTCTGTAATAAAGCACACTTAACCTTCTTTGAATTCTTCAGATCAAACTGCTTAGACATTTTTCATTCTTCTTCCTGCCTTTTGGTGGCAATATATCAGTAACATACTGTTCTGTACAAGTGTACAGAATTCCTGGTGTCCAAATGGATGATTTTTATGGTTGATGTGACACTGTCAGTAGTGCTGACGCTGATTTCAGCAAGCCAAGAGTTTATTCAGTGTAGAGTCATTACACTCTGTCCATTATGACTGTGCACAGAAATCAGGTCTGTAAGAGGCTGAATTGTTATCTCAAACCATTTGCCTCAAAGATTGTTAGGTATGAGGGACTGGGCTGTCATCAAGGAACTGTGAACTGCTCATCCTGAGCCCTTTGTCTCCAAGATGGCCGGTTTAAGCAGGACACTCCTCTGTCCATAAGGACGATTACCAGGCCATTGAGGCATCCAGGGGAGGAAACTGGGCTGGAGCTGATAAGATATTGGTTTCTGGTATCGATCACGCGAAGGTTGTGTGATGAATGAAACCTGCAGCGCATGACATCATCAAAATATGCCCTATAAAGAACCCCTAGAAACAAGTGGTGAGAGGGCCTTTTCTTCCCTCACCAAAGAATTGAAGATTGAGGACCGACGGGATGCCGCTGGATCCGTGCTGGTGACCATCCTTGCAACTCCCACCACCGACTGCTGGCCTGAGGACCAACGGGACGCCGCTGGATCCGTGCTGGTGACCATCCTTGCAACTCCCACCGCCGACTGCTGGCCTGAGGGCCGACGGGACGCCGCTGGATCCATGGTGGTGACTATCCTTGCAACTCTATCCCGACTGCTTGCTTAATTTCTACCTTTTCTTCCATTCTATCCTATCGCTACCATTTTCCACTTTTGATACTTTTGATAATAAAAACTCTTTTGACTATACGGCATTTGACCTCGTTTGTGTCTTAGTCTCGCTCTTGGGATCATATAGAAACCTTCCCCGACATTGGATCGGGACAAGGTCTTACAGGCAGCAGTGGATAAAGGCTGACCAAGGCCTGACAGCAATCCATGGGAACTGGAGTTGCTATCAAGGACAGCTTCCCAAAAGAAACCATCCATCTCCCTTTACATTGACCTGGATGCTGTGTTCCATTCTAACTCCAGTAGGTGTAGCTGACTATTTCCTATCACTCCTGTAGGGTGTCCTGTATGTTGAGCCTTGGCAGCCCATGCCATCTTTACATGGTAGATGGATTTGTCTGGAAGACGATGTCTTACTTCTTGTTCAGGTTTCTTGTAGTCTAGCTTTTCATAATAAACCTGTTACTATAAATTCTTGGCTGACCAAAGAAGTTTGGCTAATTCTAACGTCTGGATGCTTATCAAAACCAAAGCTTGAATTTCATCCACCGTGAATCCTAGTCTATTTTTAATGCTGCTGTTTGGAAGCATGGCTCCATGTGCTCTTAATAAAATAGTGGAAACAACATGCGGCGACTTTGTAAACAAACTAAAAAACTTTTTTTTTTTTTTTTTTTGAGAGCTAACTTATTTGTAAGTTTTGTAAATAATCTACACCAGATGTTGGCCATGACATAAATTGACACTATTAATATCTTTTTTTATAGCCTTGGACAAATCACAAGTCTGTGCCTTGGTTCCCCAGCCAAAAAAAAGGTGTGGTAGCTTCTGAGGACGTTAATGCTTCAGGAACAAGGATTATTTAAATAACCAAGAGACAACATTTTTGCTTAGACCATAGTGATGAGTACTGGAACCTAGAGGCTCTTAAAAGCACATTTCTAATACTTACAAAATTGCCATTTTTTGTAGGACTTGTAGCAAGGGCACACCACAGTCCAGTCTGTGTGTTTATATATTTAGTATATATTTTAGATAATGCTGCTTGTAGTTGTGTTCAAGTCACTGGCCTAATAGTTTGGGCACAGCTGGCCTATTTATGCTTACAGGTTGTCTTTTCTAGAAAGAAGCTTGAGGTACACCTACTTGGGATATTTCCAGGATGTGATTTTGATTTAAGGGCAAGATTTTCCAGAGCTGGAGCCTGAAGTCAGGCTGTTAGGTAAGATTTGCAAAGAGACTTGGATATCCTCCTCATCAAAAGGTGTTGAGCTGCCAAGCTGGTTAGAGATTACATGCTTTTTAAGGTACTGGACCTAATTACTTCAGTGATCAAAGACAACACCATGGTGTTGCCTCAACTGTTAGTCAATTAGGTGAGCAGCCATGAGTATTTTCAGGTCAAGGTCAGTGGCAAAACCCCGTTGTTTGCTTAAGTGTAATCCTGGGGCTGCTAATCCTCCTGGAAAGTGACCGTGCCGGCCTTACTGCAGTTTCTAGTTTGGGTGTTGGCAGAACCAGCTCAATGATGTGCACCAGCAGTACAGATGTGCCCTTTGTTGCTTTCAATCTGAATTTCAGGCTTTTGAGGCGGACACAAAGACAGCTGAATTTCCTGACTTGTGTTCCTGGTGAAGCAAATAAATAAAACAGCTTGCATTTTCTAAAGCGTTCAGTCCCGTTCACCAGCTCAAGAACGTGGCAGAAGTTCATGTTGTTTTCTGGGGGAGCTGAGGGGTGTTTTCTCTCCCCACCCAAAACCTGAATTCTTGCGATGGTCACTTGTTTCAGTGTCTAAGTGGGAACTGTTGGGAGTGAAGTTGTTTCAAGGACCTTTGTGTAGTGGTGACATTGAGAGGCAACAGTGGAAAGGAAATACATATTTCTGCAGTTACAAAATGAATTGAATGAGACCAGGTTTTCTTAGATATCTGCTATCCCCCCAGCAATGCAGGCAGAGTTGTGTCCTACCTCCTTGCTGAGTTTCAGGTCCTTCGTCCCACAAATAACAAATTTCCCAAATGCTTAGTGCAAGTTCTGCTCCGCACACAAATGGGATCTGTAAGGCATGAGACATCAGCTTGAATGCATGATTTGGGGGGGGTGGGGGGAAGTATAAGTCCTAAATCAGTGTCTGTTTTTAGTGAAAGTGTCAGTATTCCTGCATACCTCACAGCACTTGCACTGTTTTTGTTGCTGAGCATTCCCTTCACATAAAGAGATTCTCTCTATTCTTGTAATAACGAAAATAAAAAAACCTTATTCTAGTCTCCTTTCAGTACTGACTTAGTTTTCATTTCAGATTAGTTTGCTCTTATTTGCTTTTCCAACACCTATGCATGAAACTGATGCATGAAAGATGCATGAAAACTAAAGGAGAAAAGACCAGATGTACAGATCAGCTGTAATATAAAGCTTCACAGCCCAGAAGTCAGCAGGACCAAATGTATCCATTAGAGCAGCAGCTGAGCAGCTCCCCTCCAACATCCCTCAAGGAGAGATAAAAGAGCCTCTGGATTGTTAGGCAGAGTTTAAAAAAACCCCATGTTTTCATTCATCACCACACAAAGCAGTGGTGTGGATTGTAGCTGCACACCTGCAGCTGTGTTCCAGTTTGACCTTTCTTGTTATCCCTGCCAAAAAATAGATCTTGACAATAAATTCAGAAGAAGCTGGTATGGTTTAGAAAACAATAGTGGTGTCTCATTTCTCTTTTATTATTTCCACATCTGAAGGGTGAGTGTGAAAGAGGAAGCAAAGCCCATGTGCAGGTGGAAATGGAATGGGTAAGATTTAGCAGTATGTGTGGTGGAGCAGGTCAGATGCAACTCACTTCATTTCTGAGGACTTTTTCTGCCTGAGCTAAGCATTCTTTTTAATAGGGGGGACATTTTCCCTCATAATATAGTCTGTGGCCATTTTTTCCCTTTAAAATTAAGTGCGGTTTATTGAAAACTTTCAAAAGCCTATTTTGTTTTCACTGTTAACATGAACTTTTTTGTTAAAACGTAAATTGCTAACAATGGCTATTCCTATAAAAGCGTTTCCTGGGGGCAAGGAAAGAAATGTTTCCTAAGCACTCCTAGGCTGCCATGCTTTTAAGCCTTATTTAAAGTTTCTTTCCAGTTGGATTTTTCCCCTTTTGTGACGGGGGGGGGGGTGGGAACGGGACACAAACATTGCTGCAAGTTCAGGATATGTTTTCTAGAACTGGTACTCGGAAAGGCTAGCAGCAGAAGTTTATTTCATTATATTTACTGATAAGTAAATGGCTTAAGAGGGGCCAGTCTGTCTCCTTTGCCCTGGGGTTTAAGCTGGGATGCAGGGGTATAAGTTCAGCTCTGTGCTCTCAGCACTGCAGAGCACACAGCAGTCAGAGAGGTTTAGTGAGCATTGTTTGGGGCAGCTCTGTCTCCACCGGCAGTGCTGCTGGCAGATGGCTCCAGCAAAGGGCTTAGCTACCAAAGGATGCATCTTCCCCCCCCCCCCCGTTTTGATGGTTGTCTCTGGTTACTGAATCCTCATTGCTGAGCCAATCCAGCCAAGCTGCCTGCACTATTTCTTTACTTTCTTGCAGGACCATGCCATTTTTCCTCCTATCACGATTCCATCCCTCAAACATCTTTCAACACCTCTTGCATATATGTTTGCTTGCACTTAGTCCTGCTTTTCCTGTGTCCCCTCTCCTCTCAGTATAAAGAAAGAAAGGATCAGTTCTGCCCCTTTTATTTGTAGTGTGCAAAGATACATGTTTAACCTTAGCACAAATTTTACCCAAAGCCTGCTGGATTCAACAAGTCTTTGGCTCGCATTCGGAATTGCTTGAATTCCTCCCTCTTCCTTTCTCCTATCTACCACCTCTCTTTTGCCTCTTACTGCTCATTATGTCCTGACTGTATCTGCAGCACCTCTTTCCCAAAACACATTCATTAGCTGTGGTGGAATATATGCAGAATGTTTCAGGAGCCATGTAAGAAAAACACTAATAAAAACTCCTTCTAATGGAGTTCTCTATTAAACATAAATCTAGTTAATCTGTGAACAGGGCTAAGTCCTGAACACAGGATTGATACCTGGGAACATCAGATGGCTGCCATGGGGACAGGTTTCCCTCGGATATAAAATAACAGATGAAAATGGCCTCTGTATTTTGCAAACCTGCACCGGTCCTGGATTATGGTGAAGCATGCCCAACCTGTAAGTAACTTTACATTTTCAGAAACAAGCCCCTTTTGCCCTTGTTGTTATTGTAGTACTTTAGCCTTAAGTAAAAGTTGGATTCAGACTAGGTCTGTTGGTTAAGTGGTCTGGACTGAACATTTTGTTCCTGTCTTTGTCATATATACAATCATACATAGCACTGGAAGGACTGGTTTTGCTCTCGTTGAAGTCTGAGAGATGGTTACTATTTGCAGCAGTAGAGCTGAGCTGGGCTTCTTTCTCCTGGATTGAAAGCACTTGGTAACTTTGGTTTTAGAACGGAGGCTCAGCTTGTAACTCAGGCTGCTTTGCGGAGGGGTCATATGGATAAATATGAAATCAGTGAAGGTCTTCATTAGATACCATCCAGCAATTCAGCACAGAAGTGGTCTTGTTTGAGTCAGCTGGAGAATTACATCTGCGTTCAGGGAGGAGAACAACAGGCTGGCTTATCCCATGGACTGACCCCCTTCCTTGGGGAGGGAAGTGTTCACCAAGTATTAACATACTTGTGTATTTGATGTAATCTTTCAATGTAATTTGCAGACTTTACCACACTCCTTATCTCAACGTTTTCAGGAAATTCAGCCCTTTATTCCAAAACATAAATTAGAAAAAAACTTCCCCCTTGCCCTCACTTATCTTCTCCCCTCCTCTCCTCAGTTTGGGGAAACAAAATTATCCAGGTAAAACTTTCCCAAATGAGCTTTGTGACTAGGGGAAAAAATGTGATTACTATGTTCAAGGAAAATAGACATTTTCCTCTAATTAAAAATCCAATTTTCCAGGGAGGAGGGAGGAAAGTAAAGTTCAACGTCTCTAGTTGCAGTATGTGCTTGATGTGCGCAGAGAAGATTGCACAGATGGCAGCTCTGTGAATGAGCAAGCAGAGACAACCAGAAAGCTCAAATTTTGTAGGACTGCTTTTTAGCATCCCTTGGAGATGTTACTATTTGGCTTTTTCCTCCTTTTATTGTGGAATTTTCCTCCTTTTCCTTTTCTACACCTATGTAGATAACTTAGAAAAAATGTGAAAAAGGCAGGAAGGAGAAGACAAAATAAAACTTAAGAAGCTCGTTCAAAAATAATTTCATCTTGAAACTTTCAGAAAAGACTTTTCTCCTTTCACCCCCTGTGAAGGATATCTATATTGGCCACCTGTAGCTGTGCTAATCCAGCATCTTGCTGCCATAACAGTCTGCCTGATGTGTGGTAGAGTTCCAAGTGATTTAAAGGGGTGAATTTGGCTCTGAATTTCAGAATACAGATACAGAGCCAGGTGAATGAGGGAAGTGACCACAAGATCTAGTGAATAACCATGGCTTCCCTCCATCCTGCTGTGTGCGTTCATGGCTAAGACCTCGATTTGAAGGGAAGAGCAAAGACACAAAGAAGGTTCTGTAGCTTTCACAGTGGTTGTCCTCTTTCAGGGTGGTTTTTTTTGCTGCTTTGAAGGCATATTTCATGGGACACTTCACAGAATCAATGCAACTCATCAGCAAATGGGTGCTATGTGCACCGGGCCTGTAAGAGGGCAGGCATTTGTTTCCACTGCACGTCAGGGTCTTTCAATCCTGCACCAACACTGAATGGGTTGTCCTGCAGATCATGAGAGGTTTTTAAACAACCTGAAATTTGTGCAGCAAATCAGTGTTATTCTATAGATACAGTTGGTGCTTATCTCTGATTAAAATCCTGGCAGAATATTTTTTGATTCTGCCAACATGACAGGCCACAACTGATTAATAAGCATCAGGTGCTAAAGTTCAGAGATGAAACTCCAACAATGACAAGGCTTAAATTATCCTCTTTTCTATTTATTTTTTCCTACACTTCTGAATGTGTATAAAAACCCTGGTAAATGCACCATTTTGGAGTCTGTAGGTAATGTTTGTCTAAAATACTTAAACTACCAGCTCCACAGGGTAGGCTTTCCTTTATAAAATAAACAGCCACCCATTTGATAACCATTAGTGCATAGAAACTTAAATACGAGAAATTTGCAAAACCAGGCCAGCGCACAGGCTCAGGCAATGCACGGGTGTCTGTGCCTTGTGGTTTGGCAGGAGTTTTGCCTGTGTTACAGAGTCAGCCTCAGGCTCTCCAGTACAGTGAATCAGCCCCCAGGAGCCCTGAGAGATGGCTGATGAAATGGGAAGATGTTCTAGAAGTAATAATTTGGGGAGGCTTGCTCTTTTTGTTTCCCTCTGCCTTCTAAGCCTTTTTGTGAGGGCTTGCTTTTGTGTTCTCTATAGCCCTAACGGCCAGGGATGAATTTTTCTACTTACTGTGATTGGAAATTATCAGAAGGGACAAGAGTTCTGACCAGAATGTATACAAAGAATTGCACTGCTGTATGATGAGGCTGTGTGGGTCTCAGTGGCCAGTGATGTTACCCCAGCTTGCTATCACATGGATGATCCACAAGTGGATCACTTGGTTGGGCTTTGTTATCTAAATTCCAACTAATTTTTTAATTATTATTATTTTTTATCGAGCCCTGTACCTTCTTTCCAGGTATATGTTTTCACTGACTTAAGCATGCGATAAAGGAGGGCCAAATATGTTGTTCTTTCCACCTACATAGCAAAATGAGTATGATATAGCTGTTTCTCCCTGTCTTGTCTGCTTTAATTGCTAACTGCTTGTAGATCCTCTCAATATGTTTTATTCTGCTGTATTATTTTTTTATGATACCTAGGTTAGTAGGAGTGTGCTATCACTTAGGACCTCTAGGAACTGCTGTAATATAAATATCAGTAAACAAAAATGTGGAAAAAGAAGAAAACTGACCTACAAATGGGCCCAGGCTGCAATTTGAAGCTTATGTGGTTCCTGTGGTTTGCTGTCGTCTAGGAAAGTGACTGTGTTCTTCTGTTGCCCCAGCTCCTGAGTCAGATCTGCTTTAGACTTTTGCATGTGACAAATGTGATGGTTTCTTTTTTTAAAATACTTTTCTAGTGCTCTAGAAAGAGCTTGCACAGACAGTGACACCAACTAAATCACCGTCTCACTGGCAGAGTTATTTTGCATAGGGAACTGATATGTTATTTTGCTCATTTAACTTGTTCCTTTTCTGGGAGGATTTACTGCTGTTGTGTTCTTGGCACAGCTTTTTATTACTGACTTCTCCTAAATGTAGATAGTGTTGCCGAACTTTACGTTAAGGAAACCAGACCCCAGTTGATTCCAGGTAGTGTACAGTCAAGTGATTGTATTCTTGATTAATGAATACATCAGTTCACACTAACTGATGATCTAGTCTCAGGCAGATTTAAATACTTTGTTCTAAATGGCTTATCAAAGATTAAATAACTAGGTAGTTAACAGGCTAAGGAGTGAAGTCTGTGTAACCCTGATCTTTAGTCCTCTGTTTTTGTCACTCAGCAAGATAGTCTCTTAAAAGGAGGATAACATTGCTCTGTCTACAAAACAAACTACTAGAGGTGGGGTTTTCAGACAATATTTTCTAATGTATCTGTGTATGGAAAGCCAGCAGGAAAAATTCTGCCCATATTTACACATATGCAACCCAAGTTTGCAGTTAACTGAGTGCAAAATGCTGTCCTGCATACATAAATATATTAGAAAACATGTGTTTTATAAGTATCGTACTACTGGTTTTCAGCATGGTTTTGTTTAATGAAAGTTAACATGATATATGGTAATTGTTTGTGCAGTTATGAGTCTTTGTTGATGTAAGCATGCAGTTGTGAACCCACTTCTAGCACATGACTTTAATTTTTTCTTTGTTACTTTCATGATTTGACACTCTTAGCCAAATAAAATATTTTTTTGAGAATTGATTAATGAACGTTCCCTGATTTATAACAAGACTGATTTATAGAGCATTAATAAAGAATAACAAAGTTTACCATAAGATGACTTAGTCTTTCATTTCTAGTAGCTTACTAATGTGGCAGGTGGCAGAAGATAGTGAAAACATTGTAACGAAAAAAGCACGGCAAAATTCCAGATTTGTTCCACAGGAATCCAGGAACGGGAAAATTCTTACTATGTATGCTAATATTTGTGCAGCACTGTCTTTCAGGTGACTGCAGCAGGTCTGAGTAATCTGCCATGGAAATAGTATTTCTCATTCTTTTAACACTATTTTCTAGTGGTGCCTAATAATGTAGGTGACTTGTATGTTGCTTGTGGTGGAAGTGAACTAAACCTGGTGATCTTATGAACTGACACCTTTGTAAACTGGCTGTGTTGATGTCCACACGTGTGCCTTCACTGAAATGGGGAGAACGGGGCAAAATGAGACACCTCATGATCTTCAGAAAATCAATGCATACTGCATCTGGCACTGCAGCAAGACAAGTACTAGTCTAATAGCTTTCTGGCATGTTCCCTCTGTAGACATGACGTTTGTGGAAATGTAATTACATTTCATAAAAGAAAAAAATAATTACAACAGAATGGAAAAGAAACACCAACTCAGTTGACACGAATAAAGAAAATATCCTATAAGGCTGGATAATAACCATGTTCATATCAATTATATGGTAATTCTTACTGTAGTTCTGCTGTTTGAGTGTCTCATTAATTTAACTATGTAAAAATCCATGATTTTGATCCTTTTCTTCCTGCAGCAATCAAAGTTTTTCTTGGATTTTTGTATGTGGATCCACCATATGGAGCCTGTGCCAGATGACCAGCTTCATTTGTTTGTGTTGCAGGTTGAGACCAACACTTAATTTCATGTGCAAATCAGTTCTTTGTGTTGGTTCAGTTATAGGGGAAAAAAGGTATCTGACTATAGCATATAAACATTATCTTATACTGGGCTGAATTATAGAGCTGTGCTACCAACTGGCTTCAGATATCTGCCGAGGTTGTGATGCCCAAGACAACCATTTCCCCCAGCTCAGGCTCTCCCTCAGTTTTCTTGTGGCCACAGTGAAGGTCTAGCCATGAGCTGCCTTTTCAGGGCAGCAGGTGGTTTCTCCAAGCAAACCCTGGACCTTACACAGCCCATCTGTAGGAACAGGGATTCATTATACTGCTCAGTGCTCCAGTGCCAGCAGAATAGCCAGTTCCATGGTGAAGTGTATTCCTTGACATTGGTTTCCAAGCTTCCCTCTATTCCTAAGGAGGGATTATTCCACTAAGGCTGCTGGTGTAGTTTGGTCTCTCTGTGGTGGCATAACTTTCAGGTGTTAGCCTGGTTCTGTGCCATCAGAAATACGTTTTCATCTTGGGTTGCTGTGATTTCTGGCTTTTCAGTATAAACCTTTTGAGGTGGAAAATCACATATCAGGGAGGAATGGAGAGGTGAAGGAGGATGCATGTTTGGGTCTTTACTGGAGGGCTTATATCTAAATACAAGTGCAAATCAAAGCCTCAAAGCCCCTATGTAGGTTCTGAATGCTCAAAAGCATTAATAGTGTTGCAGGGAGGGGCTGTTTTCAGGGCTTGGAGCCTGAAATGGCTTTGCATTGGTATTCATTAGACAGCAACTATGCCTTTTCCAGAGCCCTGATAGCTCAGGGAAGTAACTTAGGTCAGCTGTTGACCAAAGAGCCACAATAGATTTGGCTGAGATGCAGCTCTCTGCCAATTCGGGTGCCCAAAACCAGAATTACCAAATGGAAGGATCAGTGTTTCCTCACATAAAGCAGCCTAAGCAAAGCAGTAGTGCTAAAAAAAAAAAAAAAAGAGAAAAGGTAATAAAAAAGTAAAAAACCCATTAAATTCATGCTGTACCACAGGCAGCATGTATTTACTCACTTTGTGCCTCACTTTCTCATCTGTGAAGTTATTAGAGTAAGACCTCTATTGCCTTGTCTACTTAGATTTTGAGTGCTTCTGAGCAAGCTGTGCTTTGTATGAGACCATGAAGAAGCTGGAATAGAAGGGCCAGGCTCTTTTTCAGTACATAGCGCCGCAGGTAGTTGTACTTTTAAAACAGATGCAGCTGACACCCATGGTTGTGTTAACCAGCTTGCTGGTTATGGGCAAGCTGAATGCAAATGCCAAATCACACAGCAGTGTACTTAGGTGTAGCTCTGGTGCTGGTGTTGGGAAGGGATTTGTAGCACTGCTTGTTGTAACAAGGATTACAATTGTCAGCATAGCAGAACACCTACTTTTCATCTTAAATTGCAAAACTTTGCTATAAGGGGCTATTGTCCCCTTACACATGTTGCATTGCTCTATCTGGCATTAAATTCTCTGAGCAGCCATGGAGTAATAAACTTCTGTGTATATATTCTGTGTTAGTCCCTATTCAATGCTTAAGACATAGCCTGGAAATAAGCCAAAAAGAAATGTGAATTTGTGGATCTGGGTGATATTCAGTTTTGTTGGGTTTTGTTTTATTTGTGTTTTTTTGTGGTTTGGTTTTGTTTTGTTTTGTTTTAAATGGCTTCCCCAAAGGTATACTTGCTTAAATTTGGGATTCATCTCTCATGTCTGAGTTGGTCTGTTTGGCATAATTGGCATGTGAATACATGCTTAGAGAGCTTGTAAACACTGCTAATAAAAGAATAGAGATACAAGGTGCTAACAGATTTCAAGAATAATTCTTGGGAAAACAGGGTTCAGCTTGACCTACTTTTCATTAGCTTTATTCTTTAAAAGCAAAGGAAAACAAAAGACTCAACTATTATTTAATTTTCTGGAGCACTTAAAAAAGTGCTTGAAACATTCCATCTAAAATGGAGACCAGGAGAAAAATGCCTGAAAGCCTGATAGTGTGATGCAGAAAGCAAGCATAAGATGATGATTGTTAGTCAGAACAAGTTAAATAATTAAAGAAAAAAATCCAGAAAATAAAATGAAGAGATACTGTATCATCAATTTTACTAATAATAGTTGTAGTCCATATTAATGAGTATCACACCAAAGTTACTTTCACTTGCTGTTTGATAACAGTGGAGCAATTACATACCAAGTAACATAATTCTGTTATTAGCAAATATGATTCCAGACTTAAAATACCATGTGGCTGGCCTCTCAAGAGGTTAGCATTGAGCGGTCGCTGGAAACATCAGACTTTGCTTTCTTTTTGGATGAGAAAGTTTTCGAAGGTCCTTGGCGATTCCTGCCAGAAGACATTGCCCCAAGCACTGTGTCTGGTGCTTCTGGGACCTCAGCTACTTTAGAAATGAAAATAGCGCATCTACTTGCCAGCGACAGGCTTATCACCTCACTAAAAGTACAAAAATTTATTAGACTGCTCACTGTAGAAAACCATCTAAGTTGCTTAATTAATTTGTTGTGCCAAGAAAACAACCCTGGTAACTTACATACAATGGTATGGGAAAGATTAGAAAAGTAATGGGGACTTTGCTGTTGCTATCATTTCTGAGTGAATGGAATTGAGGTACCAAGGGAGTCAATAACAGCAGAAAACTTTAAGTAGGTTGGTTTTAGTGCTGTAGGAGTTTACATCTCCCCCAAAGGCAGAGTTGATCCAAGGGATAGTGGGATCGCCAAGAAAATTCTGAGTCAGCAGGGCTTTGAATGGCTGCTATATCAGACATAGACCCAACCGTATGAAAGCACTTAAACAAGTATGCAGTTGTTAGCACGTGAATTGTTTTGATAAGAAAGATAAGTTTCTTTACAATGCTATGCTGAGGCCTCGTGAGATCTCAAAAATATGTTTTACTGAAATTGTGTGTTACTTTAGTTTTAGTATTTGGGCTATATCTCATGACCTTTTGCTACACAAGTGTGTCCCTAGCAAACCTGACTGGTACAGGATTGAAAAAGGCATTTCCAGATCTGCTTCAGCCAAATGCTGGCAGCACATATCCTGGAAATGAAGACAGTAAAGCTGGGGAGCAGAGCGTGCTGGACCACAGCCTATAGCAGCTGCTTCCAGTAAACTGTTTTGAAGCATCTCCAGCCCAGCCCTGGCAATAATGACTGGAAGTGTAAGCTGCCATGGAGGATGGCATTGATAAGGATGAGCAGCCAGCTGAGAGAAACTTTCCTTGCAGTTTCACATAGAGGTCAGTATGCACAGAGGAATTTTTAGGGGCTCTGTGTCCAGCACTACTACTGGGGAGTGGTGACAGTATAAGGAGTGTGATCCAGAATTACAAACACTAGTAAAAAGGAGCAGGAGCAAGAAAGAGGATTGACAAGCAACAACATGACTAGGGGAGAAAATGAAGAAATCAAGAGAAATTAATCAACTGACAAACACACTCCAGGGGCCTGAAGGGAGGCAGTAGGTGCTGTCTTTCTGGTCTGCATGTTCACAGTGCTGCTGTCCAGCTCAGTGCTGGCCTCTGCCTACCACGTTACAACTATTGCTTATAGCAGCTGTCTCCATGTTTATGTATGTATATATATACATGAAATCAACTTCATTTTGCTCCCTTTTCTTTTTTCTTCTGAAGTTGGATGCAAATGTGCAGAGCTAGGTGAGAACCAGCTCTCAAGGGTGGACAGTACTGCTCCTTTGCAGTGGTTGTGGTGCTTCATACTCAAGTGGCACAGGCGGGAGAGGCACAGACAAGGCAAGTGCTTGACAGTGATTACTGCAGTTATGGAATAGGGACCTCAGCATTACAAAATGCTCTCTAGACATTGTGCCGTTCTCTTGACACTTGCACAAGTGTGGAATATCCAGCATTCCAGTTTGCTGATGGAGAAACTCAGATTATCTATCTCATAAGTGAAGGTCCCAGGGACAGTCAGCGCTGTGTTGAACAAAAACCTGTTCCTCAAGCTAATGTCCTAACCACTGCGCGTTGCTTCCTACTAAAGCACAGATGTGATGCTCAAGTGAGATGAGCTGTTATCTTCCAGGCGTCATTTTGTGTATTGCTATAATTAAGAGACCTAATTTTCCACTCATGGGGAAATGCTTTTTCATGGGTATTGGCATGGAGCAATGAAGACATCCGGTGGCTGGTTGTGTTAATGGCAGGTGAGTGCGTGTTTCTCTCGGAGCCTCATTGAGGTTTTATATAGCC
The DNA here is from genome assembly GCF_900496995.4 of Aquila chrysaetos chrysaetos. Lineage (NCBI taxonomy): Eukaryota > Metazoa > Chordata > Aves > Accipitriformes > Accipitridae > Aquila > Aquila chrysaetos. The sequence goes on from NC_044011.1 coordinate 33,231,266, forward strand.
AAAGGTGCTGCGCCAGATCTAGTTAAAGTTTCACGTTGCAGCCACCCACTAAGGCTGGTAAGCACACACCTCCCACGTACAATGCTGCATCCCACACCATGGGGACTGAGTTGCCAAGCTGCCTCTCTCTCCCTCATTCACATATTCCGGAGTCTACTCATAGACAAAGGGGGTTGGGGAAGAGGTTTCAAGGATATTATTTTTTTTAATCCCCACTCTCACTTCCCCCTGTGGCTCTTAAGCAACAGCTTGTGAGGATTTCTCCTTGAAAGCTGGTAACCAGTGGATCAGACGCTCTGGTCTTTTCCTCTGGGACTCGCCGCTACAAGTGCTACCAGTGACCTTTGAGGACTCCATAAAAAAAACCAAACCGTGCACTGTTTTCCCATAGACCGTCATTGTGGAAACTACAGTCTGTCTTTGTGCTTCATTCATTTTCAATTTGGCCAGCCCTGCCACTGATATATGGACAAATGAGGAAGCAGCAGAAGAGAAAAGAATACTTGACAGAGGAGACTGGCAAATAAAAACTGTTGTGTTACGCTGTCAAGCTCAAGTGTGAATAGCACTGCACCTGGAGAGCACTGACAAAGAGGCTGCATTCATGCCCAGTCCCTTGTGTGTGGGAAGCCAGCAGACGTAAAGGAGTTGCCGTGTCAAGAGCGTGATTCAGGAGACCTTCCTTGTTTGGGATTAATCATATAAAAGGGAGGCATGAGTAAAAATATCCTGTTCACAAGAATATCCTGTCGGCTGGATGTATGTATTGATATTAGCTGAGCAGAGCTGCAGAGAGGTCCGAGACATCTGGGAGATGAATCATCCCCATCCAGAACTGGAGCAATTAGCTACATTTAGACCAGCAAAAGGCCTTGAAAGGTGTCTAATTGGGTGGCTTGCAACTGCGCCAGGAAACAATGTGGATTTGACAGGAATCTCACAATTAATTTCTGTATTGACCTAGTGGGACACCATTTGCTAATGTGGACAGATTATCCTAGATAACTAATTCAATTCTTACAGCATCCACTGCAGACATAAGTGTTTTGTTAACTAGGAGGAAAGTAAAGGAGGTAGTTAATGGCAAGTCTTTCTTGCAGCCCATTATTAAATCTGTGACCATTTAAACATAAAACGAAGTTTTTGGCAAGGTCAGGGCCACACATTTCTTGGGAGCATAAAGTTCAAAATTCTGCCCTGGCAGCCCCAACGGTTTTGAACCACTGTGTAAAACTACTTTAAAGAAGCACACATTTACTCGAGGACAAATTTAGAAGCTTAATAAAGGAAGACGTGTCAAATCCAATTTATACGTATTAAAAAAACAGAAGCAAATTATGTTTTATGTAGGTGTGCAAACCTAATTTCCCAAGAAAAATAGCAATCATTTCCTTTATAAATACTAAAAGTAAAAGCTTTTGAGCTTACTTTAAATATTTTTTTAACAATGACAATATTTTTTAAACATCAGTCTTTATTATACAGAATTGCAATATAAGTGTTAAAATTCCTGCTTTTAGTTGGACCAAAAATGTGATGGCTAGAACTGAGAACTTGTTGGCAGATTATGACTGGCAAGATTAAACCAGAAGTAATTTGTGAAATCCAGAGCTTCGCAATTTATTAGTAATTATCTGTGTGTGCATATGTGTGGTGCTCCCCAAGAGGAATAACTTTAGTATAACAAGTTGAGAAAATTTTAGTAAATGCCAAGAAACCCTAAGGGATATCTTCCCTCCCACCCCCATGGGCATGAATGTAAAGTCTTCTGAACCTCATCAGACTCAGCCCTAAGTCTGGCTCCACTTCTGCCAGCTCAGTAAACTGTCTCAAGGTTTGTGGTAGTAATAATGATTCAAAATAGCTCCATGATTTACTTCAGGGAGTAGGATTAGGGAGGAAGGTTAGTCTGATGACAGAAGAAGGATTAACAGGATTATTAATCTATGGATTATTCCTGAAGCAATTACAGATGAATGTGTGCCAGATGCTTCAAGGTTTAAAATCATCCCTGCTTCACACCTTGCAAAGGGCTTAGTCAATCTTGCAGAGTCCCCAGGCAGCTCTTTGCCTGTGCACTGCAGCATTTGGAGGGTAATGAGGTTCACTGCTGTCTTTGGTGCAGCCGCATGCAGATGCCACTGCTGCAGGCCAGTTTCAGCCCTGAAGAACTTGGATGTTCAGAAGACAGCACAGACAATTGAGGGGGAGGCAAAGGGGCAAGCTGGAAATCAGACCCCTGCCCAGGGCAGAGCTCATCCCTGCTTACCCCTGGCTCTGTCTGCTGAACGGTTTTTCAGTTAGGTCTAAATCTTCTCCTGCTTTGCTGCAGAAGGTAATAAGGAAGGAAATATGAACTCCAGAAACAATTTTTTTATTATTATTTTTCTTTTTAAGAGAAAACCTATGTTTGATTTTGACAGGAGTCAAAATCTTCAAGGAAGAAATCAAATTATGGAGCGGCTTGTATGCAGTAGGTCACTAGGAATAGCAATTTGGATTGTTTTGCAGAAATTTCAATATGAAGTGGCAAGGCCAGTATAGACAGCAAGAAAGGCTGGAATGCTGCTGCATTAGCTTGCATTTGCCAAGGACTCCTGACTCCTAGGTAGAATCTGCTCTGGACTGAAAAAATGCTGAATTTGGTGACAAGACCTGTATAAGTAGATAGTCTATAATTTCTTACTCCAGAAGTTCTGTTAAGGTAATACAGCTTTCTGACAAAGGACATGTTTCCATAAAAAACGTTCATTCCCCCTTTTCTTTGCCCCACCTACTCAAAAATGAAAGCCTTCAACACTCAAGAACAAACAAACAAGAACAAGTTCTTGGGTCATGTTGCCTTTCATTTTTGTTTAACTTTCATTTTAAAATAAATAATTTCATCTACCAAGGTCAAAACAACAGAGCTGCTCTAGAGGGGAATAATCCCTTTTCCTGACCTAAGTAACTCCATTAAAAGGTTATCCAATAGACCAGAATGCAACTCATTTAAGTGACCAGATTGCTTTTATGACATCCCTAATATATAAGCTTAGAAAAGGAAATCAGACTGATTCCTGTGACAATTAGTTGAGCCCCAGAGAAGGGGATGGCAGCTCGTTCCTGCTGAGGAGTGGCTAACAGCGAGAGCATTTGGGGGCCAGTAGTAGGGGTGGTATTTTGATATCATTAGTGTGTTGGGGATTATGTATGCAACACAACAGGGAAGTTGCTGTTCACTCTAAGTAGTTTCTGTTAGCAGCAACAAGAGAAGAAGTTAAGAATTAAGTAGCCTTAACTAGTTTGAGTCTACTGAGGAGCTGAGGCACTTGGCCCCAAAGCCGAATTTCAGCCTTAGCATGAGTGTCCTCCTGTAATGCATAACGCTAACGTGATGTCAGAAAAGTATTAAAGTGGGAGTTTGGAGGTTTTGCTTGCTTGTGTTTTAAGCAAGCAGTTATAAATTGAAGTTTAGTGGAGCTAAGTGAGGGCAGCCAATAGAGCAGATGTTGTTGCCGCACACAGCAGGCAAGTTTCATTTCATCAGGCTCTGGTAGTGCAGTAGAAGAGGGTTGGCAGAGATAGGCAGGATTTCTCTTGTACCCAAGTGGGTTCTGAATTTCTTGGATACCTTGAGGAAATAAAAAGAACTAGGAACTCACGCATGCAGTTGGTGAGTTTCTACTTAATATAGTGACAGATACAACATAAAGAGTCTGGTAGGTTTTACTCCGTTAGATTTCAGAAGGATCTTCCACATGACTGCTGTGGACTCTGGATGTGGTCCCCACCTCTGTGGTTAGCTATGCTGAGGACACAAAATGAGTAAGAGGAAGAGATTGTGCAAGATCTTCTCAATGCTTCTCCCCATGAGGAGAGAAGGGATGTGAGGTTGTTTGACTTGGGTAGGCGAGTAACCCACTTATTTTGCTGTGAGGACAAAGGCTGAACTTCTCTTGGGCCCAGAAATGATGCAACAGTTCTCCTGGAAATCGTCATGAAAGAAAGAATTAATTCAGAGACTCCCAGTTCTTCAAGACAGCTCTGCTGGGCTGGGCTGCTCTACAAGCTGTGTTTTAACGGATCCAGGAAAACTTTGTTGTCTTCCTGCTTCCCAGCAGGAGTTATGGGAAAACACTGGACAATTAGTGGTACTCATCTAGTCACTACTCAAATGTCCTGCCTGTGAGCCAGCCAAGGCAAGTTAACAAGCCAACCCATTTAAGTTAAGAATTCCTCTTCTGTATGAAGTGGTAACTCAAGTTACAGCATGAGCTAACTTTGCAGTGAAAAAGCATTTAAAAGGAATTTTCCTAAGGCCTTTCAAACTTTGGAGGAAACATTAGAAATAGGTCACTTTTGCCTTTCACAATGAGATGATGTCTTTCAATAGTATTACTGACTGATCTTGTTTAGATGAAACAGGAAACACAAAATAAACTAATCACATTTTGATCATTCATATTAACAGCTGTGGAAATTATTGTAAAGCTGTGGGTTTGGTCCATTGTTGTGTGAATAGACTTTGTGGTGATTTCTGTTCATCCTTCATGTACAGGAAGAAATGTCTAGGAGTGTGTTTTGTAATACCCCTGAACTCTTGGTAATGTGAGACCTCCTTAAAGCAATCCATTAAATCTTAGTAGAGAAGGGGGAAGAGACCACTGCTTTCTGTGTGTGAATTACGAGGTGTGCAGATTAGCAATGGGAATATTAGTGAGGCTTTACGGTACTACTTCATACAGTGTATTAGTTACTCTGTCAATCTTACTGCTGTGGGAGGTCACCAAGTTAAATGTGTGAGCAGACTGGGAAATGGGATGGGTGACTCTTCTGCCACAAGAGTTGAAATTTCCTTAAACTTTGCTTCCAAGTTGCTGGATCCGGGGCATCAATGAATAGCTTTAATTAAAAAAAAAAAAAAATAATAAAAAAAAAATTCTCACTCACTCTCCTCCCAGTCAAGCACCTGAATCAAGGTTGCTTCAGTGGAACTGTCATTTTATCTGACAGTTATTGCAAACTTGATAAACAGCTTAAAAAAACAGCAGTTTTGTTTTGGGAGTCCTGTGTGATGCTCTTTGCTCTCTCCCTAAGGGCAGAGCTCCTTAAAGTTCTCACTGAATTTAGAAGTGATAGAGCTGACGGCTGTCACTTTGTGGATTTAGGAGACCAGTTCAAGCTGCACATCTCTGAAATATCTTTCCTGGAGGTCAGTTGGTCTGAATGTCTGAGAATAGTCCCTTAGACTGAAGCAAGCTGGTGAATCCTAAGAGCTGTGCTCCAGAGGCTGAGCTGTTCTTTGTAAGAGCTCACGTTAACTCTAGCAGCACTGGTCTTGCTCAACCCATAGGTACACTTCTCTGACCTATTTTGAACCAGCTTAATAGGAACCTGTATCAAATAACTAGTAATGATGGCTGTAGGGGGAAACAAAATTATTTGCCTGACAATTGAGTCATCTTTGTTTCATCTTCCTACAGCTATTAATTTGCTTAAATTCCCCGCATCCTTTGTATGACACTTGTCCTGCCTCTGCTATTGATTTCCATGTGTTTTACCTCTAGACTGGAAGTCCCCTTGTATACAGTTGAATTCTTGTCTTTTTTCCTTGCTGCTGGGAAAATGATGTTGTTCTTATAGTTAATTTATGGTTCCTTTTCACCACATTGTATCATCTACTTCCATGTGTCTTTTGGAGTAGATGTCAGTGATTCAGTCCTATCTGAAACTGGCATCTGAGTCTTCCACACACGAAAAGGAGCATGCATTGGAAGGTATCATCATCTGTTCATAAGACTCAAGTAATGTTTCATGTGCTTGGCATTTGTTGTCCTACAATTAGACTCCTTTCCTAAAGATAATAACCTAATTACAGGCTTTGCTTCAGCAGTTCAGTGGAATAAGTTGGTGAATCATGGGTGAAAGGGGCAGAGGAAAATTCTGCAGCTACACAGGTAAAAGGTTGGGATATGATAGTTAAATACTACTCTCACCTTTTCTCCTTGATTGTAGTGCTGTTCCTGCTTGTTGTGTCCCTGGGAAGAGATTAGTGCGATCTTCCTCAAAGATTAAAAATGCATTTAATGCATCATTTCCCTTCACTGTTTATACAAATCACAGTGTCTAATCACAGAAATATCTATAACATGTATCTTATAAAAAAAGAATTGTGCATCTTCTGTCTCTGTAGAGAACTTTTCAACATAAAAAGCAAATGCAAGTTACCAATTATTTATTTTGTGTTTGCTTTGGGATTTTATTGCTAAATTCCTATTCTGATTTGTTGTAGAAAATGCTTTAAGTTCTTTCTCTAGCCTTAATCAAAGAACAGCTATCATAGTGGTACTGATGGCATGCTAGATCCTATAGGCAGCTGTATTTAATGCACAGCACTAGAATCTTGAAAAGTAACTGCTACTTCTTGTATAGTTCCATTTAGCATCAACCATCTGTATTTGGACGTATCTGTCCCACCGTAAAGACAGACAAGCATGAGAAAAGAAAGGAACAGAAAGAAAAAGGATTTTCTCAGGGTCACCCAGCAAGAGAACTACCCTGTCATGTTTGCAGGGGCTTATTTCTCCTGGAGTTACAGCTATAAATCCTGATCTATGGGAGGAGGAAGAGTGAGTGCAGTTGCAAGTATTCATGTCTCAGGCTTTAGAGCTCCCAAGTGAAACACTGATGGAAAGCACCCTGTAATGACTGCAAAGTGAGATCTAGGTGGGGATGGTAGGTGTGACTTCAGGTGCTAAACTTTACTAACTGATTCAGAAAACACATTTCTAGGGCTGCACACCTGCTGAGCACTTCATTTTGTTTTGTGCCTGTATTTTGGATCTTATGCTTCCCTGGGTATGTAATATTACCTTTCCCAAACAGGCACAGAAATGCCACTTTCTGACTTTCATGCCCAGGTCTGTCTTTAGCCAGCACTAGCTTATCTTTGATCTGGATTGGTCTGAGGTGCCCAGCTTTCACCTGTATATGTCCCCCTTCAGGGGCTTCCTCCCCTGGCTGCAAAAGTGGGCCAGAGACCTGATTTTTGTCTCCTTTAACTGTCCTGATAGATCTGGGCACTTGTTACTTAGGCAGTAACAAATGGCCTAAATTCAGGCCTCAGGTGACAGCTCTTGGTGATATCTAACCACTCCTGCTTGAAAACATCCAAATTTTTCCTGCTATTGTGCCCAGTACCCGCTTACAGCCAAGATCATATTTCTGAGAAAGTATATCCCACATGCACTCTGTAATGCAATGTTTATCACTGAAGATAAAACGTATTTGGGCTTTGTCTTCTGTTAACACACTCTTAGCAGGCTAGATCCTCACCTGATATAAATTAAAGTAGCTCTGTGCAAATCAATGGAGAAGTGCCAGTTTACACTGGTTAGGTAATATCTGTGCATTATTAATCAGGGCTTAGATAATGTTTGTAGAAACTTCATTCCTCAGCCAGAAGATAAATAGCTAAATAAGATACAAACCAGTAATGCGTGCAGTAGGCCATAAATACATACTGATGTGGAAATGTCTGAGATGTAATTGTTGGCTGTGATAGAGTTTGATTTCCTAAAAGCCAGGTGGTACCTCCAGGCACAAGAGGTTAGCGCTGGGATTTGGGGTCAGCAACCCGTCGCAGGCAGCATCAGGAGGTTAAATCTTAAGGTTTGTCTATGCCTGGAAATTAACCAAAACAGCTATTCCAGAGTATCTGGAATAGCTATTTTGGTGTGTTTCCAAGTGCAGGCTGCTTTGAAATGCTAATGCTTGAAGCTGTTTAGCTTTTATTTACAGTAAGAAATAAAGATAACAGCTCACTAGAAACTTGAAGGAATGGGGGGTTTTTTGGAATTTAAAAAAGATGGGGTGGCTTTTATTTTATTACAAACAGTGACCAAGCATTGCTGGTTGGCACAAAGGGATAAGATGACACTGTGGCAACAATGAGTTTTCTGATTGTGCTCTGGAAGTTAATGATGCCATGTAACGAGGATCTTCAACTGTGTATAGGCTTCTGCAGAAGAAAGGGGGAAAATTCTGTTCTCCGTAGCAGGTAGGACAATTAGTGATGAGACTAAATAGCATCCAAAAAGAGTCAGGCTGAATAGCAAGAGGAATTTCCTGGCATTAAGAACAGTACACTTCCAGGTTGTCTGCCAGGGAGGCTCCATATTTAAGAACTGTACATATTTAAGAACAAGATAGAAAATAACTTTTTAGAAAAACACAGGGAGCAACGGTTCTGCCTTGGGATAGTGGATGGGTGAGGATAAGTGCTAGGACTACTTTCTGGGATCTGTCAGGTGTATCTGGGCTATGGATGCACCCTGCAAACACATCATAGGATGTCTTCCAGTATCCTCGTTATCTGATGACATCTGTCTTGGTCCACCCATACACTTATGGTATATGCCTGCAGAAGAGGCTGCCCCAGCCCTCAGGGGCTGGAGGGATGGGGATTCTGCCAGCAGAAGATGTGCTTCTAAGTGCAAGGTGAGGTGCTCTGCAGAGAACTTCCATGGCCATTGTGATTGTGACCATTGGGATGTCTCAGGAAGCTGCTGTAGTAAAGGCTCTAGGAAAAACTGAATTATTCTGCAAAGGCCCCATGGAAAGGCAGTAGGGTCCCAGCTGTTTGTGTGCTGCTGATGAGGGGCCACAGCTGATCCCTGTGTCCAGCTCTGCATTAGCAGTAGTCTGCATATGGGATGACCATCCGGATCATTTTGCAGGCCAGTCTGCAGGGACTAAAGACTATTTATCTTTTGGAGAACTGGAGTGCACCATTTCAAACAGACTGATCTATCTTCTGGAGGTATTTCCTGACAATTTCTTTGAAACCTGAATTTGAATGGGCATAAGAGACTTAAGTTTCCAGCAAAATCCTCACTTCAGCCTGAAGGAGGGCTCTGAAATGCTCAGTCTATGTCTTTCCCTTGGCATGGGGGCTTTTATCACGGTATGTTTGACTAACTGTATTTACAGCTCACTGAGTGAGTACACATGGCAAAATGGCTACTGCCATTCCTGCAGCTTGACTGAGGAGTGGCCTGGGCCTGAAATACCTGCTTCACCCAGGAAACCTGTCGCAGGGTGCCTGGAGTCATGGCCAGGCTGGACAGGGTTTGTTTCATAATGAAAGTCCATGCAGGATGCCCCATGGCTCTGTCACCGCCCATGAAGGCTTTCTCAGTATCCTGGGTGGGACAGGTGGAGAGTTGGCAGGCACAAAACCCCATGGCATCCTCCTGTCCTCTCTAGAAATGCACACAGCAGCTTGGTCCTGCCTCGGCTGCGGATACTCAGCCTTTGGGGAGAAGGAGAGCAAGTGTTAAAAGAACTAGCGGCTAAGGTAAGTGTTGACTGTAACAGGTACCATAATGATGAATGGACAATCACTCCTACCACAGCAAATAAACCCTGTCACATGGAATCCGGCGTTTTCCAGGGAAATCAGCTTTCACTGCAGGCTGCCAGCACCAAATGAGCTTCATAAAGCACCTGCAGATCTGAGCGTCAAGCAATTATTCCACTATCTTGCCTAAAAACAAAAAGGGCCCTGCCCTTCGGTCACCTCCGACCTTTTCCAGCTAACATAAACTAATTATATTTGCGGCAGGAGGAGGAAGGGGGGTAAAACCCACCACCCGAAATCTTTTGCGGGTCTTGTGGGGGGCTGTCTGCGGCGCTGCCAGGTTTGCGGGGTGTCTTGTGGCTCCTTCATCAGCTCATGGTGCAGGGAAGCTCCTTTGCTCAAGCCTTAAAGAGATCCAGGGGGGGCTGAGCCCATTCCCGGGGCTGGGAGCGGGGCTGAGCCCTTGAACAAGAGCGCCTTTGTTCGGCATCACTTAGCAGCAATTACAGCCCGTCAAAACAGTTTTTGTTTTACGACAACGTGTTAATGGGCCCACGGTTGGGTGTGAGAAGTAACCCAAGCCGCATGCACTGAAGCAAGGTTAGAGGTTAATTGAGACTTTCTAACACAGCGCATGAGATTTTTGCAACCTTTTGCAGCGAGGGAAGTGGGGAACAAAAAGGAGATAATGTGATACAATTAGTTGGAAAGCAGGAGGGTCAAAATTCCCAGATGGAAAGGAAAACTGGCCAAGTGAATCAGGCCAGATGGGCCACCTGGACCATAACGAATGCCAAAAATAGCTTCAGTCCTTCGTCTGGTGGACGAGGCAGTAGGTGGTATGTCTGTCCTTCACTGTGGATTTAAAAAAAAAAAAAAAAAAAAAAAAAAGCAAGGTCAACATTATAAACAGCGGTAGCCTGTTGCAACTTGTATTCCAGATCTGTGATCATCAGTGCGGCTCGTATTTTTGTATTTATTTTCTTTATTTTGAAGTAATTTGATTTAAATGCAGCAGCCCCCTTCAGATATGCTTGCAGTACTGGTCTGCTGATAAACTTTGAGCTTTTCACCATTTGTGGTGTTTTCCCCTGAGCGAACCTCCAGAGCATTATTAACTAAAGCGTTAACACTTGAAGACCGGTTTGGTGGCAGGTGTTCCCCAGGGTCAGTGTGGGTGTTTCAGTGTACCCAAGTGTAACCACCTGCTCCTCACTCACCTCCCTCCACAGCCAATGACTGTGTGGATGCTGTGCCTGGAGCTGGGGATGATACTGGTTACGGTGCTCAGAGGTGCGGCTCTGGGTCTGCCTTCCTTGGAAGATCACTAGGGTTAATGCACTCATCCCTTTACTCGGTGCTGCTTCCTTCCTCCTCTGTACTTTGTCATTTTTGAAGACCTCTGCAGGGTGACATGTGTAAAACAGAAAAAAAAATTTCTTGTATTTGCCTCCCAGCTTGCACTGGAAATGAACTGCAAGGTGACTGGAAGTGCCAACTCATTTTTGGCACCTGTTCAGCGCTTATTTGTTTTCCTAGAGCCAGTGTGATTAGTTTCCTTCGCTACCTCGCGACCATATAAGCTTCCTCTATTGAAGCTGAATCATCTGCTGCAGGTGCCTGTAACTCCTTTTATGCGTCATGTCCTAATGTTTGGGGAAACCACACATAACGAGCGTGACATGCAGGAAATGGTGCCACCCGCCTCAGTTGTATGTAGCTGCCTTTTCCTTGCTGCCTCAGCAGCTTGTACGTGCGGGACTTGACAGCCCTCAGTTGCTGCCTTCAGCCTCCAGTAGGCTGAATGAGGCTGATGTCTAACGAGGAGCCGCTGCCAGCCCTGGGGTACCTGGTACAAGGTCAGTGAAGCCCAGCTGGGCTTCATTAATGAGGACTGGCCTGGTGGAGAAAGAGCATTAGCAGGGGGACAATGGCACTGTGCAGCCTTCACAGCTCAAACCACCAGCTCGGCAGCAAGGGAAAAGCAACAAGTTAGTAGGGCAGTGGATTGCCAAGGCTAAGCCCAACTTTGCTGACCCTGCCCCACTCTTTTTCCATCTCTCTTTACCCCTTCATATGGCTAAAAGCAAATGTGGGGAGGAGGAAGGGGTAGGAGGAGAAATGAGGATGTAGAAAAACTCAGGCAAAAGTGAAAGGGGGTAAAAGAAGTGGGAGAAAATGGATTGTATTTCATATCTGTGGGTTACCTAATGTGCTCAGTCTAATTCTGAAGTGCAAAGTGGCCTGGCAACTGCACAGACAGAAAGAGGAAAAATAGAGGAGACTTGAAATAAAAGCAGAGACCAGCCATTGGGAAGGTGTAAATGAGAGAAGTGACTGTGATTCAGACAAGCCTGGCTGTCGCCTAGCAGGATCTCACTGTGTAACCAGAACACAGCTAGGTGTTAAAAGTTGCATACAGCAACCAGACAGTTCTAGGAATGGGAATCATCAACAGGAAACATAATAAACCCCTAAGCTTTCATGGAGGACCTCAAGCAGATGAATCTTATAGCTCTATGTTCTTCTGGGATCCTTTCCTATGCTGTAAATATGCCCGAAGTGAGTGCTCTTCAGAAGACGCTGCAGTGAACTCATTGCAAGGGTATTTATGGTACATAATGAGTTAGAGCCTGTGAGCACCATAATTACTTTTCTACCCAGGTGTGAATCTCAAATGAACACTATCCCTGACTTTCCCTGGCTCTTCCTCTGTTCCAGCCTGCACCAGCAGTTGTTTGCAGGGCTGCACCTATCTGGTGGCTGGGGAAGCCAGAACAGAATAAAGGGAGGTAAAAAAGTAGCTTTACAAGCATTACAAGATAAACTTGACCACTACTCCCGGACAGCTCTTGTCATTGAGTATCTCTAAAGAGTGAGGGGGGAAATGGGAGAAGGATGTGCAGGGGAAAAAGCCAGCCACAGCTCCTTGCACACTGCACATGCTAAATACTGTGCACTTGGGAGCACCATCTGGGATAGTCTGCCTTCACCTGGGTCACAACACAGGGCAGTGGAGGTGTACCTCTCCCCTTCAGCTCTGCTCTGCCACTAACAGCAATGCTTTTATCCCAGGTACTGTGTGAGATCTCATGACACTGCTTCAAAAGATACTCAGAGAGGAAAATTCACCTACATTATTTCTAATTCTATTAATCCAGTCCTAAGATTGCCAGTGTACCTCACAGGAACCACAGAGCATTTCTTTTCCTTTCATTTGAACAACATGGGTTCTGTTTATTGTTCTTGCTGTTGTTGATGATGATTCATTTGTTGGTTTATTTGTGGGTGGGGTTTTTTTTTCCTTCTCTTTGAAGCATCAGAGATTGGCTCCAGCTGAAGGTAGGATGTTGGGTGACTGACATACACTGGTGTTCCTGCTGCTCCTAAGCAAACTTCCTAGTATCTGTTTTTGACGTTTCTTACTCTCCTTTGGCAGTGCTTGGTATTATTCTTGGTTTTGTGGTAGTTTGTACTGAAAGCCTTAGATTTTTTTCTCCATAATGCTAGGGGTCTTCTATGTCTTCTGGCATATGGGACAAACTTTTTGGAGATTCCTCTCAACTTGAGTCCACACTTGGCTGTTGGAGGTCTGCAGGAGATTTTCCTCTCCAGTCTGTTGTTCCTTTCACTAATTTTACAAATCCAGAAAAAAAAGTCCAACCCAAAACACTTCTGAGCAAATATTTTGTGAACTTAAATTTTTACTGATCCTGGCTATTATCACAGATCACTTTAATGTTCTTTTCTCTAAATGTCTCTTTTCCAAGGTCAACTGCTTTTCCTTTGTGATTTGTCATTCTTTGCTGCATTAAAGATCTCTTCGGTGTTTCAACTACAAGTGTGAAAAAGAACCAATGCCTCATGCTCTGCCAGTCTATCCCAGTAGATAAGAAAATAATGTCTATATTGAACATCACATTGAATTAACTTAACATCGTGAAGCACAGCAACTATATCTTCACCTTGTGTAACAGATGGAGGTCCGGCTCCTAGTAAAAACGTTGCTTGATTTAAGCTAGTTCCTTCCATGATTTCTGGCTGGTACAAATTGGCTAAAATAGTATGATATAGAAAAAGAATACTTCTCTGAGATTGTTGTGTTTCAAGCATCGTTTGGCACTACAAATGGCATTAGTTTAAGGTACATCTACTGTAAGATGTGCTATAGCTTTGACTTTGTTGGCTGGCTGTTGTAGTTAGAAGCAACTGTATTTAAACGTGCTGGTCTGAATAGGTTCCAAGTGCTTTAAAAACAGGCTTGCAACAGCTATGATGTGGATTTCTTCAGGGTCCTGTCAGAAAGTACATCCACTCATCACAAAGGTCATGCCTGCTGATTGCAATGGACGTGCCTCAGGAGAAGACCATAAATAGCTGGTCTCTATGTGTGTGCACAAGTTGGGAAATAATCCTACTACCAGTTCTCTTGGTTTTGCACCCACGGATGGAGCAGTCATAACCTGGTACTGCAAATGGGTAATTCAGCTGCAATTCCTTACCTTTTGGGTACAAGAATGTGTATGTTAGTTTTCTTTCGAATAGCTCTTTAGGCATTAAAGCCATATGATTTAGTTCATTTGTCATTAGGAAAGGTTAAGAATGTTGTTTGAATAATAAGCCAGTTAAGATAATAACTTTTGAATTTGGAACAAAGCAGTGAAGTAGGATTAATGGTCAGCTCATTTCTCCACTGTGGATGTTCAATAGTAGTTGAAGATTTCAAACAATAAATATGTTTTTAAAGTTTGGGAAAAGCACAATATGGACTAAAAATAAGGTTACTTAGCCAAGGAAACACAGATTAGTCAGAACAAAATACTGCTTTTAAGTACAGGAACTACAGGAATACTTCTATTGTCCTTACGTTGCCTGCTTCTGGAATGAAGATTCAACTCAACTTGATGAGAGTTATTGCTACCCAGTACTTATGCTACCTTTTACCCAAACATCTTTTTGAAACATTACTTGATTGCCAGCATAAAAAATAAGGTGAAATTTCAAAATTTTGAAAAGTTTGATCAGCTCTAACAGGATAAATATAGAAATGGAAGGAAATCTCCAAACAAAAGAAGAGTACCATTGACTTTTTTTGTTTGGTGGTTATGGTTTTTTTTCTTTTTTTTTTTTTTTTTTTAATGTTATTTTTTGTTAATTTGGGAGTTTGATGGCCTTTTTTTTTCTCCCCAAGATGATGGTCTGGCTGATTTTAACAGAGCTATTCGATGCTGATGGTGCTGTAAATGAGGGGAGAGGCAGGCATATCACTGTAAAAAAACCCCAAACAAAACCAACAAAAAAACCCAAAACAAAAGAACCCCAAAGCAGTTCTTCTATCCAGCACTGTACAGTGATGCTCCTCCAAGCAGCGGGTGAGGATATTGGACCTACAGCATTGCTTATGCATTCAGCATAGAGATCTTCTGTGAAGACTCTTGGCTGAACCCCTGAAAGCTGGGTGTAGGATAAAGAGCAAGAAAAGTACATTTTCTGAGAGGTAGGGGGGGTTAAGTTTGCCACCTCAGTGAAGTCACTGACAGCTGCACTGTTAAAAACCCCGGGCAGACCTGACAGCCCCAGTGCTTTAGTTTGAGGTGTTTCCAAACACACCATTCCCTGCCTGTAGCCTCAGAGGAAGCAGATGGAAAGTGTTACCAGTAAAGCACATTTTCATAGGCTTTCTGGTTCTCTTTAGCAAAAGCCTTACAAAAGTCTTCAGACAAATTAGTGCCTGAAGGTAGAGGAAGTCTTTAGTAGCGCTGGAGAACTGCTGACTCAGCTTGTTCTCAGAGCTGCATCCAAGGGGACCTGCTTTCTGCCTTCAGCGTTTCCACTGTGGATGGTGATTCCTTCAGAATCAATTACGTTACTCTCAAATGTCTTCTTAAGTTTAATGAGTCCAGTTAAATCCTAACAGTTACTCAAGAGCCGTAGTTCAACAAATGGCAGGCGCAGCCAACGAAAGTCAATATGTGACCCAAGGAAAGATCGTGTCAGATAAGCCTGATCTCAGCTAGGATGTGCGCTCCTGCATTTTTCTTCCTTTTAATCTCATGCCTTCCTGCCCCTCACACTGCTGAGCCAGGCCATATGTGTGCCTATGAGGGGCATGCAGGTGTAGGACAGGGACAGGTTTTAGCTTGACCATGTGGTGACCTGTTCCTGGTTCAGCAGCACATATTCCCTGGCCACAGCTCTGTGCAGGGAACAGGAGTGTGACTGCACTGCCACAGCAGAGGATTGAAGGGCTTAGTGGGGTGTTAAATGCATGCATGTGTCTACGTGTTTGACCATGTACATGCACACTCTTAGCTGTAAAAGTTCAACAGAGTAACATACACACAAAATACACAGTCACGTAAAATACAATAATTTAGCCTGTTTTGCGTTGTTTGGGCTAGATACTCAATGAGCAGAGTTAGCATTAGTGTAGCTAGTCTCATGGATTTTTTCTTAGATGGTTTATTTTCACCTGTGCTGTGCTGAACATCATCTTCCCGCATTGTGTGGAAGAGCAGGTCTTCTCTCAAGTTTGGTGATCCCTGTTTGGAGTGACTCCACTGGTGCTCTGGGCTGTGTGTTTGTCATGGCAAACACAAATATCTGGTATATAACAAGACAGGGCTGGCAGCATCTCTGTCACAACCTTGCTCCTTGCTTTGATTTCATCGAAAGCCCAGAGGTGCCATAAGGATGATCTCTGTGGGTTTGTTTGGGCTTTGGAACAAAGCAAAGGGTAAAATTTCTGACTCCTACGTAGAGTTACTGTAACGTGAATATTGCAAGGCCATACATAATATGATGTGAAAGAAGGTGTGGTAGAGGACATGGACACCCACAATCATGACTGTCTTGGAGAGGCTACACAGGAACTGATTGTTCACCATCTCCTCCAGCACAATACTGCAGTGATACCACATTCGCAGTGAGTTCATGAAGTTCTTCTCTGGGCCATCTGGGACAGAAATATTTCACCTTGGGGCTGAAAGGATTGCATATGTCCTATTTGAGTCTGTGTGCAAAATCCAGCTTGCAGCTGCGATATGTGGCATCCAAAAGATTCAAACCCATGCTTTGCAAGCCTAGAATGTCATTTTAAACCAACAATAATTATTATTTTTAAAAGTATGGGCGGAAGGGGAGGTTGGGGTTGGGGGTTTTTTTAGGGTTTTATTTCAAACTGGGAAAATACTTAGTCTTCTGTTAGTCACTTGGCAAGTTTAGGTTTGAAGAAACAAAGCTGGTTTTAAATCACATGAGAACCAAAAGAAGAAAACGTCTGGAATCTCTTAATTGATTCTTTGTATGTTCTATAAAAGTCAAATATAGCTGAACTAAATTTTTCAAAATATGTTAAAAAATTTGTTTCCAGGCTTGAATTGTCTCTGCCAAATTTCATCTCGGAATGGATTTTTATCCTGATGTTGATTTAGAAACACATTTAAGCAGATGTACTAATTTAAGCATTTACGTCATGGGCCCTATGCATATGCTGAAAATCAAGCATGTTTTTAAGTCTTCTGCTATGATAAGGAGGGAAATGTTTCATTCTGAAAGTTGTTGTGGTTTTTTTTGTTTGGTTTTTTTTTAGAACTAAATAACCTGAATTTCCATACTTTCATGTTGGAGGGGTTTGTTTCTCCAAGAAAATAAAATATGATGGAATTAAACTCTGTACAGTGGAATAGTACTACTAATAATTAGAGAAATAACTGGTCAGAATCTTGTGCTCTCTGATTTATAGCCAAATGAATATAGCTGAAGGGAACTGTGCCTGGGGTATACCTCTCAGGCTATGATTTCATGCAATACTTAGAATGTGCTTAAATTTCTTTGTGTAAATAGTTTGATCATTCACAAAGATTATCCTTGCCTTGAAAGTTTAACACCTATTTGAGTAGCAGGCTGATTTGAAGCCATAGTCTCCAGAGACAGGAGAGAGCCCAGTTTTTCACATGAACTCACTACAGCCAAATCAGATGAGCGAAAAAGTTACAGGTGGCCATTTTATGGAAAATAGGAGCCTAAATAAATGAGAAGAATGAAGTCTTGTAAGAGTGTTTGTTAAGTAGCATGTGACCAATCAGGGCAGATTTTAAAGGTCGATGTTTGAAATTAGTCTAATTTGAAGCCCACTGAAGTCTCTTTGACTTTAAAAAGTTTTTGATGGAGCCCATAGTGAGCGCACATCTGAGCTATGGAGCTTTGGTGCTCATACTGCAGAACCTACAACTTCTCATCTCAGAAAATGTGGTCCCATGCTCGAGGCACAGAGTCGGTGCTTCTGGGTCAACCACTGGGGTACCAGAGTTTGCTGGTACCTTGCCGAAAGCCATTACTATAACAACTGGATCAGACTTCATTTATTTATCCAGGCTGGTGGAAATCAGCATCTAGTGAGTAGTCTATCTGGTTTTCCTGGTCATCTTTGTGACTTATGTTGAATTTTCTGAAACTGTTCATGAACAAAGCAGAACAATATTCTGTGGTTTGCAAAAGGTTAAGCTAAGTAGGGTGCTTACCAAAAGAAAAGGAAATAATACATATTTCCCCTTTGATGGATTTTGCTTATGTTGAGGGAAAGAGATCTTGGCTTTGCAAATGCACTGTATCTGCTTAGGTGATTCTAATATTCCCATTTCTGTATGGAAGGTGGTATCACATGCCATTTTTTCTTTTGTCATTCTGTAACTTTTCAAAATTTACCAATATTTGCAAAAGTGAAAGAGGCAAGTACAAAACACAAAAATTTTGTAGTTTTAAGTACTGTCAGACCTTCAAAAACCCCAGAGCTCTTTGAAATAGTTAAAGGAAAAATCCCTGAAGAATAGAGGAGAAAAAGTGGGGATGAACAAGAACAGTATTTACTTTAACTGAGAAAAGGTAAAAAAGTGGGAAAAAGAAAAATGAAGCATACATACTTTCAGAAACTGGGATTTATTTCTGCTTTCAATCTTTAAGGAATAGAAACAGCTTCGACACTTTCTTCCCATAATTTTTTTTTTTTTGTCTCCTTCATGTGCATTTGAATCTTAGGGAGGCAAGAAGAGAGGGACTGACTCTGACCTGCACAATGGGGCTGGATAGTAGAGCCAGTCTTGTAATATTGATACCAGGCAGTACAAACTTAGTTTATTGAATCTTTTAATCTTTGTCTATTTATGTCAGCTGCACTGATGGTCTTTAAAACAAGATAGGATGTATTTTTAAAGGTCTTCTGTGGCTCAGCTGTCTGGCATGGTTTGATGCAGGAATGGTGGGGCAGGCTCCTCTGTTTTGCAGGATATCAGATTGACCCCTCCTAACCTTAAAATCTTTTTAGCTCTACCAGCCACTGAAAAGTCTCCAGATAATGCTGACTCCAAGCGGTACCGTCTGGACTTCATTTGAATCAAAAGTCAGGATGGAAAATCCTCGGTAACTCTCAGACCCAAAGGCTGAGGCTGGAAAAACAGAACCCACCACACTTGCAAGAGGGCAACTATTCCCATGCCTGTGAGCACTGATGTCTCTCCCTCACTGGTGAGAAACCACCCACAGATTCAGAAGTGTTTTGTGTGTTTTTTTCCAGGGTAACCAGAAAGGCATGTGTGGATTATCCTTATAATAGACCAGTTGGCAGAAACAGAATTATATGTGTTTAGCAAACAATGTATTTTGAAATGAAATATAATGTATTTTTAAAACTCCTGCTTGGATTTTTTGCTAAAATCACCAATAAGAGCACATACTAATTTTCATGGTCAGAAAAGAGGTTTAAACTATTGACTGTCCGTACTCTTCTGTTTGGAGGTACAGGTAGCTGGTGTTTATATTTTAGCTTTGTTAGTTAAGATAAAATACAATAAAAGGGTGCGATTGGAACCTGAACAACAATATTACGGAACTGCATGAATTAATTATTCCAAAGAGAAGACCTTTTCCTGAATACTAGTCAGTGTGGGTTTCCTCGGTGGCTAAGAAAGGAAGTGTTAACCAGTGTTTGCAACAAGTCAAGTCCTGTGTGCTCACTGCTAACATTGGCAGGTCTCTACGCACTGTTTA
Source organism: Aquila chrysaetos chrysaetos (assembly GCF_900496995.4). Classification (NCBI taxonomy): domain Eukaryota; kingdom Metazoa; phylum Chordata; class Aves; order Accipitriformes; family Accipitridae; genus Aquila; species Aquila chrysaetos. Next base: position 33,250,653 of record NC_044011.1, read on the forward strand.
TATATGGTTATGTGTAGAGATGGGTGAACCTCAAAAGGTTTTGGAGGTTCAGTTCTAATTGTTATAGGCATCTGAAAGGCTGAATGCTTACCTGAAGCACAGCAAAACCTCAAAGCCAGCTGGGAGGCTCTTGGGCAGAGTCTCCTGCTTGCCCTCCAGCTCGTACCGATGTGCAGTGGTCTCCAGACCTCCCGGGAGCGGCAGAATGTCTTTCAGGAAGGCTCTGTGGAGCATGGCAGGAGCAGGATGTCTTTGATGTGGGTCTTCGTGGTGTGGCTTGTTGATGGAGACTGCTGAATGAGATCTCACAGCTGTGTTGCTGAGCTAGAGTAGGTGACAGGTCCAAAGGGACAGAAATGGATCTCCTTAACTATTTGTTATAGGAAGTGTTGCAGCTAAGGGTAGTTATTAGGGAAAGGAAAGGGTTTCCTGGCCCTTCCCCTCCACCCCTAGTGATGGTCTGAATTTGAATTATGCTGGGCTACAGCGTCGCATTGTTACGCTGCCATAACACCGATGGTTCCTTTCAGTCTGCCTGTACCTCTGGTTTCGGCCAGGCTGAGAAACAGCACAAGATGAGTTTGTAGTCAGTGTGTGAAATGGAGGTGTTGAGTAAGAAAGCATGGCTGATCTTTACAAAGGTGTCTTTGGTGAGTAATTGGTTTTATTCCTCTTCCTTAGCATTAGGAGATCATTTTGGAAAGATACTTAATTCTGTGAGCTCTTTTCATGATACAAACTTGACTACACCACCCTTGTTGCTGCTTTCAAATATAGAACACATATTGCTGTCCTGCTTTTTAGAAATGAAGCTGGACTTGTGTTGCCAAATGCTTGGGAATTTGGGATGTCTCTAATGTTTTACTTTGATACTTGATCTTTGTGATCATTGTGATTCATTTTCTAGCAGGAGTCAGAGGTTCTGTCTGCAAATGAGGATGCCATAGTGTACTCTCAGTGACATCCAGACCCACTTCACAAAGATGCAGTCAAAATAGATCATATAGAGACAACAGGAGCATTAGTCACAGCCTTGGGATGGGAGTGGAGCTGGGAGTACAGTCCATGTCTGGCACAGGGATGCTGCTGCTGAGCTGGGAAGTAAAATCACATTTCACAAGACTGTCCTTGTTGACATTCCAAGTATTATAGAAAAATATCAACGTAGTAAGTGTCAGTGCTGGCATCCCTTTATCCAGCACACAAATAAACTTGGCTGATCCCTAAAGAAAAGACAGGAAAAGCCAGAGTCAAGTACCTTGTTTGCTTTTATCTCATAGTAGAAAAAATTCTTCAGCATCTTTTGTCTGCACGATCTAGGATAAATAACACCTCCACAGCCAGGAAGTTTTCTGTTAATGTGTGAGAGTTATTTCAGGAGTATTATGTTATTTAAACAAAACCGAAATGTGCCTGCTTATTTTTATCTGAGACCATTATTTCTATGCACTGCTCTGCAGAGTAAATAACTATCCAAGAATTTAAATATTAGTTCTTTTTCAAGAGAGAGAATTCAGAAAACTTTCCTGGTCTTTTCATTCACTTTTTCATTTAACTCTTTTCCCACCAGTCTTTTCTTTGTCTGCAGTAATTTTAGCTGTATTTAACATTCTGATGTAGTTTTATGGCATCCAGCTAACATTTGATCTCTGGTATGGCCAATACCATTTCTGCTTCACCTCTAGTTGAGTTAGGGAGGTCAAATCAGAAACAAATCCTAACCATAGCCACAAATTCTGAAGTAACTGCATTGACTCAGTTGGTTTGGGCCAGCTGCACATTGAGCTGAGCAGGTTCTGACTGGGAGTCTCTGGCTGCAGATGAATTTTTGTTATGGAGTTCCTGGAGAGTCCTCTGTAATGTCTGTGGCTCTGTTGGCAGAATTGCATGAAATGTATCTCGAGTGATTTTTTGTTTGGTTTTGGTTTTTTAAATTTTTTTTTTCCCCCCAATGGATTTTTGTTTCTTGCAGCAGGGTTTGTGTAGAGCATGTTTTCCTATGCTTTAGTATGCTGGGAAGATAAAACAACTGGGGACTGTGTTGCACGTTCTTGGTTGCTTGGTGTATTGAGTGATATCGGACACGTACCATCGGAGGCTGCTCTTAAAGATGTTCTGGCATTTGCATGACCCAGTGCGATAGCATGCAGGATGACAGTGGCAGAGGAAGTGAGTCAGCATCCTGGGAATGATGACCCAGACAGTGGTTTGGCATCATGGGAACAGCACACTTTACAATGTCATCTGCAAAAGCACCTCATTAAGTAGACCACCAGAGAACGGAGACAGCAGAGGCAATATTTTCAACTCCCTAGAGGAAACACAGGTCCCGCAGAAAATCTCCTAGCAGTTGCTTATGGAAAAATACCTTCATCAAAATTTTGCTTTAGTACAGGTTTTCTGATCAGTTCTCTTGTCTTCCAAGCCTAAAATGCCCTCTTGATCTGGCATCCCAGTGACTCTGTGCCACTGGAATAAATGCCACCTAGGAAGATTGTGCTTCCTGCTCTGTATTTACAGCAGCACTGCTGTGAATGAGGATCACAAATCCAAGAGCAGCTGTTGCTCAATACTGCAGAACAAGACAAGGCTTTGGGTTTGGTCCAGGCCTGATGTAAGCAAGTCTTGCAGGGCTTGCGGTATTGTTGAATTTGGCCTATTCTTCTTATTCAGGAACAGATTGTGCTGCCTACTTGGCTGTCCCAGTCCTTCATCCTGAGCCAAAGGAGACTAAGACTATTTGTGGAATCTGAAAGTGAAATCCTGGCCCTTTTCGACTCAATGGGCATTTTGGTGTTGACTTCCACAGGGCGGGAATTTCACCCCGAGTATCCCAGATGTCAGGAATATTTTCTGTTTTTCTGATTCATTGTGGAAGATGTTAGATGCTGTTTTCCTTAGCTCTGCTTCTCTGCTTGGGCATAAGGGACCTGCCTGGATTATTTTAATTGGCAAATACATTTTTCCAGTGTCTGTCGCAGAAATAGCTCTGTGCATTAAGTGCCAGGCTAAGTAGCTCCTGTTAAGTAGCCCCTCTGCAATCCTGCAGTTAACACAGTTGTTACTGCCAGACCCCTCTCCGTGGGTCATGTAACATCCAAGTTTTTGGTGGCTTCTGCTGTTCTACTGTGTGTGGGTTTTTTGTTTGGGTTTTTTTGTTTGTTTGTTTTTGGTTTTGTTTTTTTTTAAATTCCTGGAGGTATAGCCTTTGTTTTGGCGATAAAGCAGGAACAGTGAAATCCTGGCATGAGCTCAGGTGAAGGGAAAGCTTCTGTGGGTTGAGGCAGGATAATAAGAATTTTATCTGAGAAGTCTGAAGGGAGCAAACAGACCCTATTACAGTCCTGATGTCTGCTAACACTTGATGTTGCCTCTGCTAGTGTTGAACCAGGAAGCATCAGGTCTGTGGGGGTTTCCAGCAGGGAGCCACAAAGAGCTCTGGAGCTTTGAAGTGTTTCCATGCTGAAGTCAGGGTAAGAAGGAGGACATAGTCTTAGGAGTAGGTAAACTGGTTTTAAGTATTATGCTGGGCTTTGGGAGAGCTGGATTCATTCCTGGTTCTCACCTGGACTCCTGGTATGACTTAGGGCAATCACTCCAGACCATAGTCTTTGTAAAGCATATGTGACTCTGTGGACAGCTCAGAGGCAATCTAGAGTCCCAGCTCCCATGCAAATCTGAAGGATTTAGAAACCTAAACACTCCTGAAAACCCTTGAAGAAGTCTTATCTTGTTCTTACAGCTTTTAAATATCTTTATATGCTTAATATATCTACAGACCTGCCTTCTTATCCCTTCATTCCACACCTCTGAATGGGAGCTAATCTTTTGCTTCTCTCAACCCATGCTTGCCAGGTCCATGCTGGAAAATATAATGGGCCAAGAACTCTGATCTGGTTCTGAAGGCAAGTGGTCCATCAACAGCTCGTGTCTGTGTAACTAACTCTCTTCCTTATCAAAAAGCCCAAACTGGCTCTGGTCCATAATGCTTATTGAAAGTGGTCAATGGCCCATGCTGTTGGTGTTGTCCAGAAGACTGCAAAGTGCCATGAGCCAGGGCCTACCCCCAGACAGACTAGCACGCACGTGTGTAAGCAGCCACCTGCAGTGCCAGAGCTTTTGACCCTCTTGGCTTCCTAGCAGTGGTGTAGTCTTTGTAAACCCTCTAGGGAAGGGCTGGCCATATGTGCAAAGGGGTGGGGAGAGCCACTGTCACAGCAGGGAAAAGGGCCATCAGCTTCCATCGTAGATTTTTATTGATATTCTTAACATAAGAGAATGCAGGTGCAATATGGAAATATTTGGAAGTGATTTTCCCAGAATACTTCCGGTTTTTTTCTGGAGCACAAGTCTTATTGTTCCTAAAATTTCCCAACATATGTCTACTATAGGAAAAGTGATGGTAGGAATACAGATTTTTTGATAGGTGTGGTTTAACTAAAGCCCTTTTCCTGACCTGAATATGCAATCCGTTTATTGGCCTTTTGGTACTTCAGGCTGGGCATAAGGGTGGCCTCCGAAAGAGTTTTAAGAGTTCCTGTGCTGCAGTTATTGCATCCTATTCTATAACTGTTCACCTGGAATCACAGAATTATTATTATTTTAATTGTTCCGTCACAGTGCTCATTCCACAAGGTTTTGTGTGCCTAGTTTCCAGATGAATTAAAGGTTCCTTTTCTATTTGGTAATGTTTTGTAGCAATTAATCTTTTTTTTTTTTTAAACATCAGCACCTGTTCCATGACAGCTTCCTTGCTCCCTCCCCCATTTCTGACACAAGTAATTTATTTATCGAGATTTTATTGTATTTCATAGCTGAACTTACCTTTGAAAATTTGTTGGAGAGGACCTACATAAATCAATAGTTCACTCAGCAACACCATTAATGTGGTTAATAAAACAAATTTTATGAATTTGTCACAGACCTTGAAAGTAGTGCCAAATCCTTTTAAATCCAAAGCACTACTTTTCTTCCACACACCCCTCCCACCATGCTGGTCATGTTTTCTGTTTCTGCAGCAGGGTGGCTACAACGCCAAGGCAGATTTTAATTCTTCATAATATGGTAAATATACAAATCCCTAGGTCTGTTGCCCAGATGGCAATTTCCTGTAAAAATTGCCAAGTTCTCTTCTTTAAAACAATTTATAGTCTTTAACTGAAGGACTGAAATGAACTAAGTAATCATTAAAAAAAAAAAAACCAAAACCAAACCAAAACCCCAAAAAACTATTTTCTTGTTTTTAACAAAAAAGAAAGTAAAATTTTAGGTCTCATTCAGACACAAATATTGTATTCCTTTTATGCTACAGATAACAACAGACACCCTCCTTGGTCCAGGCTTAGTTATTCCATCTGAAAGTATTTTTGCAGAAATAGCTATTTCCTGCGAGGGAGGGGAGATCCCTTTGCCAGAAGATTGTGTCCATGCTGCAGGCTATACTAGTATAGTGATGCTGATTAAAAATAAGAGGCCACAACCCTAAATAAGCCAGTTGTGTTCTGGAAAGTGTATGTGCTGGAGGGCCCTTGTAGAAAAGAATTGATCAGGAAATACCCTTGCAATCAAAATTAAGACTGAAAATCAGGGATCAGGCTTGGGCACGTTGACTTTTTTTTTTGCCTTACTTGTAAGATGTGCATCATCTGTTTGTGCTAAAGTTGTCTTAGCTCAAGAAGACTCTCTGTGGGATTGACACCAGTCTGTAGAAATGCATGTAAAGGCTGCTGGGGACTTCAGCTTGAATAGGAAGAGGTTTTCATGAGCAGTTCATATCTTCTGTACCCAACCCAAGCAACCTGGTTTACAGCAGAGCCCTAACTGGCAATTGAAGATCATGAAGATGATATTGTGTATTTTCGGGCAATAATACAACCTCTGTGTGGCTGCTCTTCCTTGTCATGCTCAAGTGTTGTCTTTTGCCAGTCCAAACTCTCCCTGTGGCTCATTTTCAGCTTCTCTTCCAGTCAATGATCAAAGCTGTTCTGTAGCTGGCAGGTCCTTTTGCAAAGCTCCATGTGTGATGAGGAGGCTGAAGCTGTACATTGCTCTTCCAGTCTTGGTGCCCATTTTGGAAGTGTTTCCATGCATATCTTTGCAGAACTTTGTGTGCTGTTGCAGAGCACTTTAAAAGCAGTCTTTCCACCAGTTTTGATGGGAACTGTACTGCGTTCACAGATAGCAGAAGCAGGCCAATAAAGTCTATGGCGAACTCTCAGGTGCAGACAGTCAAAGCCATTAATAAGAAGCAACTTGAGCTGTAGCTATGGAGGGGACTGGGGCAGTGTGTAGAGCTCCCCTTAAGGCTGTTAGTATCTGAATGGCTCTAGTATTATCTCTTTCCAGCGCTCCATGTCTGCTCCATTAAGACTTGTATGTCTTTCCTCTGAACAGCCAGCTGATCATAACCAACAGGATTTTATTTTAATTTCCCAATAGGGTTTTTGTTTTTCTTGAAAAAAATGACTGAGACCTGAAAGATTTTCCAGCTGGAAAATAAGACCTGTCAGTTGGAAACTCTGACTAGATCTCAGTAGACACCTGTATAATACTTTGGATGTATTATGTGGCTGGAAAGGAGTGTGAGGGTACAAGGAAAATGGAGGGGGCAGGAGAATTTAAGGAACCTATTATGTTCATAACTCTTTTGCATTTTCCCCTTTTCTCCCTAAAGGTAAGTTTTTCTTAGGAAAAAAAGGTCAAAGGTAAGTAACATTGACCACAATAAATTGGAATGTTGAGTGACAATGGAATTTATGCTGGACCATAGTATGTGCTCACGCTGTGCCGAAACCAGTGGCATCCATGCGGTGTTGTCACTGTGGCTGAGGGAGATTTCAGGGAAAAACCTCTGGGACTCGATTATTCCTTTAAGTCAGTGGACTTCCATGTTATAGGGCATTGCCATTAACTGTCAGCCTGCATCAGCTCAGCTATTTTGGCTAGTTGGGGAGTGGAAAAGTGTGTATGGAGGAAAGCTGTAGTTAATTTGCCTCTTCATCTACCTCCCATTTTCTTACTTTTCTCCAGTGGGTTGTGTAATCTCTCCTGGTTTGCAATCACTGTATGTGGAGGCTGATGTTTTTATATAAGGAAAACACAGATATGAAAATTTGTGGGTTTTTTCTCTATGATAACATTTTTTTGAATGCAGGTAGCCCATAGGTGTGATAGACTTTCTTTTAGTTAACTGAGTATGAAATAAAACTGTATTTTAAAAGTCTGTTGGTATCTCACTAAAAGTACTTCAGATCTAGTTGAGTTCTTCTCTTCAAGTTCGATGAAAAAATAACACAAGAATGTTGTAAAAATGATCATAGTAGAATCCAAGCTATGGAAAACCTGCCCAAATACTCATGTTAGTCCCGAACATTAAACTGACCAAATGTGTTGCCTGCTTTGTTAAGATTTGCAGAGATATTTAGGTGAACCTGGGGCTTTCCTTTAGTGGTGGTGCAGGTAGATGATGCAAAATTTGGCTTTGCTAGTTTTACTTCTGTGTGCTTGAAGGCTTTATCGGTTTCAGTATTTGTCTGAATCTGAAATGTGAAGAGAATTTGGGGATTCAAAAGCACTGTGGACTGAAACTGAAGGAAATATTCATACAGCCTGGTGTGACCTGAAATCCCTAAGCTTTGCACATCTGCAGAAAAATCCATTTTGGTGTCTATTATGTTTGGACATGAATATAAACCACAACCTCTCAAGTGCATGTCCCAGGAATAAAGAATTAGGCATTTAGGGAATGTGTTCCCAGCAGATATTATTTATACCTTAATTCATCAAGCAAGAGAAACTAAATTAGAAGTCTGGGCTGGGATTTTTTTTCAGTATGTAGTCGGGTAATAAGTTTGTGATGTTTTAGAAACGCAGCATGGAGGGCAGAGAGGCAATTTCCCCAAGTCCCTGCACTAGTGCCAGAGGAAGGGCTGTATCTTATCTTGTGCCTGGTACCCCGAGTCTCTGGTTGCAGCTGCGGCCTCTCACTGAAAGCTGTCCTCATCCACACCCAGGACAAAGCTAAAAATAATTGTACCTGGATAATGGATTATGAAATAATTATAAAACATTTTGAATTATAGCAAAATCAGCATGGGTCTAGAGATTAGCTACGATGCCAAGACCTAAAACAACTGGAATAATCTAGAATGAAACCCCTACCTTAACTTGTTATTTCCATGGTTTAAAAATACACCTTCTCACTCTTGAGTCTTTGGTCTTGGTGGTTGCGTTGCATCCTGTTGTTAGCACCTGGAGCCAAGCTGAGAAAATCCAGTTCTTGGCATGTAGAAGCTAACGCTTCGCATCGACGTGTCATTGCCAAATTACATGGAAAGCGTTCTCTTGCCAGGTCACTAGAAATTAGATTAATTGTAACACAGAAACCACAGGGAGGGAGAAAAAAAACAGTGTTATGCCTCTGAATATCACTGTACACCTTGATTGTACAACAGGAAAGTTAGCCTGAAATAGAAACACCAGGCAGCATGGGCAGAAGTAATTTCCACTGCGTTCCTGGCTCCTTGGTGGGGAGATTCAGTATGGAAGTGATGAACATGCTGGTACCAGTAACCACAGGGGCCATCCAGCAGGATGGTGAAAAGGGGTATGATTGACATTAAGTAGATATTAATCAAGTTTCCCACTATTAGTTTATCGTTCACTCACAACGTAGATGCATCTGAGCTGTACTCGCTGGGACTAAACATGTGAAAATAAGCATTGCTGTGTCTGACAGTACCACTTTGAATTATGTTTTCTTTTTCTGAAACAATTTTTGCTTATAGAGCACAGGCCACAAAGGCTCCAGCTACAGCCTCTTAGAGGACGTCAAAGTCGTAGCCAGGCCGAATTATTTGTGAAAGTACAGAGCTATGTTGTACCTAGCCCTTGTTTTGGGGGCACAACTGTGGAAATGTCCTCACACCTTTTGTTTTCCATGGTACCATGTTGCACAGCTCTGCAGGAGACTGACATCATTATCCAGCAGGTCTGATGTTCTCCGTGTGGCCTGTCTGAACACCCTGAGTCTCAGCTGCCCTACACGGGGTAGAGTGCAAGGGCTTTTAGCTTGGCTGCCTAAGCCAACATTCACCACTGAGGTACAGAAACCAGGTTATAGAATAGTCATCTTTTTTTTTTTCCTCTCTGCTTTCATATGTGAAAATGTAGTTTTCTTTTGGTCTATAGCCTCTAGGCAATTCTTACCAGAGGTAGTTAATGCAGTTGAACAGACGAACTTTGCTGTTGCAGAATATTTTCTCAAGTGGAGAAGGTACATGTGGATTTTTCACCAACATTAACCCTTTCTTGTGTGTTAAGAGTGAGGGTTTTCAGGTACATTCAGCTTCACTGCCCTGAGCTTTCCTATTGATTTTACCAGGAATAAGTTAGGTTAAGTCTGAGTGTTGCCCTGTGGGCTCTTCACCAGGACAGGCTGGAGAGGTGACAGGCGTGTACCTCACCAAGTGTGCTGAGCTGGGAGGCAGGAGGCTGTTCACCCTGTCATCACCTGCTTGAACACACAGGTGTCCTGGTTTCGGCTGGGATAGAGTTAATTGTTTTCCTAGTAGCTGGTATAGTTTGGGGTTCAGTATGAGAATAATGTTGATAACACACTGATGTTTTCAGTTGTTGCCAAGTAATGTTTAGACTAAGTAGGTCAAGGATTATTTCAGCTTCTCATGCCCAGCCAGCAAGAAGACTGGAGGGGCGCAAGAAGTTGGGACAGGGACACAGCCAGGGCACCTGACCCAAACTGGCCAAAGGGGAATTCCATACCATGTGACGTCATGTCTAGTGTATAAACTGGGGGGAGTGGGGCTGGGAGGGATCGTTGCTCAGGAACTAACTGGGTGTCAGTCGGCGGGTGGTGAGCAATTGCATCGTGCATCACTTGTATATTCCAATCCTATTATTATTATTATTATTATTATTTAATTATTGTTATTATTATCCTTATTAGTTTCTTCCTTTCTGTTCTATTAGACTGTTCTTATCTCAACCCACAAGTTTTACTTTTTTTTTTCTGATTCTCTCCCCTGTCCCACTGGGTGGGGGGGAGTGAGTGAGCGGCTGTGTGGTGCTTAGTTGCTGGCTGGGGTTAAACCACAACAGGCAAGTCTTGACACAGGGCAGCTCCTGTGACTTGGTTTGCTGACTCTGAAATGTTGCAAAGACTTACTTTACTGTTGGATAGTGTTTTGAGATAGAAAGTGTAATATGTAGCATGTGGCATACGTTCCAATTTTATAGCATGGCGGTATTTCCACCCATGCAACATCAAATTTAAGCATCTGACATAAAAGAAACAGTGAACAATAAATGTCAAACAACCAGTAATTGTTCTATATACACATACCTTAGCTGTAGTCACATATGGTGTGGAAACAGGTGTTTCGCATGTATTCCCACAAATAAAACATCCTAAGGAGTAATGCCAGCTCACAGCAAACAAAAAAAGGGTATTAAGACTATTGAGGGAAAGAAGTGCTTGGAACACAAATAAATATTTATAAATATTTACATCCCTCCTCTGTGATGTCTGGCCATACGTTGTCCTTCTCCCACATTGGGAAGTTAGCTTGAGTAAGAACTTGAACATTTAGCTTACACAAGTCTTACCTCAAATAGTGAAATAAAAACCGTCTTTAGTCAAATTTAACAAAGAACAGTTTTGGGGAATTCTTCATCCATTGTGGCAGACCAGTGTAATTCTTTTGAGGGCACAAAGGTGCAAAGCTTTGGATGAAATCTCTGGTCCCAAGCCCACAAGAGCAAGCCAGTCACTACATGTGATTTGTATGAGGAAGCTAATCAAACATAGTAGTTCAAATAGTAGTTATTTATTTATTTATTAGATGTGCAGTGTGGACTGCTTGAGAACACAGGCTTCATTTTACCTATGTGTATCTTGAAAGAAATCAAACTACTTTCTGTTGACTTTGGCCACAAGCAGTATCTGTGGAGCAATCTCTAAGTCATTCCTCATGCAGCTGTGGAAAATCCCTCAAGGTTAGCAACTTTCAGATGCAGTGTTGCTTAAATGTTGTAGGATGCCTTTGCAAAAACAAATGGTTGTCCAAAAGCAACCAGCATATGGGTATAATATTAGAGCTGAGATGGGAAGAGAGGAGGATCACTCAAAGAGGACCATTATATTCTTCCCTATTTTCTGCAGAAAATATTTCCTGTTCTATAAAAAGACAGAATGACTACTGTGTAACATAAACCTATAATAGACAAATACTTCAAAGACACCTTGGGCCTGCTACTAAATTCATGCTACCCCCTGTCCATGACAGTAGTTGAGAACATTGTTCAGCAGTTTGTATCGGCACATGCTTGTCCTTTTTTGACATCAGTCCCTGGTTCAGGAAGCTATTGAAGCACATGCCTGTTTTCCAGTACATGAAAAGTCCCATTGATTTCAGCCTGCAATATAAAACTAGTAACTATCATAATTATTATGATACATTCCTGAATCCTAGATGTTCAGTGATTGATCATCTAATGTGCCCAACTGTATTTTATCACATAAGCAGCTTCCTTCTTGCAAAGAAAGCACAATAGCTGATTTGTTGCCTATAATTATAATTCTAGTTTGTTATTCAAAACTTTTCTTAGGTCTAGTTATTTAAAGGTCTAGCTGATCACCTCTTGCATCCTATTAAAAGCAGTCTACAAAATACCAGCTGTGTGGATAAAATCACATGCCTTTTCCACTTCCCATAGGTTTCTTCTAAGTCTTCAGTGTGAGTGAAGTATTAACACAGGCTTAAATTTGGTCATTGTTTTTTTTATGAGGATAAAAGCATTCTGATGCCTCCTGCCTAACAGATGATGCTTCTGTGTTGTTGGAGGACGTGAATAATTAAAGCATGCATCATGTCTTAACTGTTGTAGTTTTACGAAAGAGGTATATCTGTGGCTAAATACTTTTCTTAGCTGCAACACAGAAAATGCATGTGCCATAGACTTTGGCAAATAAGTTCAAAACTTCATAATTAACTGGCTGTCAAAAATTTGGAAGCAAAACACAGGAGGTGGTTAGGAAATCAAAGTATGATGTGTTTTTAATCACAAAACACAAGGAAATTTTAAAAAATTATGAGTAATAAATCTATATTGTTGGTACCAAATGGCTCCCCTTGCAGTCCTTTAATGTAACACCTGCACTTCCTCTCTGTGAGTAACGACCCATTTTTTGACTGCCTGAGGAGCAGTGCAAGAGTAGGTTTGCAGGCTCAGGAGAACAAAGCCAGGTTCCCAGACTGAGCTCTGACTGCACTTTAGGATTCCATTTACAGTCTGTTTGGTTTGTAATTCAAATCGCTCCAGACCAGAGTTAATGTTTAGACCACAGCCACCTGAAATTTGCTTCAGGGCTGAAGCCCAGCCAGATTGCAAATGGAGGAAACACTTCAGGTTTGCTAAATACAGTTAATAGGGGATTAGAGGCTGTGTTTTTTATGGTAGCACAGGGAGGTCTGTAATAGAAAAAATATTAAAATGCAAATATACAACTTCAGCCATGCTGAGCAGGATGCAACTGATTGCACTCTAGCCATCAAGTAGCTATTCTTCCTTTCATTAAGCAAAGGGAAAATGAGAGGAAGAAGATAACAGGGCTCTGATACAGTTTTTGATGAGGGATGGTCTATTACAGCCAGCAGATGGGAAATGACCCAATGGCTGGGTGACTGGACTGTGAGGTAAAAGATTCCAGAGGTGATACCTGTCTGTTTAGTGCTGATTTGTTATATGCACAAAGACTTGAGCGAGTCTTCATTTCTGTTTTCCGTTTGCTTTTTTAACAGCCATGTCCATTTAGCTCTTTGGGGCTCCTTTGCTCTGTGTGTGCAATGCCTCATGCAGTGAGGTGTGGGTGTACCCATCGTATGAATATTTACCGCTGCCCTATAAATCACAAAGTCACAGAAAAGGAGAGCTAGCAGGAGAACCTTGGAGGTCGTTGGGCTAGATGAAACAGGATCAAGTGCAGCTAAGCCATGCTTACCAGACGTTTGTCTTAACATTTTCTTTAAAACTCCGGCAAAGGAAATTCCACATTTCTGGGTTGCCTGTTCAAGTGGTATTTATCTAAACTTTGTCTGCATAATTTCAGTGAAGGAGATTCCACACGCCTAGGTTGCCTGTTCCAGTATTTCACTGCTGTAGCTGAAATGTTTTTCTAATATCTGACCTAAGTTGTCTTTGCTAGAGCTTATGCTTATTCCTCCTCTCCTGCTGTCTATGAAGAACAATCAGTCATTCCTCTCTTCTTAAAAGTCCCTATGCGTTGGAAGAGTCTTTGTCACATTCATTCCTCAGTTTCCTCTCCTCCAGACTAAACAACACCCTAGTCTTTATCCTCCCTTCAAATGGCAGATTCAGAGCTGCAGCTGGCCATTAGAGTGATTTCTGCATTGCCAAAAATGTGTAGCCCTTAGTTGTTTCTCCAGAGCCAAAAGGATTTACTCTTCTGGAACTCTTTGCAAATTTAGTCCTGAGATTAAGAGGTTCAAAAGCTGTTGTGAATGTAGGAGAGACCTCACAGTTGATATGGTTAGAAAAGGAAAATGAGAGGACTCTGGGCAATTGCACTAGTCTTAAGGGTTGTATGTGAGTGAGAAAGCATGTGTGTGTGCATGCAAGCAGTTTTTAATGTGACAAAACTAGATTTTAAAGGATTAGTTTCACTAAAAAAAAACCCAAACAAACAACAAAAAACCCAAACCAAACCTGCTTTCCTGAAAGGAGAACCATGGACAGGGAAGAGGTGGCCACTTGGATTGGGGAGGGAAGCCCAGGGCTGGCAGGGGTCAGAGGGGACACAGGTGGGACGGAGTTGTGGGGACCACCTTGGAGATGTGCACTTGATCTCAAAAGCCCTCGTTTACTACAATTCCAAGCAACCAGAACTGGAGGAGTTTTAAAGCCTTTATTGGCTTTTTTCTTCCTTCCTGTCTCCTCCTTGCCTTGCCACTCAATTTGTTATTTTCTGGTCCTGTGTGCAATTTCGAAAAAACAGAAACTCTGAAAAGAACCAAAACTTCCAAAATTCCAAACTCCAAGGACATTTGTTTCCATATTTTTGCTCTTAGGGAAAAGAAGGACTGTAAATCTCAGATATGATTCTCACAAGCCCAGTCTGACTTTTTGTTGTCCTCACTAGAAAAAAGACGACTTTTAATTGAAAAAAAAAGCCAAAGAAAAAAACCTTACATTTTAAATGATTCTCCTAAAATCTAGACTAGATTGCCAAAGATGAAGTGCTGGTTTTTCTCTGATGAAAGTTATGTTGCTGCAAAAGAGTTTGTCTTATCAGGAACCATGTTTTGCTTTAGGAGGGAGATTTGGTGAGAAAATTTTTATTCAGAAAAGACCACAGAGAGTTTCTGAGCCACTTTCTTCAGAGACTGCAGGCAGGTAGCATGTAGCATTGGAGGAGACGTGGGGCAGGAGCTTGGCTCTGCGAGCCCATCCCACAGCGACAGACTGTCATAAGATGTATCCCTATTTCTGCCATAAGCAGAAAGCAGAGGATGCTTTTCTGCACCTGCAGCTGACTCGGCGCATCTCCTGCTAAGTGCAGCAGGTCTTGTGGCCAACAAATTTTATGGGGCAATGGCTTGGCTAGGTTTTTATTCTTTCTTTAAATCCAAGACAGGAAATATGCAAAGCAAGACACACATATGCATCTTTGATATCCACGGGGAACACTCTTGCCTTCTGCCCAGTGCTAGGGATGTTGGCATGAGAGGATGATATTTCAAAGCCCTCAGCTGTCTCCTCAATCAGCTTTTGAAGAAATCTGGATGATAGGCATGATTTTGTATGCAGTTTTAGCATGATCCCTGTTATTCACACTGCCTTCCACAGCGGAGGTAGGCAATGTGCTAACTTATGTGTTGCCAGACTAAAACACTGGCTCTGCAGGATCTTGTGACTGACCCACTATGTCCATGAAACTGTGGGAAAAACAAAATCAATCTAAGGGAAAAAGACAAGATTCAGCACCTATCACCCCGCTACTCCACTCACTATTTAAAAATCTTCATTCTCTCTAGAGGAGGATAGCAATAAATCACAGCCAACGCCTTACTCATCCTAGTACTAAACAACAAGCTCCTTCAGTGAGTGGTTAAAGCAAACCTGTAAGTGTAGCTATTCTCAATCTAATGTCACTTGAGGTGATTCATCCACCTGGAGCAGTGTTTTGAGCTGGTTCTGTGCAGCAGAAGTTCATAGCTCTGTCTTCCAGCAGGGTTAACAAGTCAACTTGCAGGACTGCCCTGATACAGTTGTATTATTTAAGTGTCAGAACTGATTACTGCTTGTATCCTGTATATTGGGGACCTCTGCCCTGTGCTTTAGTTCACAGTGGAGAACTGGCTGGAATTGTATGTTGCTAGAAACCTCCACCTATGGAATATTCATCTTTGTGCCTGTCTCTGATATCCCTACCTTGTGACCTCTTAGATGGATGATCTTTGTTCTTCCAAAGACTTCTGAATATCTGAACCTAATCTGGCAGATGTAGCTGAAAAAAGATGTCTACCCTGCTGTGTGAAATATATGGTAGATCCCTGACATCTATTTAAAGATAAACTCTTATCTACAGTACTGAGACTGAAGTTGATTGCTTTGCACCATGGTAAAGTATCAGAGCCAGGAGAATTCCTAAAATCTCACTTGTGAAGCCATTTAGGATTCAAACAGCTTATTGCTCTGATAATATTCCTGCCATCCCTCAGTGCTTGCAAACAGGATTTAAATCAAAGAATACAGGCACATGTTAATTATTACTGTTGTTGATAATGGCAGTGAATTTAAAATTCCTCAGGGACCAATGCGATTGTCCACTTTGACCTGTGGTATAAAACAAACCAAAGAATTTGACCTTGCTATTTTTATATTATTCCCTACCAAGTACATGAACTATCAATGACATTAATCTGTGACTGAGCCATGAGTGCATCTTTTAGAAAGGCATCCAATCTTGATATCAGATACCAGGCGATGATAGAATTACAACAGCCAGGAGAAGTTACTCTCGTTTGTTTTTGAAAAAAAAAAGTATTTCCTACTTGAACAAAATGAGCTTCAGCTTCCAGTCAGGAGTTCTGCACGTCCTGTCTGCTAGATTACACATCCCACTACCAGCACTTCTCTGCCCTAGATTTTATAGAATGCTGAAAGAAAATGATTGGCATTTTTCTTAGGAAAAAATCTTAATGAATTCTAAATGTTTCAGAAAAAATCACTGTTGATACTGGATTTGAAAAAAAAAAAAGCCTTTCAAAACACTTTTTTTTTTTAACTGAATGTGATAAAAAATGCACGACATTTCAAACAAAAGGTACATACCCTCAAATGTTTTCATGTGAGAAAGCTGTACTGAGAAATTACAAGAGAGAAATTGTGTCTATTTTCAACATTCTGAAAAGAAAAATATCTTCAATATCTTTTAGCTGTGCTGAAACCCTTCCAATTTTAAGCACATTCAAACTGCCTGGTTATCTGTCACAACTTTAGATTCTAAAGTCCTTGTATGAATGGATTACCTTATTAAGCCAATGCTTATATATGTATACTTTCCTCTATATAAAAAAAGATAAGAGATAATTTCTTTGTGCAATATGAACACTGGTGATTTGCATGGGTTTAAATGATGTAGAAAAGCCTCAAAAATTTCAAAAGTGCTAGAACTAATGAATAAGTTGCCGTTTCCCTCAATAGTGCTGATTTTATTTGGAGCTTCTCTACTGACTTAGAGCATCCTTGTCATACTTCTCTATCTGTAAACAACCTCCAGATTTTTCTTCCTGAAAGCAGCCACTGAAACCCAGAAGGTTTAATCAGTGTGATGAAGTAAAGCCCAAAATTCAGATGGTGAGAAAGGAGACAGTTGACTAGGTGTTTGTAAAATACAGATGCAAAACCCAGACATTTTCCTGTTTTGTTCTGCTGTTGGATTTTCAGAAACTACTTTTCTAGCCATTTCCTTGCCCATTATTCTTAATAAAGATTTTACTGGGTTATGGACTATTTTCTTTGGGCCAGGCAAAAGGTGCTAAGATGTTTCCTCTGGAATTTAAAGATTCTTTTTTTTGTAAGCGTAGGTATGTTATTCTGCACTGAGTGGGAAGTCTGATGGGGAAAAGCTTACAAATAATTAATTCAAGGAAAGGTAAAATATTGTTTACTCTTTGATTGACTCCTGGGAGAGGGGAGGCAAAAATAAATCAAAACATTCCACTCCGTGAGTTCCAACTTTTATGGATTTCCCATTGGTAATGTTTCACTTACTATGGTTAAGGACTGTGTGTAATGAAGTAGGTTAATATATATAGGAAAGCATTTAGGCCAACAAGGTTTGCTTGATCCTGGACCAGTAAACACAAGGTTTTCTGTTTAAGTCATCTGTGCCAGCCACCCCTTTTAGACTGTCTATTTCACTTCCACTGCAACAACCTCATTTAAGCTGTATCTGCCAACTTGCAACTAAAAAAAAAAAAAGAGTACATTTTTAATTTGCCTGAGATCATACACTTTAGCATTAAACCACAAAAAGAGAAACTTGATGGCTGCTGCTGCTGCTCTTTACTTCTCCCATGTTACTGAAAAGGAGAAAGTGCAAGGGGGATCAGGAAAGAACCCATGCAGGGTGTGCACGTGTGTGTGAAAGGGATGGGAGCATGGGGCAGGGCTGTCCTGCTTCCCAGAGGTGGGTCCAAGCCTCCTGTTAGATGTTTCTCTACTACCATCCACTATGCTGTTGATGCACAGTACCTCTTACCTGACTTGAATATTCCTCTGCTCTGACCACCTTATCTGGTGGACTGCTATTCTTTTATAAGTGGGGGAATGAAGGGGAAAAAAAACCAAAACGCAGATATAGCCTTCTAAACTGCTGGTTCTTCCTGGCAGGTGTATAACTCACTATCTAGAATCCCTCTAGCATTGCTGTCTGCTGAATTCCATGTGTTCGTATTCCAGAGAAAACCATTGCAGCAGTCTTCAGCTGTTGCCTCTGTTGGAGGTCCTTGTAGAGAAGCCAAGGGCTGGGGTGAATAAAGTCTTGTAGTTGAGAAATAGATTGGGATTTTTGGGCTCTTCTCCTGTCTGTGCCATTACGTGCATTATAGTAATAAAATACATATGAATAGAAATGTAAATACATTTGTGTAAATAAAAGCACATATAAATAATACAGGTGTATTATAAATAGAATAGAGTGGAAAGAGCTCAGGACATCTTCCTCCTGAGCTAATACTGAGGCATACACATTTCATTTGAGTTTCATCAGGGAAAACTGGAGGAAGGGACAAGTCAGTCAGTCCATGTTATGAAACCTCGAGGATGCCGTAGCCACATTTTCTGAAGGGGAAAGGTGACTAATAATGCTGAGGATCCAAATCCAAACACTCTTTGTTGTTGAAGTTGCTAAAGTCTTAGCCAGTTGCTAATGCTGATGTTGCCAGCGTCTTAACTCAGCACAACTGCTTATGGAAGGATCTCTTTCCCTGTCAGGTCAGGATTCCTTCGAGTCTTTCCACTTCCTTTTATCTCTCCCTCAACTGTAGTTGTGCGATGAAAGCATTTTTCTGGGAATCACTAGCAGGCACGCTTCCTTGTAATCTTCCAGGGCTTGCTCATCTGTATTATTTTGTAAGCATTATGCAAAGTTTCAAATATGTTGAGTTATCCCTATTGCAACCAACAGGGAAGTGTTTTCCCTTCATTTCTTTCTGCTGGATGCCTCAATACAAAATTGCTTACTGGAAAGTATGCCTCAGTATTTCCTTTGAATTTAGTTAGCTTTGCCAATATGCTTTTCCGGATTACTGGTATTTGAGGACTGATATATACAGTGTAGGTCCCTGACATTTCTTCTAGCATGATGAAATGTGGTGCATGTCAGCAGACAGACTACAGGACTGTAAGATCCCCAAGGTAGGCACTGCAATTTTATTTTGTATTCATTCGGTGGCTAACACAATGGGCATCTGGTCTGTGAGAAGGGCTCCGAGGCATCACTTCGATATGTATCATGCTTAAAATATAAGAATTTTTATTTAACCTGAAGCTTTTTAGAGGCAACACTTTCTTTAAAAAGAAAAATACAAATTTTCCCAGAAACCATGTACAGAAGTTTTTTCTTAAACAGTGCATGCTCCAGCATTAATTCTACACTGTGGTGCTGTCAGATCACTTCGTATTTTTTCTAGGAGACTTTTAATCTTTTCCTAGTACCGAGAGCCATATAATATTATTTTACATGCTCTTCTTTGAACATACAGCACAGAAAATTAAAGTGTAAATATGCATGCGAACCACCCAAAAGTCATAATAAGATTATGTGAATGCCTGCAACCACACAGCAGGAACAATGGGGTTGCACAATTCCTCCACTGCAGTGCTGCTGAATTTTAATGAGAGATAGTTGGTACATGCTTATACTCCTATAGCTACCCTGGAGCCAGAACAGTGATTTAAGATGCCAGCGACAGTGTGTAGGTGAGTCTTAGCTGTAGCATGCCTTGGAGAGTAGAGCATGATATAGCAGGCTGAAAAAATAGCAGGGAAATAAGCTAATTAAATTAGAGTGAGAAATGGGACTGGAAGGAGAAAGGATCACTTAAAATTGCTAATCACCTGTGCTGCTTCCATTGGCTGTTGAGCTCTTATTGGAGAGAATATGACACTGTACACTGATAGGAATAACCCAAATAAAGAACATATGCTGTCATGAATCAAAAATCTCATGCTGCAGGGGTTAAAGCAATCTCTTAAATATCAGGGATTAAGAGGGGAATTTAGTGGTGTTGCGTCTCTCCCGTGCCAGAGTTTATTTTCACCTTCTCTCTCATATCATGGCTAACCTAGGTACACCTGGGACCCACTTGGGAAAGTGTTCGCAATAGGTGTACCTCTTAAAATATATACTTTTCAGATATGAAGATATCCCTTATTTGCAGCTAATCTAAGAATAAGCATTGCTTACGGTGAGTTTCTTTTCAAACAGGCTGGCTGTGTTCCTGTTGCACTCCATGGGGTCTGCATCTCCTCTGGGCCCCTGTAGGCTCTTACACATATTTGTAAGAATGTGCATGTCTTCCTCAGTGGAAAACATTTAAAATAATGTGAAAGGTGTGTTGGGGCCTGTGAGGCTGTGTTTGTGTAGCATGATGCCAAGGAGAAGTACAATACAGCCTGGGATGTGGGGGGATGGTGTCCTGGGATATGGAGAACAGTGGGGGTCAGACCTGCGCCGCTCATGCCTTTAGGGAGAGATCCTGAGCGTGAACTAGTGCCAGAACTGCAGGGGAGATTCATCTTCTGGGTAACTTGTTGATTCATTACAAATGAGGGGTTTGGCCATTGAGTAATATAGATAATTATGTGTTGTAATTTTGCTTATTATTGGAAACTGTCTTTACTGTGAGTTTGTGTTTGGGCTTACAGCCTGTTCTGTAGTGCAGAAGAAGGAAATCTTTTCTTCTTCCATCTCACCAAGCTCCTCGTGAGCAGACCCAAGACAGAGATGTGGCCACAGTACGTGCTCCCGTAATTCTCTCAATTACAGGAAAGTTTCTCATAGAATTATCATTAGTATACAATATTTTGCTTGGAATAGTAGCTCAGTTTTACATGTGAATTTTATTTTGCTAATACCAGGTTATGACATCTCACTAAAGCTGTGTGTTCTTCCTTGGTTGCATCCTTTGTAGAAGACAAAAGCTTTAACTTTTTGAGGCAAGCTGGTTGGTTTTTTTAGTATCACATCCTGTGTACTACAGCTCATCAGTTGTCATCACATTGTTCTCATAATATCATGCCAGAATATGGGCTTTGTAGCCCAGAATATGTGTAGCCGTACTCACCTGTCCTTTCCCAATTGTTTTAACTGAAACAACAAAAGTATGTAGGAATCACCTTTGTCAGTTGTCCTAAGCCAAGTAAAGCACAGAAAATTGGAGTGAAAGCTCCTGCCCTAAACCCCTACCCAGGAATTAGAGAAGATCATATATCCACAACCTGGTCTGCCTTGTACTCTAGTGTTTCATAGTCTTGACCAGGGATTGCTGTGCTCAGTTAACCAAAAACTGAGAAAAGGCATTTCTCATCCCAAAGGTGCTGCCCACTATAGGCTTTATAGAATGAGTTGCATTTTCATATGTTCTCTGTTGATAATGATACCAGCCCAATCTCTACCCCGTGTGAACATTTTTCAAAGATGAAGCAATTGAGTAAACATCTCTTGGGTTTCTCATGAATTAGACAGGACAAACAGTTCCGTAATTCATCTAGCCCAAGTTTGCCATTCCTGTTTTTTTTTTCCACTAACTAAGAAGATGTCAGCTGTCCTAGTTTCAGCTGGGATAGAGTTAACTGTCTTCCTAGTAGCCAGTAAGGTGCTATGTTTTGAGTTCAGTATGTGAAGAATGTTGATAACACTGATGTTTTCAGTTGTTGCTACGTAGTGTTTAGAATAATGTCAAGGATTTTTCAGCTTCTCATGCCCAGCCAGCGAGAAAGCTGGAGGGGCACAAGAAGTTGGCACAGGACACAGCCAGGGCAGCTGACCCAAACTGGCCAACGGGGTATTCCATACCATATGACGTCCCATCTAGTATAGGAACTGGGGAGTGGGGGCGGGGAATCGCCGCTCGGGGACTAGCTGGTTGTCGGTCAGCGGGTGGTGAGCAATTGCACTGCGCATCATTTGTACATTCCAATCCTTTCATTATTGCTGTTGTCATTTTATTAGTGTTATCATTATCATTATTAGTTTCTTCTTTTCTGTTCTATTGAACCATTCTTATCTCAACCCACGGGTTTTGCTTCTTTTTCCCGATTTTCTCCCCCATCCCACTGCGGGGGGGGGGCGGCGGGGAGTGAGTGAGCGGCTGTGTGGTGCTTAGTTGCTGGCTGGGGTTAAACCATGACACAGCCCTTGTCTAGATACCAAAGACAGATTAAATCTACAGCATGGTTGACTTAAAGTTTTAAAACTACTTGGTCCTTTCTTAAAGACTATTAGGTAATTTTATGAGGTTGTGTGAAGGTGATTTCTTTTAATTGATCTTGAAAGGGAACACATTTTTTTGACTTGGTATTTTGTGCATAGAAGCAACAAAACAAAACCTCCGCTAATCACAGTCAATAGGTACATCTGGCTTTTCTTAAGGTTAGAAGCTGAGTTTCTGAAACACATCTTACTATTGAGAAAGGAAGGAAAAATTCTGGTATAACTACAGCCACACCTCTAAATTGATTATTCCTGTAGGATTTGCTCATCCTATTTTGGCTGTTATAAAATGCAATGGGAGCAATTCCAGCCCAAGCACATCACTCCAGTGTCAAGTAGCCCATGATGTCACAAGGAATTCCTTGTCGTAAGGGATGTCCCCCCCCGAGGAGAGTGTTTGCTCTGCTGGAAAACGGCCATCCACCCACACACTCCGTCTCCACCCAGCTACTCCATCCAAATAACCAAACCAAAGGGAGTGCTTTGACTAATCAAGTGAGTAGGAGTGATGCCATGACAATACAATAGCACGTCTGCTGTAGACTGTTCTTGATTTGCATTTGATTGTTTGCAGTCCTACCCATCTGTAGCCAAAGGCAAGAAGTGATAACCTGTCATGTTATATAAAAACATGTTTGGAAAAAAGTGGAGTAATGCAAGATAAATAACGTATGCGCTCTGGGTCTATTCTTCCCAAGCAGTCCCGAACTCATTCCACAAGTTGCTGGTTTCTTTTTTTACTGTAGGGTTTCTTTCCAGAGAGTTTCCATCTGAAAAAAAAAAAAAAAAGAAAAGAAAAAAATGTAATTGGAGTGAATAAAAGCATAGCCTATTGCAATTTGAAAAGAGTTACTAAATAAGTGGAGTGTTAACACAGTGTGAGGCCCTTAACAAATGGGCAGGAAAGCAAAAAGGGTAAGTGGCATCAGTCACTCAGCAGTTGGACAGAAAGACTTCTGCTCAGTTGAGGCAGTAATGCTACCTTAGCTCATGTCACATGGACCATCTCTGTCTTCTCCTGTGTTCTGTCGTGGTATGGCACTGAAAGTTTGAGCTGGAAACAGCAGAGAATTGTGTTATATGACTGGAAAAGTTCCCCTCTTTTGTTCAACACATCCTTTGTTCTCCTATAGCAGATTGTCAATCATTTAAGTTATGCAATATAATTAACCTACAGATAAAGCTTATAGAGAAATCTTGTTGGCTCTGTTTAAGCTTGTTTTGTTATGACATTTTAGGAGGTTTTCCCATCATGTGTACAACATAGCCTCAGACGGAGAGGGCTTTCTGTCCTGTAAATATGGAGATGCAAAAATACAGACTGGAGAAGCCTTTGACAAATGGGGGATGAAATACTCCCACACCTTAAAAATACCTCTAAAAGTCATGCTCTTTTAGGTGAGGTAAATAGTAAGAGGGTCAGTCAAAGTGGAAAGCACGGAAAGGCTTGACTTCAGTCAGGGGAATGGGAGCCAAGCCTCACTTAAAGGTAAACAGTTGTAGATCCAACTTACTACAGATCTGTGCCACTGTTTTAGACTGAGCCCACTTTACCAACAAGCCTAAAAATGTGAATTCTTCTTTTCTCTGAGTAGAGAGCATGGTGTTGTGTGACAGCCTGAGGACCTCATTCTCCATGAGGAAACCCTGAGTGGGCCTTCTCACCTTTAGTCCTATTGGGTTGAGAGATTTTCTCTAGCGGATCTCTTGCGGTGCGGTTCCCTTTACTCATCCTTCCCACACTCCATGAGGAGCCTCATCACTGCTGTCCCAGTAGAGCAGTGATGAAAGTGGAGACACACAAACCTGCACTGCTGGTGGTCCCGTTTCTTCATACGTGGTTGTATCCTCCTCAGGTTATTTCATCACGGCTGGCTGTACCATAAAGCTGCCTGGTGAGCCTTCATCTCTTTGGTGTCAGACCTGTAAAATACTAATTAATTATGATAGGAAGGCATGGCTACATGAATTCATGCTGGCAGATGCGAATGAGCTCAACCCATCATTTGAACTTGTTCCAGTCTTATTTGTACGTGGTATCACTGTGTTAATGCTGCCTGCAATCCAAGCAAATCCCCGCTGAGAGACAAGATATTTTAGTTTAAGCATAGCACTGCATGGACATGACTTGCCAGCTCCCAGATTTGACTGAGCTTGCATCTAGCCAATTTGGAGTGCAAAGCTGAAGAGCTGTAATTATAGACAAAATGGGGGTCTGCCTGCTCATATGCACGTGCATGATATGTTAAGGTTTACGATCCCCTGAACTGCAGCTCTGGTGCCAGCTCATGGAAGCCTATGAGACATCAGCTCAGTTGTCTTTGTATTGAAGTATCAGGTTTCTAATCCTTAGGTCTGAGAAGAAGAGCATGAAAATGCAAGTTACTTTTATCTGCTATGGAGGTACACAGGCAATTCTCACCTGACTTGGTGAACTGTGCAGTCACAACACAACGGCATAAAAACCTGTGTGGCCATTCTGGCTCTAAATTTCACATAGGGACTTTTGCTTTAGTTTAACATCCTCCAAACAGCCTGAGCTAAACCAAAACCCAAGAATTTTATTAGATCTCCATCAAGATAGTTGTAACAGTCTAAATTTACACCTCAAGTTGTTCTGATACAACTGAGTTCTGCGGATGCCTCGTGTGTGTTTAGATAGTTTGAAAGCATAGCCATAGGTGTGGGATTGTCCTCTGCATGAGAAATGGGTGTTGGCTTCAAAATTCACTGTTCTTGGGGCTGTGCCAAGACAATCCTAATGGAGTACCAGGTGCATGGGTGTGTGTGTATGAGCAAATGTATGTGTGTGCGTGTGTAGAGGCTTAAAGCTGAAAATAGGGATGGGCAAAGAATGCAAATAACCATTGAAAAAGAATTTTGCTTTTGCTTTGTTCAGAGCAAAACCTCACAAATTGGTTAATTTCCACAAAATAATTCTCTGAGAATAAAACCATGATCAATCAGGAGATATTTTGATTTTTCCTTTTGAAAATTGTGAGGTTTTTACACTATAATATGTAATGCAAAGCTATTTTCAAATGCTTAGGTATCCCCGCCGTCCTTTCTTATACACCTCAATGAAATGTATGTGACATCAAAACTGTGTTTTCTGGTGGGCCTCCTCTTTGATTACAACTGCTTTCTAGAGGGAGACAAGGGTCCCCTGACTCTTCTTCCCACGAGGGGAAAAGGAGAACAGGAGGCCAGCTTTGGTCCCAGGGAGGGCGAGGGGGCTGCACGCGTCCTGTCTGCACCAGGTAAGGCAGAGCAGTGAATAACCTGGCAGAGCAGTGAATAACCTACCAGAGCTGTTGGGGTCGGGGCACCGGTTGGCATTTTGCTATTCCTACCTGCGGAGGAGGCCTTTTCCCAATAGAGGGAAGCAAAAGATAGACAGCGGGAAGCTATTGCTTCAGTGGGAAAGAAGATGTGTGGGCATGTATAATGAGGGGACTTCACAAATAATTCCTTGGTGATTATTAATTTTAAAGGGATGTTCAGTTGTGCTAGAGATATCCCATAGAGTACTTCATTTCTGGAGAAGTTTGGAGAATACAGGACTTTGCTTCCAGTGCTTTTCTGTTTCCTGCCCAATGGCAAAAATCATTTTCATAATCTGCCCTGGGGATTGCACTGTGTCTAATACATTGGTTGTGTGCACAGCCCATTTTGAAATACAACTTTTTGTTTTGAAACTGAAATTGTTCCAAGTAATAATACCTTCCCTTCAGATTTTCGTTTTTCAGAAGTGACCCACCCACTATTGAATAATAAGGCTTGATAACCATAGTTTCTCAGATAACATGCAATAAGCTGCTAATATTGCTTTGGGACTAAATCAGGAAACCACTGGCTGGTGTTATGAAGGAGTCCGTTATCCAAATAGGATCATCTACCCTTCAAATCTTTTAAATAAGAACGTGTGTTAGAGATCACCTTTTTTGAAGATGTCCTGGATTAATAATGAAATGAGCATACAGATTTAAAGAACAGAACAAAACACATCCATTTCCAGGTCAAGAAAAACTGTGTTTCAGTCCAGAGTAAATTAAAATAACACACTTACGTGAAATCTGCAATAAAGAAAGTTTATAGTGGAAACATTGACTGACCTTTAACAACAGCAGCGAGGCCAGCTCTGCTGTAACAATTGGAAATAACAGGCAGTAGCATTACGAGGCTATATGGGCTAGGGCAAGGTCTTTTCCTTAATGTAGCCTGAATGTTCAAAGAGAATGTAAGAATCCCAGAGCAGTTAACTCAATCTCATCTTTTTTCCATTAATTGGCCACAGCATAGTACCCTGAAGTTGACAGAAATAACTGCTGTGAAATTAGCCCAAGTCTAAGCATTGCCAAAAGACATTTTATTTCAAACCTCTCTGAATTACAGTATGATTTCCTATATTGCTTACCTAAGAGACCAGGAAGTTGGCCGTCTATCTGCTTAGTGAAAGGCATAAAACTTACTTTCTCCTAGGGAAAAATTTTCTCCTGGGAAAATTGAGTCAGGGCACTTCCAACTAGGATAAAGATATGGGATGGTAGATTGAGCTTAGAAAGATTACAGTGATCCAGTTTTTAGACTCAGGTCCCTGGCTGCTACTGCAAACTTCTCCTGGAGACTGAACTGCTGGAAACAAAAAGATCCAGCTCCTGGATCTTCTTGCTCTACACCACCTCTCCCCTTGCAGGTAGGCTCTTCCTTTCCTTTCTCACCAACATGTGGATGACGTGAAGAGGCAGAGACAAGCTATGGGGAAAACAGTGTGATGACACATAGGTCTCACATGGTAGGATAATTGAACCTTGTATAGGAGCCCACAGTTCAGATCTTTGTTGTATTCCTGGCTCTGGAGTGTGTGATGCTGCAGGAGATACATCAACAGTCCCACTCCTGTACGAGCCCCAAGCTCTTGAAGATGAGGTTGTCTCCTGCTCAATGGCTGCTGCTCCCTAGCAAATAACACTGATGTTGCCTGATGATGATGGAACTTCAGCTTTTCAGGATGGTCTGGATTAGTATTCCTTGTGACAATTTAAAGGCAATGCATATGTTTCCATAGCAGAGCTTGCTCATTTTCTGGGAATCTGTTAGGTTAGGCTGTTCCACTCATCCAGATGTTTAATATTGTTAGTGACCTGCAGCTAAGCCTCTCTGACAATTCTAGTAGGAGTAGTTCATCTTGTTTCCCCAAGAAGATAAAATGCTATGTAGTAAGTACCATTCCAAGGGCCAAACTCAGAGGTGAATATAAGTAAATTTAAGCAAGTTGGAATTCAGAGGCTGTCTAGATTAGTGCAATCTACTGCATTACATGAAAAACTTTCAATTATATATTCAATACATGTGTACTTCCTGAACTCCTAAACTTTTTGAGTTAGACTCTTTTGGATTCACTGGGCCAAATTAAACGAAGTTGTATACTTTATATTAATCTGTTCCATTCATTTCCACTTCCCGCAGCTATTTCTGTACCAAAAGCTTCAAAGATATGAGATGTAGTATCCTCTCCCTTAAAATAATTTATCCTTCTTTTTGGTTTTATGCAACAATTTAAACTCCCTTAGATGTTGGTACAGTGCTTAGCTACAAAGGAGTTTAAGTTAAACATTGTCTGAAAGTGATAATGCTAGTACAATGTGAAGCTTACTCTTGTATTGATGTAGTTGATTCATTATTACTTTAGCAAAGAATCCTTGATGTAAGACGGATGGCTTGATCAAACAGATCAAATGCTACATCTCAGCCACTTGTCTTTCCACACTGTCTCTTTCCATCAAGAAAAAGTTAAGCCCCTGCAAGGAGTAAAATATTATGAGGGTTTTGTAAAAGGCAAAAATTAGAGAAGTCTGGACTGCTTGTATTGCAGAATACTTGAATGTTACATCAAATACTTGGATCTTAAGTGTTCTCTTGATAGAAAATGAATTGAGAATCTAATGGCATGAAATTTATGTTTAAAAAGGAAAACAGCTGCTTAAATTTTCAAACTTGCATCCTGATTTTGCACGTCTTCATTTTTGCTTGGCCATTCTGATGGATGTTAACATGTGATGCTCAGTAGCAGCTGGTCCCTGTGATTCAGGGCCTTTTAGTTTGGACACACAGGGCACCACAACAATTATGACTAGGAATGCTGTCTGTATTTTTAAGAAGTAGAACATAACATATGTTACTTTAAATATTTCTCTCTAAAGTGGATATTCTCCTGTTGTGGATAGAATTCCAGAAGCACATCGAAATTTATCTGAAAGTTAACCCTTGATAGAATGGTAATGTTTCCAATTTCATTTAATAATGTTAAATATCTAATTATTATTAAGATAGCTGCTTTTTTCAGTAGGAGTATTCCTACTTATGCATGTTACATTTACTATGTTTTATATACCTGATTTTTTATATCAAGAATGGCAACTCACCTTGAGAAAGAAATCAGGAACATCAATGGATAAATATAGTGTATATACAGAGTATAATGCATGGGAGTTTATGTCAAGAAGATAATTCTTGCAGGAAGCTGGATTACATTCTCAATACAATTTAGAAAATTACTACTCAATCACTGTAAATATTAGTAACACTGAACACTGGTAATGAAATTCTAGGTTTTTGAAAAAACATGTGCATGTACTTTTTCAGCTGTAGATACTATTTTTAAATCAAATCAGAATAAAATAAACTGAGAATTGAATATTAAACTTCATAACACTGATATTCTATCTTCAGTATTTTTTGCAATATTTTCCAGGTCTTTTCTCTAGACGTGGTATCAACTTTTTTCTTTTTTTTTTCTTGTGGATTCTTGAGTATCTTTAAGATAAGACACCATTGCCAAAGGACCAATGAATTATATAAATTTAATATATTACCATAGAACACATGGTAGGTAGTGGTAGGTGTATGGTACAGAAAAAGTCTTGGTTGCATACTGGGATTATATATATATGTACACACACACATATACACAAACATATATAGAAAAAAGAATATTCTCTGAGTAAAGTCTTCTGAAGTCACAAAATAAATCCCGTATTTTTCAGATCAACACTTGTTGCACAAGCATCAACAATTTATGTAACTCCCATAAGATTTTACTAGTAAGATATAAAAGTAGATGGAAATGATTTGTCTGATTCCAGTCTTTCCAGCTACCTTGCTTGAGGGCAAGCCAGAAATACTGAGAAAATAGAATTATTCTGGGCATTTCAACTTGTTGCCAGAATCAAGGAGGTGAATGGATATAGGAATTTGAAATAAAAGCAAGACAAATTTAATTCTTCTGACCATGCAGTTCTGTTCCAAGTTTAGGGGCAGAGATTTAAAAGATTCTATTGCCTGAACTTCTATGCCCTGGTCCCTGGAAGGCAGCTGTTCTCTGCATTGCAGTTTAAAAAAAATAAAATTAAAAAGAATTGAGCTGGCAGTAGTTTACTCACTCAGATTCTTTGCTATCCTAGTCACTTTGGTAGCAGGATTGTCATTCAGGTGCTGTATGAGTGCTGAGTCTTTTTACATACAAGAAAAGTAATAGCTGGAAGGTATTCATACAGCTCTAAACATATTTGATGTTGAAATCTCTTGGCTCTGTCCAATTGGGCTAAATACAAAAGAGAAGTCTGAAATGGGATACAGTGTTCACCCTTAAAAGGTGCAAAATAAAACTCCCGGTCCAAGAAAACATATACAAAGGTAATAATAGTATTTCTGTCCTTTCCTACACTTCTAATCCTGGATCGTGCATAAAAGTCATCAGTGGCCCAGATCTCTGTATCTACCTATACAGCTGGAAAAGAAGATGAATTAGCTTGAATAAAATCAGGGATAATCCAAACTGAGATCAAAACTGATCTGAGATTAAAGGAGAGTGGGCAATTCATTGTTAGTGTTTTTGAGCACCTCTTAACTTTTTGACCTGGACACGATTGCGCTATTTCTTCAAAAAGCAGGAAGTAAAAGATAAACCTCACATGGAAACTTCTTCCTCTGCAATTTCTAACCTAATTTTGTTGACAAACCACATGTATACATTCTGACTTGGAAATGTCAAAATGTTTATTTTCAGTCAAAATATTTCAACATTTCAAACTAAAAAAAATGTTCTGAACTTTTGATTCAGAGGGGGAAAAGCTCAGGACATTTAATCTCTATTTGAAATGAAAATCGTAATTTTCTGAGGTGGACATCTGATTTTTATTTTTTTTTTAATCAGCTCTGATGCTTTATTGCAGTACTGTCCCTCAGATGTGCACTCTTAAATTTCTGCCAGCCTTTCAGTTTACACATCTACTAAGTGTTGTGCAAATGCAGGTTAGACATGTCCTGTTGGGTGACTACTCAGTTTTGTGAATAGTCACATAAATAATAGGCAGCTGAAAGGCTGGATTCAGGCTGACTGAGCATCTAACCAGTAACTGAGGTTTAAAAGATGCCAATGAGTCTTAAAACCTTGCATGTGTTTAAGCTGATTCTGTTCTAATTTATACCTGTTTATAAAAGCTTTAACTCTGGTTATATTTATTCAGTTATTCTAGATTTACATTACCATAAATAAGACAAGGATTTGCTCTATATATTTTTTTCCCTTGTTTAAACAGAAACTATTCTCTCTTCCTTCTGGATGGGACAGGTCACATTCTGACTTGATTAAACTGGTTGTGTTTGGGTTCAGGTGAAGTCTACATTTCCATGACTGGGTACATGGGGTATTTTTAGCGGTCTACCCACAGAAGAAACCCTCTTGAGCAATAGGCTGAAGTCTGGGATAATTAGACAGTGCTGAGGATCCTTCCTTCGAGATTGCTCTAGCTAGCTGAATGTCAGTGTGGGCGATCAGTGCTATGCTGTCCTAACAGCAGCGGAGACGTGTTAATTATGGCCTTCAGGTCTAATCTTTCTGGAGGAACATCCTTTTCTTTGTAAAAACCCTTTCTGTAAATGACCTGGGTTTTGCATCTTGAATTCATCATTTGTGGCTGACTTCACATGGAGGAGGAGGCACTGTGCATTTAGTACTTCAATCTACAGAGCACAGGCTGGACAGGGAATACTGAGATGGCAGGAGAGGAAAGGCGTTTGCTACAGTGCGCTCCCAACAGGGACCATCTTCAGCAAGCAAATGCTGCTGTAAACATTTAGGAAGGAATAGGCAATGTGCCAGCAGGGTTTGTGAGCGATATACAAGGTGCACACTCAGCTTTCGGCTTTGATTAATGTGTGCAAGAGATATAGGCAATCGATTGCTGTCATGTTAATATTAATTAATGAGCAGCAATGCCTAGCTCACAGTGTCTGATAGTGGAGACCTGTTAATTCACTTACTCCCAAGGTTTGCCTTAGCAGATGGAAAAGGATTATTTTACCATATTTTCAATGGCAATTCAAGTCTATTTTTATCTCTCTTTTGGCTTGCATGAAAGGAGACTGCCACCTGTTTTTTGCAGGTTGTTTTCAGCACTGCAAGCCAGATTAAAAACTGGCCTAGTTAGTGCTTTATGGAAAATGAATTTGTTGCTCTAGCACAGAATAATGAAAGTATCCAGGGCCAGTCCTGGCGTCCAGCCCTCTGTCGTTGTGTGAACTCTGGCTCCAGCAAGCTCTTCTAGGTCATCAGGATCCCCACCGCTGGTAGCACTGTCTGCTCCGTAGGCTGCTCGTGCCTCCTGGTTTTGACATGAAGTGCAAGAGAGTGGGCGTGTTGGGTTACTTTTTGCACGGCTCTATTCAGTACTGACTTAAACGTCTGGAAGAGTAAGGGTGATTTAGCAGAAGATCTAGAGAGTTGTAATGGCTTTGGGGAACATTAAACTTTTTACAAGGACAGCCTTTAACAGGGAGTTACCTTCGATCTCACTGGGGTTTAGCAGTGTCTGGTTTTAGAGTCTACCATTCTCCACTGTTTAGGTTAGTGTGGACTGTATCTTTCTGATATGAATAGCCCTTAGTTTTCCTTGCCTGCCGCAGCCCTGACCTGGACATCTCTGAGACATCGTTACTAAGGCAGCCCAGTGGAAGGCTGTGTTTTGCATCAGTTTGTGTAAGTCAGAGGCCCGAGTTCGTATCACCTCCTACAGCCTCAGGTAGGTGGCCATCTTTTCCAGCTGCTCCTAGAGCTCCTCAATATGCCACTTGAGAAATTTAAGAGCGAATAACCTTCAAAGAGACTTGTGATGTTCTTGCCTGAATCAGGAGCTCTTACAGCCAGTTGAGAGGTTCTCAGGCTCTCTAAGATGTATTTAGATCCTTTCCCTTCTCTCAACTTTCTTTCTCATCAATTTGGTAGGTGTTACATATGACTGTATTTACAAGCACCTGACTCAGAGCTGCTTTTATTCATCACCAGGAACTCCACCAGAAGAGCTACATCAGAGCTCGGCAGTGGTGTTATTTATTCTGGCTTCTCTCAGGGTGACTTTCTGGGTGGGTTTTTTTGTTTGTTTTGATTTTTTTACTATTCAATTGTTAGTCTCTTTTCTCAATTTGTATTTCTGGATCTACTGAAGAAGTATAAGCTCCTGTATATCATGGTTTTTAGGCCCTAACTTGTAACTTCATTTTCGTTAAATTTGGTACTTATTTTACTGTAAACACCCATTTGTTCCACTGGGTAGCACAGCCCTCTGAACATCTGGGAGTCATCATGTGTCATGAATGACATGATGTATCCCTCACTGTTAGACTAGCACAATGCTAGATCTGATGGATGGAAGAAATGTGTCAGGGCAAAGATTAATATACACTTTGGTTTGTGACTTGTGACTCACAGGGTAAACTTCATTCTCTCTTTGATGGTACAGATCCAACATCTGCATTTTTCCTCTCCCATTTTGGTCCTGGTTTATAACATAGAAACTTGCACTGATGAGACTAGAGCTTTTGCTAGATGGATCAGAACCCTTCGTTTCTGTCTGGACCAACATGTCTAAATAAATCCTCTACTTTTATGGCACAGCTGTGCACAAGGCTCTCTTCTGGAGATGGTTTGCTACCCTTAGGCTAGGTAACTGGTGAAAATTTGGTAATACTTGCTCCTTGCTGTGCCTTTGGAAGTGCATATGGTACAATATCCTCTTTCAGTGCCCTCTGGCTGGAGGATTAAAGAACAACTGGTTCTAACAAAATGGGACAAAACAAAAGCATCAATATTTGATTTCCCCATTAAAGTTTCATACTGATATATCTTTAAAATACCTGTTTATTCATCATCCCTGCACACCCATGCTTCAGCAACATTGTGAAAAGGTCCCTTGGGAAGCAGCAGGATGGTATCTTAAAGGAAGGGTTGTAACTTGGCTTCCTAACACATGTATAGATACAGGTGATATTGTAAGAATTGTATTTTTTACAAGTGTACTGATACTGTAGGAAACAAAATATACAATTTCTCGGTGAAGAAGCACTTCTTCAGGCACACTAGATCTAGGTAGGGTTTTTTGCTGTGGTCACTGGTTGCTTGTCAATTGTGCCATTAAGCAGATTCATGGCACCTCCTTCAAGAGCTATTCATATGTATTGGGAAAAGAACAACCTGGAATAGCAATCAAAGCCACACACGAGAGCAGTGGCCACTTGTGCACGTACATATGGGCTATCCTCTGCCCAGGACACGATGGGTCCAAGTAGAAAAGGGATTTTATTTTTTTTCTGGTTAGCGAAAAGACACTAAGCTCCAAGTACATCTTGTGGGGAAATAGAGAAGGCAGCCAGGGAGAGCCCACAGGTAGGGCTAGAGTTCAAAGAATGCCTGGAGTTTCAGCAGTTTGTCCCCAGACTGGCTTGAGCAAGGGCTCCAGTCTAGCCAGTGGCAGCACCAGCAGCAATGAGGAAAGTCAGTGCTGGGTCCCCTTTATATTTCACACAGAACAGAAATTAGGGACTGAGACACAATATAAGGGCAAAGCTGAAAGCTGCAGAGGAGGCCTCTCCAGGTGCAGAAACATTCATAAATTTCTAGATAGAAGCTCTGGGAATGTGAAAAGGTCACTGTCTTGTGTTATACTCTTGTTGGCATTTTTTTCCTTTTTTCTTTTTCTTTTTTTTGCCTTCTTTTATATATTTTACCTGGAGTCCTGGATTTTTCTGATTTGATTTAATTTTTTAAAACAGATTTTCCTTTCTAGCAATTGCATTAACTCTACTTTCAGCCTGCTGTATCACTATTCATTATTACATATTTAATGAGCAGTGAGCAGGAAAAATTTTGAGAAATTATTAGAGGCTGTTCAGAGTTGGAACCGTTGTGATGGTCATTAGAAGGTAAATGTGGCATTTTGTCTGTGAATTTTGTCAGAATGAGGCCAGAGACAAGTAAGCAATAATGAGGCTCTTGAAACCAGTCTGCAGGTGCGTAGTGGTAAAATAATAGGCAGGTGCAGAGAGCCAGTCTTTAATCAGAGTCTTGGCAGGGATCTTGTTCAGGGTCTGCTCTGTTTGGCTTCTGTGCAAAGGAGAAAATTCAGTGGCAAAGGACTCAAATGCAAACTGCAACTTATGCTTGTGCACCACAGAAGATTTAGGGGTTTTTTTCTCTTTTCTTTTCAATGTATTACTGTCTTAGAAAGCTGAAGGCTTGTTCCTTGTAGCAGGAATAAATGACTATGACCCCTTGTCCTTCTGAGGATAGCTGGCTCTAATCTAGAGATGAATTCATATGCCAACATTTTCCATAAATACTGTGACTTAAAAAAACCACTTTCAGAGAAATTTGCTTTAGCAATAGTTGTGATTTGTTTTGGGTTCCTTACCCATAGGTGTTTGAGCAGGTGAAGTAACCTTTGTGTCTCATTGAAGGACTCTGCAAGGTCCTAGACAGCCTTGGAAATTATTAGAAAAAAGGTGATTCTAACATCACAAAATTTCAGTGTTCTAACAAGTGTATAGCAAATTGGGACAAAGAGTAAAAGTATTGATATCTTCTGTGCTCTGGGAATGGTGAAGGGGAAATAAGTATGAGGCAAGAAAAGATTGTGTCATATCATGGGAGATACAGGGGAAGAAAGCATAAAACTGATCCAGAACTGCATTTTCTACAAAGCATCTTTGTGTCTGAGGATGTACCTCTGATTCCTGAGCCGAAGCAAGCAGCAGTTCTTCCTGACCTCCCCAGCAGAGCTGTCCCACCACTTCCAGTCTTTCCTCTGAAAAATGTTAACCCTCTCTCTTTCCCTTCTCAACTGCCTCCTTTCACCCTGGGTAGAATTCCAGTTTCAAACAAGGAAAAGTTTTGTTTGAAACCAGAGCAGTGAGGAAATGAAGATTAGCTCAAACTATAAGCTCCTGTGTCAAAAATTCAGAACATACTGAAAAAAACTGTACCTATAGCTTGTGTGTCCGGCCAAAACTAACCATCCCAGCTCTATGGCTGAATTTCAGTGGCCACAGTCCAGACATAGTGGCTGTGGTGAACTTTCAGACAATAACTACTTTTAGCTATTACCAATTGCAAAAATGTAATTAGTGATTACTCATTTTAAGACAACTGCAAGTCACCTGTTGACAATTGGTAAAGAGAAGAATGATGAATTGCTCTATTCATTTATTCAGCCGAATCTCCATAGCACTTCACAGTCTGCTGCCTTCAAGCACCAAACCTGGAGCCTTTGCTGCAGCAGCAAGTTGTGTTTGTTGACCTGAAGGTCCAGAGGCAGGACCTACGAAGGATGATGTGCAAAATTTGTCATGTATATACCACTGTCACAAAGCCCCTCTTTTGATGCTCTCCATTTCCATCAGTTTTTTCCATGAGTCCACAAGATTTTATTAGTGAAGCTCTGTAGTTCAACTGTTCACAAGTCCCTAGATCTTGACTCCACTGCACTACTTGGTGACCCAACGACACTAGGGCTTTTAAACCACATGTTTTCCCTCCCTCCCTCACTTGTGGGCATCTTCAGAGTCTTCTAAAGACGGATGCCATGATGGTTTGTGTGTCCTATTATGTTCAGTCATCCAAGGAGTGTTGCAGTTTCTTGCCATGGGGAATGACCAGGGTTGGACGCCCCCAGCTTGCTGTGAAGCAGCACCCAGGACCCAAGACTTTCATAGTGGCTAAGAAACTGCCTTGACTGGCAACCTGTCAGGTACTCGGGTGTGAACTTTCTCTCTGCTATGTTTAGCTTTGAGGAGGGCATGCTGCAAGCTGGGGCAAAACTAATGTGGCTATCTGATCGACAGAGAAGATCTACAGCTCTACACCCATCCATATGGGCACGGAACTCACCGCATGCCTTGCATCGGGGATTCTTGGAGCTGCTGTGAATCGGTCTAAGCGGCAGGTAGTTCAGACCCCCTACATCTTTAAGCCCAAGGGGCACTGCAGGGATCTTCTGTGTGGTCTAGCCTCTACGACATTATTGGTAGGGGTTATACTTGTCCTGCTGGCTTGTTTACAGTAAGAGCTGTGTGGTCTTCGAAGTGCTCTTTGAAGTTAACACAGAGTCACGAGGACACAATTAAGATGAGCTCAGAAAGGCTGATTTCAGGTGAAACTAGAACATTTGGGAGTATAACTGGTCTTGGTGCTTGCTGCACATAACATGCACAAAAGACAGAAAACACATGATAAATTACAGCCATGCCTGAAAAGTAGTGTGTAAAAATATTTTAGTTGAGATTAAATTTCTGTTAGCAAGCACCTCTCAGAGGCAGAGAAGTAAAAGCTTGGAGCACCTACACCTGAACTATACCAGGCTAGTGTGTGCTTGCTATGCTTTTGGGGTAAGCAAAGTAGTGTGAATATCCAGCAAAGCTGGAATCTACAATCTTTGACTAGTTTTCATTTCTCCACATTCAGCTGATTAGGCTGTAATACACGTTTTGAGATCCCTACTCTGCTCCAGAATTTCTGGTACCTCCTGGGAAAGTCATTCATCTTCTCCACATCTCAGTGTTTCATATTAGATGAGGACATCAGCACTACAGTGGGCCAAAAATTCTGAGGTGCTCACACTAAGGTTATGGGAGCTACAGAAGCGTTACATACTTTGGTTTGTATTATTTTTCTGTTGCTAAGGTGAATGTAATCATCAGTCATATCAGTACCCAATTTAAGTATATATTAAATGATAACTACTCTTCAAAAGAAAACTTCCAGTAGGGGCAGCTTGTGATGGGCTCTCAATTATCTCTTCTGCTCTATCCTGGTATTATATCATACCTCCTGGACCCCATTGGATCAAAGTAGTTCTTTGGCAAACTTAGGGGAAGGGGAATTGGGATGTCTGAAGCAAGGTAAAAGGTGTGTGCGTGGCAGGGGGAGAAGCAGAAGCTGTTTGATAGCAGGGTTTGATTATAGCAGTAGGAAGGAAGGCACTTTATTCCAAGAATAGTATTGTAAGGGTGCTGGTCCTGCAGTTTCAGGCAGAGAAACACTTGAAGAGATGAAGATAAAATTAGATTGTTTGGCACACTTTCTGCAGACAAGCAAAAGGAAAAAGTTAGCAGCGGCTCTTGAACTTTGCCAGCATGCAACTTAGTTACAAACAAGGGGACAAACACTTCTATAGCTACCCCATGCGGATTTAGGAGCGCTGGTCACTGGTCAAAAACATAGAACTTTGACTCAGTGACCTTTCTGCTCAGTGTTTATGTGGATAACTTAAAGAGTCTACAGAAGATGGCCTTTCCTATGAAAGTGAACATACAACATTCTTCTCCATTGCTACTCTTCTCTAATTTGTCTGATAACCCTCTCTCTAAAGGCTGCCTCTTCCACCTTGCTGTACAGAGCATATGAGTGTGGAAAGTCTTTTTTTGTCTTCATTAAGTGCAAAGTGAAAGCTTCTGTTATAGATTGCTTTATAACGCAACTCCAAGAAATGACAGCAAGTAGTAATAAAACCTGCTTAATTGATATTAGCATAAATGTAAAGCCAAGTAATATTATCAGTATCAATGCTGGAACAGTTCCATCACATGCTCTTCACATCTCTGATTATCTCTTTCAGGTGATCTCAAATGAGAATGCTCAGGGGGAATTCAGGGACCAGAGATTTAATGGTTGCAGTTTTATAGTCTTTATCAGACCATCAAGGCTGTAATCAAAAGATAGCAGTTATCATCTCCAAGAGTTCTGTCATCTCAATCAACCTTCAAGGGAAAATCATTGCAAGAGCCTCTGGTAAGTCTATGAATTAATCCAGATTTGGATAATGTTATATAATTTGTGTTATGTTAACACCTGCAAGCTCTAGTCATGGATCAGGAATTTTCTGTGATAAATACTCTAAGAAAGCAAAATGAAAATAAAGTCCTTTTCCCAAAAACAAACCAACCAACCAACCCAAAAGAATGGTGTGTTATCTAGGCCATTTCTCATATGCGTTTGTTGCATAGCATGATTATGGCAAGCTCATATGATGTGTAGAGTCAACCTCATCTTTGCAGGGAGCTAGAAGCTCTCGAAATTGTGATAATCCCAGGCTTTTCTTGTGGAACAGAAGACTTGGAGAATGTACATGTCAGCATGTATCTAGGTTGTTTGCTTAAGAGGGAACCGGTCATTGGGACTAGAGATGATTGGTCATTAGGAATGTGTATTTAACCTCCTTTCCTGACAACATGTACTAAGCGCTGTTACATGATAAATATTCATTGTGGTCCCTAGTACGATAACCATTAATCTATAAATTTAATTCATTTCCATCTGTTTATCTAATTTAGTGGGAAGAGGTTGGAAAGATATTAGAAAGAGGAGTACGGCTGGATTTCCATGGACTTTGCAGCCCTGGCCATTAATGTTATACTGGAGCACTTTTGGAAATCCAGTCCTTCCTCAGCTGCAGAGTTCAGAGTTGAGTTGCTATGACTCTGCCCCTGGTTGTCTAAAATAGAATATGAGCTAAATCAAGTTGTGGCCAGCAACGGCAGAGAGGGAAAAGGCAGTTCAAAGGATCAGTCCTGCTCAAGCGTTATCTGTGATTATGTACTACGCCCCCTGTATTAGCCATCCAAAACAGATGTCTGCTCCTATCGGAACTGTCCACGTTGATAGTAAGGTTGCTGTGGGAGCATGCTTACTGTGCACTCAGCTGGGTATTGCACATCTGGTCAAGGTCTTGAGCTTTCTCTTTTGCCTGATTTGGGACTTCAGAAGCATATACTCAGTATTAAGCCAAGGGCTGTCTTTGTTCCATGAGGCTGCCCCAGCTGGAACTTGTTGCTGGTTGACACAGTCAGATCTTATATTGAGACTATTATATTCTTTGGCATATTACACTGCGTTTACATCTTTTAATTCACCCCAGTAGACAGATGGGTTGTTTTAAGAACCATGTGTAAGAGCTTTCATTAAAACCATTACAGGACACCAGATGGGGATGCAGAATAGACAGCAACAGGGCTGCTTGCTACCATGTTGGGCTTCTTGCAAAATATTCAGAAGTAGGTAGCTCTTCTTGCCACTCAACTTGTCTGCTTTCCTACATCGTGGTGACCCAAACACTTCTGGGTTTGAGTCATATTGCTATGAACCAGTTGCCACTTTTTGCCAAGCAGGGTGAAATGTATCCAGATGATTTCCTTATCTGAGTTTTCCAGATCACATCATTTCTAAGTTACACTTGCTATGGCAAATATGATTTTGGTGGGGGTGTTTTATGACAAAGAAATGTCAAATGAAAAGGAAACGAAAGGTTAACTCTTAAGTTTTGCCTTTAAGTAAACAAACAAGAAAGGAATTGACTGAAAATTTTCAGTGCTGAAGTATTTTAAGAGACAAGACTCATCAAAGAAACAGTATCGCTGAGGTGTTCTCAAGTATACTAGCATCTTAAGTACACTAGAGTCTAGAGAGAGTGCCAATGGTCTTAAAAAGATAAGTAACAGAGGGATATGTTTCAAAGAGGAAGTAGATTAGTGGATATAGTAAATCTTGATGTATTTGATTTAGATGTTTAACTGAAACGGGTTCAAAAATCTCTGATCTGTAGAG
The DNA here is from genome assembly GCF_900496995.4 of Aquila chrysaetos chrysaetos. Taxonomy (NCBI): domain Eukaryota; kingdom Metazoa; phylum Chordata; class Aves; order Accipitriformes; family Accipitridae; genus Aquila; species Aquila chrysaetos. The sequence goes on from NC_044011.1 coordinate 33,290,624, forward strand.
TTTGGGCTGGAAGTCTTGTGAACTAGATTCTCCTGTTAGGTGTTCCTCCTGCCACAACAGTTACTGAAAGAGTGCCAAAATCATTGTGACAGTAGTTGTGGGTTGTTTTTTTTTAAATTTATGAGTCTAACATCTGCCAGAGTGAATGCAATAATTAATAAAAATATAATAGTATTTGTTATAATACTTGTGCTGAATAACAGAATTCCTAAAAAAAGGAGGTTCAGGGCCACAGAAGCTATATCTGAATTCAGGTCACTTTTCACAAATAGTTTTAGGGCATATTTAGAAATATCAGAACAGTTAATTTCTGTCAGATGTCAGTCTTTTCTGCAGGTAAAACCACAATACTGTGCTTCAATATTATCAAAAGATCATACATAATGTTTTGTTTTGAAATTATTTTTATCTGAAAGGTGACCTAAACATTTTCAGAAGTGTTAAGTAACCTGAAAGGAAACTAAATAAAAGAGTCGAGGCTATGAACATGAATTTATTTTAAAAAATTTTTTCTGAGTGGAAAAACACTGTGGTTTCGTTCAACAACTGAACCTCCAAAATCTGTTCTAGCCCAGGGATAGCATAGCTGTAGTTTCCTATATCTACAGATATTTGTTTCAGGTTTTTTGATAACTTCATAATAAAATGCTTCATTGTATCTTCTTTTAATTTATCCATCTAAGTGATGGATAATACAACCACTTGTTTATGTTGAATTTTGCAAATTCTATCTGAGAAGAGAAAAATTAAGAATTTCTATTTAATATCCCTGTCACAAACAAAATTTGAGTAGTTCAGCATTCAGTGGAACTGGAATTCCATAGCAGTTTTTTAGGTGAAATTCTGCTCTTGGAAAGGGGATGAAATATTGACATTCCTAAAATCAAAATATCCCAGGGTGGGGGTTTTTTGGTATGACTGAAAAGTAATTAATTTTCAATCCTGTGAACATTAAATTGTATTTAGCCGTATCTCTTTAGGGGCACGCAATGTCTTAAGGAAATTTGAGAGTCTGATCAACTCATTCTTTCCTATAAGTGTGGTTCACTGGCTGGTCTGTTCCCTATGTACCTGCACCCAACTGATTTGTGTGACACTGAACATCAGAGTTCACCATCCCCGTGTAGCCTCATGGGATGCAAAGTGCTCTGTGGATTCCAGTGTGGTAGGGAGAGAAATATTTAAATACCTGTTCAATATAGATCTGCAATTTAATAAATCAATGGACTTTTAGGTTTTAGCTTTAAATGAAAATCTGTAGCACATTTCAGAAGCTTACAATACTAAACTACGCGACTTTTTCTGAAGACAAAACATCAGCTCTAGCAGTCACCTATTTTGCCCATCAGACTGTTTTGACTGTTTTTATAACTCCCGATGCTCTCTCCTTGCTACATTATCTGAAATTCCTGTCTTCAAACTAGTCTTGGCAGTGTGAACTGAGAGAGTCCCAGCTGCTCTCTCCCCAGGAGCACATCAGTGGAGATCTGCATCCACAGGAGCGAGCATGTAAACACAAAGGCTAGCACACAAACCTTACCTCCCAGTGAACTTTGCCATTTGCTAATTTATCCCTGTTCTAAGTTTTCTCCTGTGTTTGCCTTTTTCTATGATTTCTTCCTGTAAAGCCTGTGTGGGCTGGCTTCTAGTTCCCATCCAGTGCAATCCTCTAACACAGCAGTTTCACCTCCAGCTTTGAACATAAATCAGCAAAACCCCACGGGTTCCTTGTGTTCTATTAGGGGAAGGAAGGAGGAATAGTGCAGATATAGAGCTAATGCTATCAAGCTGCCTAAAGCAAGAGAAGAGATTAATAAGAGAAAACATTGTATTTATAGTTTCTGGCATATAGTATAGCACAAGTCCTATTTGAATTCTTCAGAAATTAGTATCAGATGACTTAGGAACTTCTGGCGTATTTGAATCTTAAGTGGTTACAGATAGTTTTTCTCAGACTTTCCTTAAGTTGTTATATGTGCTACTTCTTTCTATTCGTTTGAAGACAGGTTGTGAGAGTCTACAAATTCTCGGGAGCATGGAGAAAAATCCTGCTTTTACTGAGGCTGAATGGCAACAGGGACACAGATCCTACCTGATATCAGTGGTAGCCTTTCTTCTATGCATGTGTGCACATCTGTGTGTGTATGGAGAGATTTAATTTGCCTATGTGACCATTCAGTCTGACGTTGCCTTTACTTTCCAAATATGCAAGCCTGACCTTGCTACCACCATGTATGATGTATGCCTTGTAGACACCTGGTCAGGTAAAGGGTCAACTTCAAACTAACATAGTTTTTGTCTTCAGACTTGGGTTATTGTATGAAGCACCTGAATGAATACTTTACAAAGATCAGAGAAAATGAAAAATGTAAAATAAAAATTACTTTTAGAAAATTTAAGGCATTGTTGCTATCAATAAAAAGCATTGTGCAAAGGTGCTCCAAGAAGACTGTCAATGGATAAATCAGTGCCTAGGCACAGAGGACAGCAGGTGCTAGCACATTTCCCATGAGGATGGGAAAGGTGGTTTTCCTCTTAGACCCAACTATGTACTGCCATGAACATGACTCAGTGGTTGGACCCACTCACTCCACCACGATGAGAAGAGCTCAGAGAGTGTTTCCTTCCTTCTTTTTTTTTGTTTGAATTGCCTGCATTTGGGCTGGAAGCTGAGCCTGTGCCCTGATGTGCACATGCCCGCTCAGCCAGGTGTTTTGGACATGAAACCTCTTCCCCTTCTGCTCTGCTCCCACCCAGCAGCAGTTGAGGCCCGCCATAGCAGAGGTCTGCCCAACCTGCCTTCCCAGGGGTTTGCGGAAGAGTTCAATGCACTCTGCCAGCCCCCTGCCCTACCAAAGCAGCTCTTGTGAAACATGAGGATGCGTAGCAGCCCTGGTCAGCCAGACCTGCTGCGGGTCAGCATGCTAACACGGCTGTCTGCTGGGAGTCCAGCCCTTGCCACTGCCCTGCCTGTGGTACAGCATTGCATGAGATTTTCTCCTCCAAGCACCTACATGTGTGTGCAGGAGAAACCTGGCTCAGACCAACATTTCACTGGGCTTCCTGGCAAACCTCCACCATGCTCCAGCTGCAGTTGGTGCAGGAGCTTGTCCTGCAGCCTGCCAGCAAGCGGGCAGTCCAAATGGCTGGGAGCACAGTGGGAGCCTCGGCAGCCAGTAAGAAAGCAGGTTGCAATCACGCACGGCTGTGCAAGTGCCGCAGCAGGGACTACCTGTCTCCAGACAGGGCAGGGAAGCCTTCCCAGCCACCCACTCCATGGCTTCACCAGGGTCCCACAGTTTCCAACCCCGGCTTTGGCAAAGGATGCTCCTCTGCCTGTTCGTTGTGGTTATGGGTTGGGTCATCTGTAGAAGGAGCAGCACTTTTCAATCTCCCTGAGGTCTCTTGAGTCCTAAGGGAGCAATAACTCATTGGGGTGGTTGGAGCTTGACAGAGACATGGAGATTTGTTGCTGTAATTCCCTGGCAGCATCTTTCACCCTTGAGGCAGGACAAGTAGGAGTTTCTCCTACAACAGGAGTCAGAAATCTTCTCCTACAGGAAACACCCAGGCCAAGAGGCCTCTATCCAAGCTAGGTCTTTTGGAGCAACACACTTCTCATTATTTTGTTTTAAGGGAATCTCTAAGCTAAGTAAGAAAGAGATGTGGTAAATGGATTTCTCACTTGCAGGCTCTCATAGCTGTATCATTAGCATTGCTACTGATCAAAAGATCAGATGCAAATGCAAATAAAAGTAAACAAGTGAATAGATCTTCGTGTTTAGAAATAAGGATGGTTGGGGAAATCCCCCTCTATTCTTAATTATTAACCCTAAAAGATTTTGAGGCTGATTCTCCTTGACATTGAGTCAGTGTTATCCTGACACAAAGGCAGAGAGAATAAAAGGTAGCTTTGTGAGAGTATTTTATATCCATTTTGGGCTGTTATGACTGATGATGAGTAACTACAGAATCAGGGTGTCTTACTCTATATTATGGAAATACTGATCTCGTTCTCTTAGAAGTTAATTATTAACATACATAATTTTACTATATTGCTCAACCCCTTTTACTATAAGTGCAGCTTTTCTGTTATGGTGAAATTAGCTATAAATATATTGCATTATTTCTAAATATTGCATCTTACATGGTTTCAAAGAAAGCTCTAATGTCCTGATGGAAATTAACTCTGTCTTCAGCAAGGCTTCTGTTAGATGCACAGTATCTTTTTCACGGTTATCTCACTCAAGGGCATTTTCTCATGCACCTAAGAAAATGTTCTGCATGAAATAGTCTGTAGGGAAAGAGGAAGCCTTTTCTCAGGCGCTAAAGTTCAGGCTTTACACAGGTGCAGGCAGGTACACAGTGTACTGAAGATTGTCAGAACAGTAGGATGAATTTCTGTGTATCGTAATAAATACTATTGTTCAGATTACCAGTTCAGACTTAATTTTGGAATATTCTGATTTCTGGTTGGTTACTTTTGTGCATTCAGGTATTCTTTTAAAGTTGTCAGTTGATTCAATACATGCTACAGATAACACTACCAAGAGATGCAAGTCACGTAGGGACCTAAGTCACGTAGGGACCTAAGTCATGTTGGGACCTGCAGACCATAAGCTGCCTTAGGGCTAGAACCTGTTGTTGTTCTTGGTGACTTAAACTGTGACAGCCCATATCCTTAATGCTTTGGTGCATAATCCCTGTTGGAAGTTCTGGGGCACAGTGCTCAAATCATACTCAGGTAATACCTTAAAAAGTTCCTAAATACCATATGGACATCTGAAGAAATCAACTGTGTTTAAAGCATTTCTTCAGTTTCTCTTAACAAGAATATTCATATTATTTCTTTTTTAGAGTACAGTGAAAGTTATTTGGCTTTCTCGTTAGCATGTGTGCATAAATGTGTATATAATTTACAGCAGAAATATAGATTGCTTACAATATACTTTAAAATACGTGTAACTAGTAACTTTTTTGCATTTTCAAACTGTCGTGCAAAAAATATATATTTTATGTGTATGTGTGTGTATATATATATATATATAGTGTGTTTGAGTGCGTATGTGCATTTTTACTAGGAAGTTATCCTTCGATGTTTATGTGCGTTCAACGGATTGAATGAAACACCCATGGAAGTTTGCCAGCTATGCTGACGCAAGCTCCAGGCTCATCCTACAAACATTTATGCTTCTGAGTAACTTCAGTCACGTACAAACACTGGGACGAAAGACACCTCGTGGGTCACTGATTCCAGTCCTGTGGTATGACAGGCAAGGCTCATAACTCTTCTTATAAAATGGACAAGCTTTATTGTAAAGCTGTCTGAGTTTTCACCTGCCATCCCTCTTGTTGGAAAGCTATTCCATTACCTTGTTCAGTTGATGGTTAAAAAGTCTTCCCTCATTTTCAGCCTCAGGTTAGTCATGGACAGTTTCTACCAATTTGTTCGTATGTCAATATTGTAAGTACCTCTTCTTCCTCCCTGATGTTTACCCAATGAGGCTAGTCATGCAGCTGAAGTTATTTATGTGCATGTGCAGCTTTGGGTCCTTGGGGGTGGATGTCCACATGTATTTTACCTACGTACAGATAAACAAGCAGAATGACTTTACAAGCCAAACCTGTCAGAGTGATTAAAACAAAGCAGGATCCTGAAGTAAATGAGTCTCAGGTTGATAAGGACTGTCTTTGAAACAATTGTCCTTCAGCGTGCAGCTATTTCTGGACAATTGCAGCTGGCTAGCTTTGGTGCTCTGTGATTTATATCAGGACAAGTCTCTTGCTCACATAAAACATAGGGTGCCACAGTCCAGTATAGATCTGGTCTTTGTGAAAGAGGACATCTGTGTCTAATGCCTTATTTTCCTAGCAATAAATTACATGTGAGTTGGCAGAGGCTTTCATTTCCCCTTTGGGTCTGAACTGAAGGGATGGTTTGCACTTTGGTGTTCTCCACTCCAGTCTGCACCAAACATGCTACGTTTGTATTCATCCTCTGTTAATTAACTTTGCAAAGATGATTTTTCTTTTCTTTATGACGCTTCAATTTCTGTATCTTCTAGAACTGAGGTAGGATTTGGAAAGTTAATTTAAGGTCAAACATATTTACTGGGAGCAAGGTAGAACAGGCTACAGAAGAGCTGGACCCCCCTTTCCCCTTCTTCCCCTGTCCTGTCATTCACAGGCAGCCCCCTGCACAGGCAGACTCCTGTGTCTCATGGCACTCTCTGAACAAGGAGGGGAGGAAGGCAGACGCTGTATTTCATATGAATTGGCTACCCGACTTCTCTATCCATTCTCTGAGGGTTACAGTGATGTGAGAACATGTGGGACAAGAGCTGGTAAAGCAAGGAGTGACATGGGAGGGAGAAAGTGTTCTGAAGTGTTCCAAGCAGTGGAGTAAAAGTTGCCGTGGGAGATCATATATACATTGAAATCACATCAGCTAACAGACTTAGCAAGGAAACCAACAACTGAATGGGACACATCTTTTTGAGGATGTTCTTCATAAAGCAGGCTTGATTTGCCATCTTCTAGCTTGTGTCTAATACCTGGATAGACTAGGTCTTATTCTAAAAGTCTGCTGCAGTAGCATATTTAGTTGGCTTTAAATAACTCAGTATTAAAAAAGAAGAAATTCCTAATAAAACAAATAATTTTAAATGGCTGGAAACTGAGCTGAAAAATAACATGGAGAGAAAGCTGTTCTGCTGTGAGAGGATTGAGGAAAGAAAATTCCTAATAGCTAGCTGTACTTTCTGCTGGTTGCCCAGATTAAATCATGAGAAGAACTCAGAAGCAGAAAGTTGTTGGTGGTACAGAAGTACCGAAGGTGGCATTTTGGACAGCACTGCAATATATTTGAAATAACCCCATAATAAATGAAATAAGAATTTCATAAGAATACTGGCATTGCAGACCTGCTCTCTGTAGCTCTAGTAGAAAGTTGTTGGCAGCCTCATCCTGCAATGCCAGGTGATTTGTGCAGCAACGTGTAACAGCAGTTAAGCAATGAAATCAGGTGCCGCTCCCTGAGGCTACAGATGAATCACTGAATTACAGGGAGAGAAATGAGATTGGGAGTAGAGTGGATGCACACTAGTGAACAAAGGAGATGGGAGAAGCTGGGGTGGACAGTCATCATTGAGCCCAGAGAATGTGTCTCGAATTTTTTGTTTAAGCAAAACATAACTAGTGGTAACTGGAGGATAAAGATCAGGATCCCATGTCAGAAATTGTTTGGGCAGGTGTCAGCTGAGAATAGCTTAGTGGATGGATATCAGTGGAGTTGCACTGCCATAACATTTTGTGTGGTCGGAAAGAGGTCCCAGTTCTGTTCCCTTCCTGGTTACCCGGACTTTAAATAGAGCTTCCTTTGTCAGTCACCCATAGCTTCCTGATATTCATAGTTTAAGTCACCTGAATAAAATTCAATTATGTCACTGTGAGTGTTGGTAGTATTCACAAGTGTTTACCATAACATATTCTTACACAAAACCAAGATAACATAGGAAACATCTACTATATTTTTGCTCCATATTTTTTTCCATTCCTGTCCGGGTTTTCCTGGCAGATCATGCGGAGGTTTTCAAGTGGAATGTGACCTGTTTTGTAGCTTCACAGCATAAGATTCACAGGATGGGATATTTTAAACCTATTTTGTAGTCATACTGCATTGTCAAATGACTGGTTGTGTCATACTTCGTAAATCCAGTCCCTCTGACACTCTGACAATGATCCTTGATGTGATAAAACAATGAATACAGCCTCAGACGATGAAGTAGGAGGACAGAGGCTGGAGCTGAACATGGGCATGAATTTTCTAATTGGATGACTAAAGTTACACCTCCAAGTATATCTTTGCGCACCTTCATTCAGTTAAAGCTTCAGAGTGTGAAGTGTCTGTATTCCCAATTTGGGGAAAGTGTGTGAGAATTGTTTCACTTTCAATTAAAATGCAGCCACTGATGGTGACAGAAGCGCTGAACAAAAGAATAAAATATGGAGTGATTGCCTAGACTGGAATTTTCTCAGAAAAATAGCTAACAACTTTATTTTGTCCAACCCTTCACTGATGTGCGTTCCCACCATGAGCAGGCAATTTGTTATGTGTTTGTAGTAATAGAGTACAAATCCAGAGCCTGGTGCTGTAAATGTTTTACCCAGGTATTCGGTCAAGTTTGATATACCCAGGAAGGACAGCATCTGGTGGACTGTCTTCTTCCTCCCTACAATCTGCCAGGCATTTACATGGGCATTTCTCTAATCCCCATGTCCTTGCTTGGTTGGTAAGATCTGGTTACACCAAACCTGGAGATATTCTGGCTCATCAGTATTTGTAATGAATAGATGTACAATATTTGAAATGTAAATCATTGTAGAAACATACTGATGTGCTTTTTTATGTCTACTTCATTTCTTATCTAGGTGAACTGCATTCTTAATTCCTACTGGTTTCTGGTGGAAAAAAAGCTGTGATTGCTTCTTGCTTTTCGTAGCACTTGCACATTTGTCCATCATATCTGATACAATTTCTTAGACTAGTTTCAATTCCTACATACTGAAATGAGAAATCCATATAAGGCAAGAATAATGAACATTTTTAGTAATTAAATGGCTAACATTTATGCTCTTGAGTCCATGTTCAGCACGGCGTTTAGACTCAAATTCTGAATCAGCTTCCCATTGATTTGAATGTTGAATTGGATACCAAAATATGCAGCAAAAACCTTAACATTAAGCCCTCAACACTTCTTGAAAGCTCAGTAAAAATCGCAGGCTTTCTATAAAAATAAATTCCAGTATCAGTTAGGAAAAAGGCATTTGAGAGAAAATTATGAAAGTAATCTTAATACCCTTACTCTAAGCCTGTAAAGTAGCATGCCTTTTAGCTAAAATATTGTCAAACAGATCTTCATTACCAAGGTTTTGCTCTTTGATATGAGTTTAAAGTTTGTCAGTGGTTTCAAAGGTGACTGTCTTCATCTCTGTGTTCTTTGTACCAGTTTCACATCCCAGCCCTATGTTCTTCTTTAAACATCATCAGACATTAGGCCCCAATTCAGCAGACACTCACTGAAGTTAAGCACTAAGAGGCAAGGACTAGAATCCGAACTGCTGATCTGATGGGTAGATGTATGCAAAACTATTAACGGGGTGGGGGGTGGTATCTTTAAAAATAATGGGAACAATATTCTTTTAAATAAAAATTTACAGAATAGGTCTTTAGGTTAAAAGACAAAATACTGTAGCCTGCAGGTTACTGGCAGTATATCTCTGCAAAGGATATTTTTATTATACATAAATAACCTGCTTTGCAACACTGTGACTTCGTTCAGATCTTATTTGATTTTCAATTATGATAAAGAATACCTTATACAGCAGTTGCACAGTTGCATCTTTTTTTTATTTAAGTGTATTTTGATCTGTAGGTATTATGTAGGTATATTATATGTATGAGCTGAAATGTTCGTAAGAGCCTACAGGCTCTCACTCAAACCAGCTAACACCAGTTCAGTACTCTCCTCAGAGCAGAAAAGCTCTTGCAGCTATTGTAACAGCCCTCTCTCTACAGATTTCCTATCCAAAATGAGATACTATACTTTCCTTTTTCATTGATAATATATTTTTGAGAAAGGTTTCATATCCAAAGTGTCTTTGCAAACCATTCTTGGAAGTCCTAAAATAAATACATTTCTTTATGCCTGTAGTTCTAAATTAATCCAGATTTGTATTTTTTTTCTAAATACTTACAATGATCTAATACTGAAACAACTGAGCCATTGGTGAGTGATCCAAATTTGGAATAGGGTCTGCATTATTCATGCTATAATTAAAGGAATAAGAAAGACGTCTGCTGATGAGTGTCCCTCACTGAGAACAGGGATTTCATAACTGGGCACTCTGTGGGTTTCAGGTAGGTCAGAGTAACTTCATGGTGGACAGAACTACAAATCATCATAAGAAATGTTATTAGTGGCAAGGCTAGTTCATTTATCAACTCCAATTTACCAAGCCCCATCCTAAGAAAATCTAGATCTAGTTTCCTTTGGTAAAATACAGCAGGAAGTAATTTTTGAATATTTTCTAAAATATGTCTAAGAGTTAGGGTATGATGCTATGTGGATAAAGCTAAGAAAAAGGGATACAGCTGGCTCTCTGTACCTTGCAGTGGAATAAAAATTGAGTCACTACCATGGAGAGGTCACTCTGTTGCTCTGAAAGCAGGTTGGGATTTAACATCAGTTATCCAGATGTATCTGTAATAGTCATAGAATCCTAGAATGGTTTGGCTTGGAAGACCTTAAAGGTCATCTAGTTCCAAACCCCCTGCCATGGGCAGGGACATCTTCCAGTAGACCAAGTTGCTCAAAGCCCCATCCAACCTGGCCTTAAACACTTCCAGGGATGGGGCATCCACAACCTCTCTGGGCAACCTGTGCCAGTGCCTTACTACCCTCACAGTGAAGAACTGCTTCCTCGCATCTAATCTAAATCTACCCTCTTTTGGTTTAAAGCCATTACCCTTGTCCTAGCACTACATGCCCTTGTAAAAAATCCCTCTCTGGCTTTCCTGTAGGCCTCCGTAAGGTACTGGAAGTCTGCTGTAAGGTCTCTCTGGAGCCTTCTCTTCTCCAGGCTGAACAATCCCAACTCTCTCAGCCTGGCTTCATAGGAGAGGTGCTCCAGCCCTCTGATCATCTTTGTAGCCCTATATATATATTCAATATGTCATTCATAATTTTATGCAACAAAATTAGCATATTGAAGTAGACATGATGTGAAATTAGAGCTATTGGGAGACTTTTCCAAAGAACAATAGGAGTTTTGCTTTTATATCAACAGGACTGAAATATATCCCATTTCTTATAAGAAAGAGCAGCAAATAATATTTATTATCCTTTTGATATGGAGCCATTACTGGAAGCCATTATCATCACATTTCAGGTTACTTAATCAGCTCTGTGAACTGATAACCCATGGAAATAATTGCCTCACTGCTCCCAATAGTGCTCTTGGCACACTATGAAAATAACATTATTCCTTACGAATTAAACCACAATAAGATTTTAAATGACAGATTAAAGGCTTTCTTTAGGTACCTTGAATACTTCCAAACTGAGGAAATGAGAAGACACCTACCATTTTGCAGTTATGTGATATAGGTGAACTACAGTTGAGCTCCCTGATGGCACAGAAATGAGATGCATGTGTCCAAACATGCCAAGCAAATGCAGATGATGAAAAAGAAAGATTAACTGCTGAAGAGCTACCTGCTCTTCAGAGCATTCCAGCTATCAGGCACACCCCAGCTGATACTGTAATGCTTGGCAGCATGTCCACAGGACTTCAGGCAGGGACTCCATTATCTGTTTGGCTCTTTTCCGTTCCTGCGCGGAGCAGCTTACATCTACAGCATTGTGCAAGATGTTCACGTTTCATTAATATCCCTCGCTTTTGTAGTTGTTTCTTTCAGTTTGAGCCTTTTCCCCTCTTCTCCTTGTTGTTAGAAATGTCCAAAATAGCCATAGCTCGGGCAAAATGATTGGTCCCATTGTTTTTTGATAATGCATTATCTAGTTATCCTTGGCTGGATGTGTGCTCATAGCCTGCCTTTCACTGCTAGAGGTGAGAGAAAACTTCTGTCCTGAAAGAAGTTCTGATACATCAATATTTCTTCTCATCCTAAATTATGACAAGAAATCAGGAGACACCAGCCTTTCTGGTACTACCAAAACCTGCGCATGGACAGGAGCTGTAAGACACTCAACATTATATATACATAAGGTAGCCAAGGGAAGGGATCTCCAGACAGATGGGGACAAGGTCTTGCCAGGAGAGGCAGCTGCTCCATTTTTGAACAGCCTGTTCTGAGTGCCACTGAGGGGTGGCCCAGCAATGTCACCTGGAGAAGCTCAGCTTCACACATTTGCTCTCATAGCAGAAGGTCAGGTTCCCCATGGGCATGCAGCACGGGCAGGGAAGCTGCCTTGAAACCCTGCCTGCGCCACTCGGGTCCCAAAAGCCACAAGGGTGAGAAGTTCCTGGAAATTTCAGATTGGAGGTGGCATAGTATTTTTTGCCACATTCTTCACTAAAACAAAATCAAAAGATGGAATTTGTGACCAGCTTTAAGTCCTTTTTATACTATAGCATACTCTTGTATGAGATCGCACCATCTTTTCTGAGTTGTAGGCCAGGTGTTTCAAGCCTCCTTCCTACCCTGTATTTATGTGGCTTTTCTGATATATTGTGTGGGAAAGAGAAGAGACACTTGATAGTTTGGGAGATGAGATCTGGCCAGGGATATCAGACCCACAGAAGGGAATGAGAATAAGAGACACCTGAACTTAAGTGCTCTGCAGGGAAACGTGATTTCATAGTTGACTCAGATGGAAAGATTTTAATTAAGCTTTTTCACTCTTCTTTTGCAACTCTGGGTGGGAGGTTTTATAGAAAATAATTTCTCTCTGAAAAATTTTTGGCCCGACCTACTTGTTAAAATCTGTGTTGCTGCATTCAGCTAAACTCTCTCAGTGTGTACAAGCACTACATATGCTGGCAAGTGAGTCATCAGCTCTCGGCAGGTACCTGAGTCTCAGTAGGCAGTTGCCCCAGTCATCTTAAGGAATTACCTCTAGATGTCACTCACGAACCCTTCTCTTATTTGAGGGATTTAAATAAGTAGTTAGGATACCTCTGACAAAGAAACCCTTCAATCAGTCTGCTTGGTTACCGAAATGTTTGTATTTTGCGCTCCTTTTCTATGCTGCTAGAGTCAGATAAAGGCTGAAGGTGGAGAAGGCACTTCTTCACTGGTGCAGAGATGCCTTAGCTCACACAGAAAATGAATTTAAAGTATTGATTAAAATAGAGAAAAACTTAACCTTTGTCAAAATAAATAAAGACCTCTGTAGTCTTTGATGCTGATGGAACATGTTGGGAGAGCTCAGTATGAAGTTGATAGTCTGTTGATTTATTTAGATAACTATGTCTTGTTAGTACTTACTTAGCAATGGGTAGAGATGCTTGGTACAACATTTTCTAGCCCATGATTAAAATTACTTAAGTGGCTCTTCCCACACTTGGTAAGGCTGAATAGAGCAGATCCCCTCCAAAAAGTAAATAATTTGTTAGATGTTTCAAATGGATTTTTGTTTTTTTCTTAAACCCTGAAAATTCTTTCCTTGCTTTTTTTAGTAATTGAAATATCCATTCAAACAGATCTATGCCATACCTTCAATGGGGGGAAAGAGCTCATATGGAAAAGCCATTTCTATACAAAAGAAATAAAAGTTTCAATGAGAAAATTTGGGGCACCTCTAGCAGTAAGTATGGTTTCTGAAGTTTTGACAACCTTACCCATACTAAGTAAAATTTTATTCTGCAAATAGTTGAGTTGAAGCCAGAGTGTCTCCTAATGGAGTAAAACACCTATAATGTGTATAAGAGTATATGAATTCTCGTATGAGCTGTGGCTGATAAGTGTTCCAATTAATCTCATGTTTGGAAAAAGTTTGGCCTTGTGTTATTCCACTTCAAATGTTGAGTCATGTGGTTTCCCACAAAATTTGCATTAAAACTTTTGGGGCTTCACTTAGTCCTGAACTACTTAAAGAACTTTTTCTTCAATGTTATCATATTGCTAATATTCACCTTTAGTTGAAATCAAAATTAATATGCCTGATGTCTGCATTGCAGCCAGGACTTTCGGAGGCCTGGCAGTCAGAATGGACAAGATACTAAAAAGATTCCTATTGCATAGTAAACAAAGCTTTTAAAAACAAATAGAGGGTAATGAATGTCTGGCAGCATAAAACAACCACATTTACAGATCATATAACAATAAAGACAATTCCAGTTTATCACATAATTAACCTCTTCATGTGTGTAAGTGGGTATGTATACATTTATATATATATCTATAAAGAAATGTGTTCATTGTTGCCCCTTTTATTTCCATTTTGCTTTGAAAGACATGGTCCTATATGAAGACTTCAACAGCATAATACTTTGGTTAAAATGTACTTCTATTACTAGAAGTGCGAGGGACAATTAAACACTTGCAACCATACTGTATTAGAGTTGCTTATGGCCAACAGGTTTTACAAGTGCAATTTGCAAGTAATGGAAGCTGCACTTTGATGTCATCGAAATTTCAAAGTTATTTAGGTTTTATCTGTAAGGCAGGAAAAAATATTATATTGGGTTGAGAGCATCTATAAAAAATCTTCAAAATATTTATAAAGAGTTAATCTTACAATGCTTATATGTACATATAAATACAACCAGACTTTTCTAACAATACTTGTGGAGAAGAACAGCAGCATCTCTCAAGTGTTAAAAAGTGGTAAACATGTGTCTGTGCCATAGGAAAAAATTGAGACCTGTTGACAGATTAAGGCAAGCCTCTTCTCTACCTGTGTTGACACCCCGACTGGTTTGTTGTTGTGCTGATCTGGTAACTGTGAGGTTACCCATAATGATTTTAAGACACAAAGTTCAGTTTGATCTTTGTTTCTTGTTTGATTATTAAACACACAAGTTGGCGTTTGCTGTTATGTTTATATTCCTAAATGTGTTTGTAGGAACCTCTGTGGCAATGGCAGGATGCTGCTTATGGCTGAACAAGGATTTTGGGAGATATAACGGTTTGGCAGAAGGCTTCTTTGGGGCTTGAAGACACTCACTCACTGGTAAAAGCCCAACAGCAGCTATCTGCTTTGCTAGGGTCCACAGGGAGATGACAAGAGTTTTTGTTGCTTCTGGGGAGAAGGATAGAGTGATACGAGCTTCCTATAGCTCCACCTGCAAATGAAGAAGCTCTCATGGCTGTTTTCTCAAACACAGAAACAGAGGAAGAAATATCACTTACAGTAGGCAGATCTATAGGGGTTTTTTGCTGCAACTTCACCTCTTCCATGTCTGATTTTTTGCTGCTGTTGTATTGCAAACACTGGCTCTGGTCCCCAAAGATGCTTGGCTGCTTTGCTCCTGATGCTCTGAGTTAGGCACCCAAAACACTTCTGGGTCTTAGTCATTAAGTGATCATAAATCAGCATAAAAAACAGGGGAGTCCTTCACCTATATCCCTGAAGACAGGCAATTGTTAGAGAGACATTAAGCATGTCAATACACAAGTACCCATCTTGTAAATGATACTGATATCTCTCTACTTCAAAAAAACATAGGCGCAAAGAGAAATTAGGCAGGGATTAAAATCAGATTGTTAAAATATCATACATTAGTGAAAATAACAGGAAAGCGCTGTAAGTGGAAGATCTCAGAGGTACAGACCTGGTCTGAAACTCAAAAAAAAGCCCAGTTCATATCTACCCTGCAGAATGCCAGGGTGATGTGAGAGAATTCATCTTCTCTATATGGGGAGGTGCCCCCACTGCTGAAACAGTTCCTTCTTCCTGCTTCTAGAAATGGGTTGTTCTGTCTGGGTTTGACACAGGGCGGTGGAGGCTTGAACATTCACAGGGCAATTGTAAGGTCTTGGGGCTGTGGCAAGGAAAGTTAGTTCATTTTACCTTTAAAAACCTGAAAGTTTAAGTATACAAACAAACGCCTGCTGGAAAAACATTTCATTTGCAAAGTTAAGTGCTGCAGACTTGGGACGTTTCTGAACTCCACAAGATTCATCCTTCTCTGCTATGACTGATAAATGGCCAAAGGGTGTGTGAAGAATGTGCTAAGGAGGATGAAACTTACCAAATTAAAAAATAAAAACCCTGACAATAAAACTATCTGCTCATTCCTATACCACAGAAATGATTAGAAACTATTTCCAGGCTCCGGGCATGATTTCTTTTTGCAAGAAAAAGCTAGAAATAGTAAAAAACTGGTTCATTATCTTATCATAATTATGCAGTTACTCAAATGATTAAAACCATTTCCAAAATTATTTGTTGATGCAGCAATCTTTGAGGCTTTTGCTGCTGTGAGGGGATGCTGGGTTGTTTTTAGCACAGCAGGCTGAAGATGGCAATCAGACACCCCAGGAAAAACCTACTTAAAGAGAAAAGGATCGTGTAATTGGAGATTATATCATAATGAATGTGCACAGAGGGGACAAAATTAACCTTTGTGCCATCGCATGGACTTGAGCCACTTGACTGCCTGAAGTGTAGTGGCAGTAGGTCACTGAGGAGATAAGCAGTAGTGAGCAGCAAGGCACTTGGCAAAGAAGGGGATCCGCGGGTCTCTGCTGAGCCAAGACCAGTGGGTTGCAAGGTCTCAAGCCGCTGGGAACGTGCAGGAGGGGACGCTTTTGCTTATTCTTTTATGGTTGACACTTCTGTGCTCCTCCCTCCTTTTTAGCCTGTTTCACCCTTGCCTGTCCCACCACTGGTGCTCCCTCCCAGTCTCCTCCGTTCCCAGCCTTCCCTTATTACTCTGACATTTAACAGCGCTTGGCTGTTATCACTAATGTGATGGAGAAATGCTTTGGTGGTATATAGCCAGGACATACAGGGGTGGAAAGAGGGAAGGAATGTGAATTTTGTATTCCTGTGCGACCAAGGACTGTAGTTACTTGTATGCAGGCTCTCAGCGGGGATATGGAGGTCCCAGCAGCGGAGGAGATGCTGGACATGCTCTTGCTGGGGTGCTGGCAGTGGTGGCATGATGAACCCAATTTGGTTGTGCTCCTGTAGAAAGCGTTGACGATAAAGCAGGAAGCACCTGGCTGCACACCCCAGGCGTGTGCTGGGGATGGCACTTTAACCCATGTTTCTCCAGCCCTTCCCGCCTGCCAGCCACACCACATCCCCTCTCCACCCTGTGATCTTGCGAATGAGAGGGTGGGTGTGTGAGATGGAGGGCGCAGGCCTTCTGCTTGGCATGTGGGGCTACACCCGGCGCTCCAGCTTTAGGGAATACGCACTAGCAGCATGCGCTGTGCAATGCCACTTCAAAGCAGGCTCTGGCAGCGAGGCAGGGAATTGTCTGGTGGGATTAAACCACATTGGAACCATTTTGGAAAGGGCTTGAGTCTTTGATTCTTTCGTATACAAATCTGACATCAAAGCAAAGTCCTGGTGTCTGTCAGATATGTCCTTCATCTCTAGACAGAGATAAAACAGCCTCCTGTCAGTCAGATAACACGATAATTAGACAGTGTGATAATGCGTTTATCCTGGTGCTTACAATCCTTGATCATATATTGCAATTATGTATACAGGCCACAGCAGCCAGTGTCCTTAATTATAACCTTGATGGCAAAATGATAGGAAGAAGGAATCTTCCTAAGGGTAGAAAAATTAGTCTTTTAATTCATTTTTATAGATACTTGCTGAATATAATAGAAGGGATTAATATGAAAGTCTTTGCTGGAGTGTTTGTGTGAACTGACAAATGTGTGTTTATAAAGAAGCAGCGGTGTGTGGATATTACATTAATATAGGCCAGATATTAGAGCAATATGAGATAGGTACCAACCTAGATAGTAACTGCAGATAGCACAGCATTTAATTTTTATGTTAATCTGCTGCCCAGAAAATTCATTTGCAAGTGCATATAATAATATTATTATTGAGATTTATTAAGGATAGGTTTTCAAAGATAAATAGAGGACTTAAATGAAGATTTCTCATTCATTTAATCAGTAACTTCTAGGTTGCTTTGCAAATCTCAGCTAGAGAAAAAACAAATAGGTGATATTATCCCTGCTGCAATAAACTTCCTCTGTACCTGAGTGGCGAAGGTTCCTGGATCAGGAACGTGATGTCTTACACCTAGTCTAAGAGTGTGTTTTTTCTTGCATATCATTTAACTGCAATTGCATTTTTTGTGTTATTCATGCATTATGAAGCCCTTGATTGAAATAAATGAAGCAGGGGAAGGCAGTGGATGTCGGGAAGCAGGAACTGGTTGTAAAAGGTGTCAGTCTTAGAGTTCATAATTCTGGTGCTTGAGTTTTATCAAGTTTCCACTGCTCAGTGTTTGGAGTCACGAAAAACCCACAGAGTGGTGTATGTCTGGCTGTTGATCCAGCCCAGATTCTCCTCAAAGTCCATTTCTGCTCTCATACAGAAAAATGACCATGTAATCACATCCCTTGCATCCTGGTGACCATGCCTGGGAGAGCGCCAGGACTGGAGGTGGCACAGCCTGGGCATCCGCTTTGCTCTTAGGAATGAAGGACAGAAACATAAAGGAAAGGGAGAAATATAAAGTGGGGGTTTTCCCAAGGGACCAGTGGAAAAGACATTCCTGGTTCTTTTGGATAGTGAGAAGCTGAGAAGTCTGAAGTGCTGAAGTGCTGAAAGATTACACAGTGAAAATCAGGTCCCTTAAAATAAGATACTCCAAAACTGAAACACCTCGGAAAATGGTTGCTTTGGGAAAACTTAAGTATAGGTATAATCAGTTGGTTACAGAAGGTGACTAAACCACATCTAGATGTGTTAGAACATGGACTTACCTATGTCAGGACAGGAACTGCATCTGAAGTTACAGGCCCCCACTAGAATCTTCACTCTTATAACTCTCCCACGGCAGCTAGTGTGTTCAGCCACAGATAAATGCAGTACGAGGACAACGTTAAGTAAGCATGTAAGCACGACAAGAATAAACATTCTTGGCTGTGACTGTGCATTTGCTTAGTAATGATCAGCACTGTGACTTCTATTGGTGACTGTTTCTTGTTCTTCAGTACAGAACTATGTGTTTATCAGACTAAAATTGCCCCTCACCACCACCCCCCCGCCACCACCATCGGGGGTTGGGGATCCTTCTCTGCATCTCCTATTCTTGTAGGGCCTCTCCTTATGCCACTGCAGGGCTTTCCTCTGTAGCTTCCCCTTAGGCCCTTCCCAGCAATAGTGTCCTCCAGCTTATCCTCTGTGCCTGCTTAGTGTCTGAATAATGTAATTCCTCATTGCCAGCAAACCAAGATGCATGGTGTATTTGGGAAATTGGGCTTGCTAGGCAGCTGAGCCTCTACTGCCCATGTCCCACGTCTAGACTCCCACTAGGTGACTGCTTAAGTAATTTGCTATGGCTCCTTGAATGATCAGCAGATCTGAGGAGCTTTGGTTGCTGAGCATGCACAGCGAGAAAAGACACATGAAATACACTGTGTATTTGTAAAAGAACTGTGCCAACATGGTTAATAAGGCTTGTGCATAGGAAAACCCCCTTCAGACTGAAAGGCCAGGATTTGAACCCTAGGGACATTCAGATGACACCACTGATGGTCTTGCAGTTCTTCTGCAGCAATCCTTTCTTGTCCCCATCTTTCCACCCTAGAGCACCAGCCAACATGTCTGCAGAACCTCAGAGGAGATAACGATTCCCATGGCAAATCTCTGTGGAAATTCCCCCTCCAAAATTAGGGGATTTGTCTCTGTACTGGAGAGCCACATACATGCATGGGAAGAAGCTATAAAGCTTTTTTTACTGTCTTACTCCTTTGGTGTTTTGTATGAAGCATTTTCTCCTAGAGTTTAATCTTACTGTTATAATGCACTATCTAAAATATAGTGGACACATTATTCATGTAAAATTTCTATTTTTAGTAGAGGAAAACTACTTATGTAAAAAAGAAAAGGAACACATTTCGACCTCAGTGTTTCCTTTCTAGAAGTAGTTTCTATCACAAAACCCAAACCATGTCTTCATGATACTGGGAACCTAGATTAAAATTTAAAAATCAGCTGAAGTGGACCACTTCTCAGCAGTCAAAAAGCCAAATGAAAACACACAAAAATCAGAAAATCTTTGGGGCAAGGGATGTTTATATGGGGGGAGAAAACCTGAAGCAAACATTACAAATTTCTATTCTATGAAAAGCAGTGATGGGAATTGCTTAACTAGCTACATGTTTTGGTACATTATTGTTGACTACTTATTGCAATATTAAAGTGTCAATTGGATTCAGCCAACTAATGTAACTTTGTATACCATATATAAGTGTGTGTATATGTAAATATATATGTGTAAATATATATATATGTAAATATACATGCATATACATAAAAGCAACTGGTAAATGCAGTATTTCGTGTTATAAATCATTCTTTCAACCATCCATTCCAATAACACCCAATGCTGCAGATCTTATAGAATATTCTCACTTGGCTGTGGGTGTTGCCTTGTAGTCATGGCCCTGTGGGGATGGATTAACCTTCAAATACATGGGCTGAGGAGCTGCAGGGAGAAGAACACCATGTCGTCAGTTCTTGCAGTGAGGCAAGGGGATATTTATCAGTAGCTTCCATGAGGTTAGGAATTGCCTCATGAATATTTACATGTGAAAAGAGATAAACTGTGTAAATATAACCAAGACATGAATTTACTGCTCTGGCATCTCTCTTGGTTTGAGATAAACAGGAAGCTCCCACAGAGGTGAGCACTGCTCCTGGTGGAGGACAAAAGAGTGAGAAAACTAGCACGTGAGCATGCTGGGAGGAGGCTGGAGTAGGAGTTACACAGGGGATGCATCTCCATTGCTCCTGGAATAATGGGAAGAGGAAAAGGTAGCAGCTATTGCAAAGGCAACAGCAGATGTAGTCATAGCTTGAAGCAGCTGCAGGGGGTATAGGGCATAGATCCAAAATGCTGATCTATATATAATACAAAAATAGTGATAATAATGATAGTAACAGAGTAAAGCTAGGGAAATGTTGAATTATGGGGCTGTAATTCCAACAAGGACTTCTGGGTGACTTAACAGACCATGAGTCCCCAGATGGTGGTGGAATTGTGGTTCTGCAGTTCACCGTTGGCGATTTGAGTTTTTAATATGCATCCCTTCTTTTTTGCTTGTTGATCACTTAGTAGAGACAACCTGTCATTATACAATTAACTACAAGCTGCACAGCACCACCTAAAAAAAAGTTCCTCTATTTTACTTGCACCTAAAACCAGCAAGACATGCCTGGCACCTTGTGGGCCTGAGCAGGACTATTAGCTTCGTTCCAAACGCGCTACAGTATGGCTCCATGCCTACCCTAATTAGGAATAATTAGCTCAAGCACTGGTGCAGCTGTACAGCTTTTTGTGTCAGAGCTACACCACATACCTTCACTACTTCTGCTTTTGCACTGGTGCTCTACTGTCTCCTGTTTTGCAATGTGGACTCTTCCATGCACAGCTGGATATTTGCTCACCAAAGCCTTTTTGCATTTCTTTGTGTTTCTGGAAGGAGATCATGCAACTCTCAGGCTTTTCAGTCACAGTTTCCGTGTCTTCTGCCTGGGGCCAGAGAAGCTGGAAGGGGCCAATTCCACATCAGAACCATCTGGTGAATCCCGATAAACACCATCAGAATATTTACCTTTATTGTTCCTCCAAGCTGGATTGGATGTGTTCTTGGAAGTCACCGTATTTATATTTCATTGGAGATGAGAAGGATTAAACAAATAGCAGTGGTGGATTTTTAGCCCTGGTAAGGAGATCTGCAGGGCTAGAATCTTTCCTTCTTCTGAGATCAGATGGCTTTCTCAATTAGGCACATATCTTGAGTAATAACCATAAATCATTTGAAAACAGGATCTGTCCCTCTGTATGCTACTGCTTTCAGTTACTTTTTGCAGAGTTCAGCCTCTCTTTTACATCAACCAAACAAGCCACAGTTGTCCTGAAAAGCTCCAGGTTTTGCTCAGCACCGTCTGAGTATGCTCCACCAGCCCTGGGGGCCCCTGAAAGTGGAAACGCTTTGGTTCCAGTGGCTGTTTTCCCAGAAATACTTCAGGTATTTCCTCTTCTCTGAGCAGTCTTAGACTCCAGATCCTTTCCTTTTTTAACTGCAGTATTTTGGAGCATCTCTACTCCCATTGCTTTCTCCTTCCTGCTTGTTGCTACAAGGTCTCCGAAGCCTGCTGTGTTGGAGTAGGCTCCTTTTGTTTACATCCCCTCTTCAGCAGCCTTTCTGCCATTGCTTTTTAAAACATTTTTTCCTGAGTTGGTCCAAGGCTAGAGATGGACATGAAGAAGAACAAAGTCTGTTCCCACCAGCAAAACCATCCCAGGTTAGGTTTCCAAGTCCCAAGATGTGTGCACTTGGATTTCGTTGTGTGCACAGCTTCGACAAGTTGTGAATCACCAGGGAAAGCTCTGCTGGTGCCGTGCAGCCCCAGGAACATGCTGGGGAGCATCACGTGGCTTCACTGTTTGACAGCAGATGCCTCCAGAGGGGCATTCAGAGAGGCCAGGAGAAGGAATTGGGTCAGCTCTTTATTGTGTTTTGGGGCCTTAGCTGGAAGTGAGGGCAACTAGCAGGGAGTCATTCTGTAAAATGAGAGTTGGTAATGTCCCTCAGCTCCTATGAGGATGTTTGGCACTTTCAGCAGATCCTCAGGAGTAGCATCTCAGAATGGGAAAGAACTCCTATTCAGAACTCTCCAACAGACTTTTTTTTTTAATCTGTTTTTTGCTATAAAAAGCTTCGGTAACTAAAAAATTCCAAATATATTTCAAGAAGCAACACCATTTAAAAAATAGGCCTTATTTAGATTTCACTTTTGATCTGATCCTTACAAGTGCAGATGTTTCACATTTCACTGGGAGGAACTTTGGTACAAGCTATTTGTTAGGCATGCTACACAAATATGAAAGGAAGGGTTGTCTAGGTGAGAAAAAGTGCGTTTTGAAGTCAGCTAGCTTGCATCTCTTGAACGTCATTTGGCAGACCTCAAAACAAATAGGATACCGTCTGTTTGAACTTCACATTAACTGGTCGTGTTGCTTTGTGATGCTCTTTAATGTAACACAAGTCAGAGAATCAGGGCTTACAGCCACACCAACATGACAAATTGGGGCCTTCAGCATTTCTACAATTGCCTTTTCCATATTTCTGGGTTTTAAAACAAAATTTATATTTAGAGCCCAAGCAAACATGACAGCATCACTTAATCACCCTTCTAATCATTCCCTTTAAAACTTGATTCCATTCATTTTGTCCTCCAGCCAGGAGAACTGAGTTATAAAACAGCTTAATGCTAATTCTTCTTACTTTGACGAGGGCTAATTAAATTCATACCTCTTTGAGTAAGCTGTTAAAAGCCACAGTTAATCAATGTTTTGGCCGATACATCCTCATTAAGAAATGTTATTTTTACCGAGAAATAAACCACACTCCTTAAAACCAAGCACATAAAGCAAGCACACACCGATTTGCTTTTGCGATCTTCACCGGGGCTAGGGTACTTACACAGCACATAGTTCACCTACAGTTGTGTGAAGTGGTTTATTCTGCTGAAAACGTACTTTGCCTATGACTCTTCTAAAAAGAGGATTATTGCCCATGGGGCATTGTATTAGCGGGGCTGAGACATCCTGATTCCAAACAGTCATTAAGCAAATCAGAGGTAATTTATACTGTGGTGAGCAAACTAATGCAAAGCCTGCCAGCTGTCTGGCCCTTCCAGTATGCCTTCAGACAAAACTTTGAAGGTCGGTTCAGGAGCAGTTTCTCCTACATAGCGTTGTTGTTGTGACTAGAAGAGGACAGTCAAGTTCGGAGGCAGGTCCCAATCCAGCAGAAGTTTAAGCATCTGCATAGTTTTGAGCATGTGAGCAATCCCATAGGAGTCAACGAGGCTACTTTAAATGCTTAGAGTTAGGCATGTGCTTAAGAGCTTTGCTGGACAGGAGCCATGGTAAGAACCAGCCCCAACTGTGACCTAAAATTAAAACTGGAACACTTTAAAGATTAATTAAGGCCTTGTCTACATGGGAAAAATTGTTCTTCGTGGCATGAGAAACTTTCTTCTCATGGCATTTGTGGCCCAACTGGATTCAGACCATTTACAGTGGAGTCGGCTCTTATGAGGTTTCCTGACCACATTCGGGAGGCGTGGAGAGTTTGGGAACGCACCCAATGTTTGGAAGTGAATCTTTCATTCACCAGTGCATATGAAATTTGTATGCCATCATAGTCATCTTTATGATAGTATCGTCCTTTCAACTCTTGGGAAAATGGCAGAACCATTCAAGTAGCCAGAAAGCAAACAAACAGACACATCACACACCTCCCTTCTTCACCACAACTATTGAAACTCCTAAATATTGCAAGCCAGAACTGTTCTCTTTTTGAAGCTTAGGGATTTGAGGACTTGGAAATCTATGGATCTCATACTCTTTCCTGAAAGACATGTGCTTTGCTACTCCAGACAGGCTGTAGAGTAAACATGAATTACACTTGCATCAATTCGTTGCCCCTTTTGTCTGCCAGAAGAGGAGGAAGGGGAATTGGTGTGTATGACCAAAGCATGATGGATCACTAAACATCACGTCCCAGCAAATAAGTCAATCACTTCATGTCTGTGGCACAGCACCGTGCCTGCAAACCCATTCAGCAAGGGAACAGTGGGGAAACAGAGAGACCTGTACCTGCGAGAAACCATGAAGTATGATGAAAAGGTTGTTTGGGTCCTGGATATGAAGGACCTCAACACCTCTCAATGGGAACAGAGAGTTTTGTACATGCTGTTTTCAGCGCTCCTGCTGGCTTTTTCCATGGGAGGACTAGGCCTGGTTTTGAGTGTCTTCAATGTAAAAACTGAAGTCAGCTGCTTTGTTGTGGCACAGACATGGAGCCTTCTTGCTTCCCCAGGGTAAAGGAGCACTGTGTACGTGCTTTTTGGGGAATGATACCCATATATCACTTTAACATTCAAAGAAGGGCAGAGAGTTTTTAGTGACTCAGTGTCCCTTCTGATTAGACTACACTGAAGCTTAGTTTCTTGGACTCAGGGCTCTTTCATCTGTATCACAGCAGAGCTGGATAAATCTGCTGTAGTGGCCGATGGCCACCCTTCACCTTTAGAGACCAAACATTTGCTTGCAGGCAGGGCAAGTCATCCTTCAGCTGAAGAAAATGCTCAACCTGAATTAGCAGTTTAGCTCTGGACTGAGATGCTTATGATAGAAAGGGGGGTCTCTGGATAGCTGAAAGTATATGTGTCTGTATTTCCAATATTTTTATATTAGTTTCTTTACAATGGGTTGGCTATTAGTTGGTATGAAAAAGCCAGCTAGTGGGTAAATAGAGAGAAATAATGATACTTAGTGCTCACGTTCTGCCTTGCATTTGGAAAGTGCTTTGCGGACCTGAGGAGTAATTAATGTCTGCTGGCTTCCATGTGCATAAATCTCGAATCACTTTGTACAACTCATGTACAATTTTATCCACTAAATAAATGGGTCTCAATTGTGCCATTTAGGCAGGGCTTCCTAGAGGGGGTTGGAGGTGGCAAATGGAGCAGTTCGCTGTGAGGTTACAGAAGGACTGCGTGTGTCTTTCTGCTCTGTACCCTAATAGACAGAGGGTCACACTCCCAGGTTTTACTGCAGACCTCACGGGGCCTTTTTCTGTCCCTAAATTTCCTACAGTAAGGGCTGGCTGAGAGTTACATGAGCTGTTAAATACCCTTGTAAGCAGGCAGAAGGCATCTTACGGCTTCCTATTGGCTGTGCACCCACAGCTCTGCTACCTGCTCTGAGTTCGGATCGAGCCATTACAACACCTCCTACACTTTTTGTCTCACCTCCAGCAGTTAGAAATGGAGAACACCTGAAATCACTCAAAAAAAGGACTGCAAAATTTTCCTGGCTTTCATCCCTTACCCTTCCTCCAGTTTGCTTGCATAAAAGCTAGGGAGAACCTGAACCCACAGAGGTTGAATTTATGGGAATTAAAAAAAACAAAACAAAACAAAACAAAAGAAAACCAGCCTGGTTTGGTTTCTTTTTTTTCCTGTCTTAACAAATACGTTCCTTAATGCAATCAGGGACTCTTAGTGCAGTTATGAGGATCACCAGACCATATTCCCAGCATAAGGCAATGGAGATATTCCAACAGACAGCAAGCTAGTGGTTTTGTTCTCTTGTATTTCTAGCCCATGTTTGATGGACTCTAAAGCTGTATACAATATACAGCAGGTTGGAAAATGAGGTGTTTGTTGTTATTGCCGTTGCTGTTGTGATTTTCCTGTAGAAAATGACAATGTTTCATTAAAAAGTGCAAAGTAAAAATTGGTGAAAAACCCACAAAACCCAAGTACTCTCAGCTTGAAAACTAGATTGAATTGTCCATTTGGGCTGAAACATTGGAGATTTTAGTTTTCTGATGAAATAAAAAATATGGGGACAGTTTGATGAAAGTAATCACGTTCTGCAGATGTTTTCATCTGGTTAAAAAGAAATGGTTTTAATCTAAACGTGGCTCAACTTTTCACCTGCCTCTAACACTAAAAGCCCCAGCTGTCATGCAGGATCACTGTTCTCTACATGCTCTGATTGATTAATCAGTTGTTAAATGGGCATTCAGATCACTGATGGCTATTTGAGAATAGAGTTACCAGGACTTGTAGGAAAGTGTCCCATCACACATGGGGCTAAAAGAAATGGAAATCAACATCAAAAGGAGAAAAATGAGTGAGGCAGATTTGTTTATATAAATGGTTACACCCAGCATTTTCAAAAATAAATATCCTGCTCAGACCCCAAAATGAATTAAAAGTTAATTGGAAACAAACAAACAAACAAACTAGCATAAGTAACTTCACAGGTATTGAGGATTAAAATCTAAGCCTGTCTGAAAAGGAAAGGCGGATGAACTGGCTTGGGTGAAATAAAAACCCATGTGAACCTTTGTCTAAAATTCAAATTCAGTCAAACTCAAATCTTTTAAGGTTCAAAAAGATCTTTTTCTTTAATTATCACATGTGTCTCCATTCCCTGGCTTAAGGTATGACTAAAAGCCATGAGAAGGCTAGTCATGAAAATTTTCAGCTCTTTGGTGTTAATGCAACACTGGTGTCTTTAAGTAACTGCTTGTTTTCGCATCCGTGCCACTGGCCAGGCAAGTTTCCCTACAAAGAAACATCTTCTCGATGATGCAGATACCCAACACTACCTCTCCAGTGGGATTCAACCCACAGCCATCTTGAGAGAGACCAACTCTAGGTACAGAGTGACTGTGACTGTCAGCCTTTGACAATGCTGAAACGGGAATTTTTTGTCACATGGGACATGTAAGTGGCACCCAGCTTACATGCCACAGAGTCTCACTGACTATTCACGTTAGCTGTGTATTTATTTCAGCATTTGTTGATTCACTGCAAACCATAGTCCAGATGCAGGCATTGCAGGGTCCACCATAAACGGTGGGAATATTTTGCAAACCAGGAAAGACCAGCATCTCTGGTACTGACCTACTTACCAAAAAAAATCAGCATTAAAATGGATGTACCTTGACCACAATTAAATGATACGTTTAACTACCTATGTCCAAATATGGCTTTTTAATGGGAATTAGATGTTCTCAGTGTGTGGCACTTGCTAGAGCACAAAAGGGTCTTCATTTGTGACTGGAGACAGCTATCTACTGAATGGAAGAAGCAGTTGCAGGAGGGTGAGATATGGCTTTACCTTGTTTTCCCTTTGGTGTTCTTCCATAGGGACAAGCAAAACACAATACAGCAGAACTCATACTGGTTAGAAATACTTCATCAAGTTATTTAGCCTTATTGCTTCAGAACTGCTTCTAACTAGACTTTCATTTTCCCATTTTGTGGCATTACCTTGAAATTATTAGATCCATGTATCCCGTTTTGTTTCTTTTGACTCTCTGGTGTCAGTGGTATATTTTGAGTTGTTTGGGTCACTGGGTGTTGCTTCTATTTCTTGATTGAATCACTGCAACTGTTAAGTGTTGATGAAAGAAATCAAAGGGATTTAAAATATCAACACAAACTTCCAGGAAGGATTTGCCTGACTGTTCAAGTGAAAAACATGGGACTTTGGTCATGAGAAATGAGAAATAAATTCACAAGTATGAGTCATCTTGGAAAGAAAAATTGTAAATTCAGCCTTGAATATTGCTGAGGCAAACCTGTGATTGTGGGGTCTTTGTGGCTGTTGCTCAGTATCCATTAAGGAGATTCAGTTAGATTTTCAGTAGGTATTAAAACCACTAAGTAAATTTACAACAGCTGAGGATCTGCCTCCATGTATGCCATAAAGAGGAGTGTGGATAAACTTAGATGGCTGTGCAAGAGATTAGGGACAGGGTAGCACAAAGCAGATTATTTGCTTTCTACAGAAAAAAACCCACCAAAACCAGGTAGAAGTGATAACATTGGCAAGCCTGAAGCCGTAGCACACAAACATTCATTCAAGATTTCCCATAGATTTTGTGTGTTACGATAAAGTTATGTTTTCCAACCGTGTATTTGTACTTACAGGTGAGTTTCCAAGACCAACATTTTTAGAGGTGCAAGGACAAATGCACTGAAGCCTGGGTAGCTTTAAAAACATCTCTGCTTATCAAAAGGTTTTGAGCATGGGAGCTCTGACACAAGCTTTTCAATATTTCATAATTCTGGAAAAAATTGAACCCTTCACCTTTGCATAAAAGGCTCCATTCAGTTTACATTCCTGTTTGGTTACCTTATTGGTTCACTTTTTTCCTTGACCTATTTGTACATCACTGGAACACTCTCCTATAGCTAATGCTACGCATCAGTTTTGCAAAAAAGGCTGCATTTGAGGCACTCAGTAAATCTTCCAAGCAGCTCAAAGGTCAATTTGTAAGAAATATCTGAAATATCTCCAGAAAAATGAGAAGAGAAGAACTCAGAACGTGAGAGCCGTAACATTTATTTCTGGCAACCCATGCTGTTTTGTAACTTTCTGCAAGGTGGGACAAGAGAGAGTGTATGAGTATCTTTGAAATGAAGATGTAGATTACCATTCCCCTGCTTTCCCCCCTGCCCTCCAGTTGTTTTTTGATTTGTTCTTCTTCTTTTTCTTCTTCTTCTTTCCATTTTTAATTTCCTCCCCCCTCTGCCGCCTTCTCCTTTAACTGTCCCTGCCAAGGGGAGGGCTGCTAAAATTGCCAATCCATACTATATATGCAGCTTTTCCTATTGCGCTTCCCTTGCTTTTGCACAGAACCCTGGTCCAAAGCCCATCACAACGCCGGGGGATTCTTTCCATGCGCTTCCACGGGCTTGAGATCAAGTCGAGTAAGGAGAATTTTTTCCAGTGTGCATCTTTCAGCTTTCTGCCCCACCTGTTTCCCACCAGACCTCGTCATGGGTATTAAATGTAATTCATGTCTAATTATGGGTATTTACACCTCAACCTCAAAGCCATCCACTTCCACCTGCACCCTGGCTGCTGTGGGCTCGGGGAGCGGGCGAGCAGTGAGCCGGCTGGCGGCAGGAGTGACACGGGAGCAGCTGTGTTTGTTTGATCTCCTTGCTGCCAGGTCTCTGCGCTTGGGGCTGGAAGGGTGGACGGAAGCTACTAATAGAGGCAGAACTAAAGAAACATACAGAGCAGTTCAGTATTACGAAGTACACATCCACTGTTCAAGAGAAAAGAGTGAGAACAAGCAGGAGAGAGCATGAGGAAAAAGCCCAAGGAGGCTTTCGTAACTACAGTGTAAATACAAACAGACCCCATGTTGCTATGTGTTCCCTTTGGTTTCCAAAATGTTGAGAGCTTGGCTGTGGGCTTTTGCTTCTTCCGGAGGCAGGGGAACAGCACCGCAAGTGAGCTAAGGTGTTTCTGCAAAGACCGAGGCTTTCTGCGTGAGGATGGGAAAACCATGGGGGCCTCCCACAGTTTTGGTTAAGATGGTTTGAAACAGCAAACAAGTGCAAAAAAAAATATAAACAGATTATGTGGGGAATGTTTAGTGGGTCTGGAATCAAGAGATTCTTTTCAGGTGCGAGACATGGTGGCTTTGGGGATTGCTTTGAGCAACCTGAAAGGGATAGGGGATGAAATATGGAAATGGTTAGGTTTTTTTCATGGGGAAGCAGCAGCTAGGCTTCCCGTACAGTCAGAGAGGGGGTTTTGGACTCAGTACTAAATACTGGTTACCACTGCAGAGCATACCAAGCAACTATAGCTGTGACTTTCCACCTCTTTCAGTATCTGTAGGCACATTGGGCTGCTCAAACCTGGCTTTCATGAAAGCCAGAGACAACGGTTAAATAAATTCCTGGGGATTTGGAGACCATGTTTTCAAACCTAGCTCCCTTAAACTGGATTCCTAATCTCTGCATTTATAGATTTAATTTTAAAAGTCTTCTGTTCTGGGATAAGACTGTTGAAAGTGCACTGCTGTCCAGGCATTCAGGATGAGTCAAGAGCGACAAAAGAGCATGGGAATGGCCATACTGGACCACACCAAAGGTCCAGTCTCCTGTCTCCCACAGGGGCTACTCATGGATGCTCAGAGACCTGGCAAGCAAATATTGTTTCATTTAGGTAGTCTTGAATTTGACTATACCACTTTTAAGTCAAGCTGGGGAAAACTTTTGGTTACAGACATGTAAATGCAAAGTGTCATCACTGGAATATTGTCTACTGACTTACACTACAACACAAGCAGTGACAAATAGCAGAAGTGAGTTCTTCCAATGAATTTTTTTATCTGTCATGCACCAAATGTCACAGCAGGAGTTGCCCTCGGAGTTGCTGCTGTCATATAAGCTTATTTTTCACAAACTATCTCAGCTACCAGTTCACATTTAGGTATTCCTAGCAAGCTGGAGAAAAGAGCTGGTAATTAAAAAGCAAAAGAAAATTGTGAAATGCATTGTTGGTTATGCAAACTTCTGAGGAGTGTCCTTCCATTTAAGCGAACATTTTGGATGATTTAGAAATGTGGACTTTTTCCCTTTTGTTTCCAATTTTCAAAACCCTCAAAATATCAAGAGAAATGCAGTGGGAAAATGACTATTTCCCTACATTTTTGCATGGAGAAATGTATCTAATCAAAGTATGACCATGTTAGTTGAGTATCTTACAGGGATCTCAATGGAAATGTTGTTACTCCCCATATTTTACAGAAAGGGGAGGGAAGTGCAAAGCACTCACAGCCTTGCAAATCAGGAGCTTGTGGGAAAACCCTGCTGTATCCAACTGCCTGCCCATGCTGGCAGAATGACGCACCTCAGTTCCTGAAATGAGAGGCACTTTTGGGACCTCTCTTTTGGTGAAGCACAAGAGGGAGGCAGATGTCTCCCAGGCTTTGTCCAGCGAGGAATGATGGACTCATGGTCTAGAGAGTACATCCAAAGAGTCTTGTCACTCATCCCAGAGCAGGATGGGACGAGGTCTCAGAAAGCATCAGTTTACCCTTTCCACTTATAAATCTGTGATCAGTTTATATGACGGTCCTAGCGCTGCCTAACTTGGTGGGGGAAAAGGTACGATGAGCCAGAAGGAGCTGAAATCCAGCTGCAACGATTGCAGCAAATACCTCGTTTCTTCATCACTCTTTCTGTAGCATGATTTCTACAGCCATGTGTTTCTACAGCACTTTACTGGTGTCTTTTTCTCTTTATTACTGACAGCAGGGAAGGGAACAACAACAAAACCCAACTGAGCAAGGTGTTTCTTGCAGGGATACAGGTGCTGTTAGCATCACCTGAGATAGACTCCACCAAGCTCTGAGCCTGAAAACCAGATCAAAGTTAAAATGCTGGGAAATACAAATGTACGTCCAGTTTTTTGACAACCTCACACCACACCAGCTAGCACCTCGCTAGCAGACACTATCAACGCAGAGCTGAAGACACATCCCGCACAGACAAGCAAGGTCAGAAATAGCAACCCGTTACTGTGAATGGGTTTTAATAGACAAGAAAAATTCGAGTAGCAAGTTGTTGAGGGATTTCAAGGGATCACAGGTAACTTTCCAGAAGCAAAATTTAAGTTGCAGCTCTTTTCTTCTTCTATTATTTTAGTAGTGTTTTCTCATTGGCTGATTATGATCTTTCCAAAAGGGAAAAAAAGGGGCCCTGCAACACGCTTGGTCTGAAGGGCTAGAATTAGGAGTTATCAAGAATCTCCCTATAACCAACCAGCTAATTTCAGTGGCAGAACAAGAGAGCTTCTGTTAACACACTGCGCTGAACTCCTGCTGCTCTTTCCATGGCAGGTGTGGGCCCAATACCTGTTTATCAAGAGTCTTACTTACATAAAAGTAAAAAGTTCAGGAAACTAAGAAATCTGAGTCACTGTCTGCTCAGCTCCCAAATAAAATAGTTTTATTTTCCAGCCAACCCAGTTTTCCTTATTTAAGCCCAAGGAAAAGAAAGAAAGAGAAAAAACTTGCTGTGAACCCTGACCTTTGGAGGTGTATTCCCCCCTGGGTGATTCATCTGTTTACCTTAGGACAATTAAATGTGAGTCAGTTTAAATAAACTTTAAAACCAAAGGAAAAATATGCTAAAAACAGACCTGACCCCACCCCTTCTTCTACTAGGGACTTACTGAGAGGTATGAAAAAATGCAACACAGATCACATTTTCAGGAAAATCCTAAGGAATCTGGAGCGAGGCGGCAAGTCACGGTGGCTCCTGTCCCTGTCCAGGAGCTGGAAGGTGGAGCTGCTCCAGGATGGACCATGCAAAGGCTGTCCCCACACTGCCACCAGCAGCAACTGGCCACCGCTAATAAGCTAATGCAGGGGCCATCAGAGTTGTTAACCCCAATGCAATACAGTTAAATGCTTCACCTTTAGGCTACCAGTGGCTTCAAGGAATTTTGGTTCAGTAATGTCCTGACAGCTTGAAATATTTGGCACTGATAGCAGTGCTGCTAGCTGGGGAAATACAGCAAGCACCCAGAGGTTTGCAGCAGATAAAAACAGAGATAAAATCACCAGAGAATTATTAACTGAGGCCGATGGGGATGAGCAAGAACAAACCCCCCTTAAATAAAGCAGTGCTAAATGCTAAATGTCAGGGTTTATGCCTGCAAGAAATGTGGCAGCTGCAGGGTGTAGCTCTTAAGAGGCCATTAATGGAAAGAATCAAAGCTGCTCTCAAACGCTTCAAGCAGGATTGCCAATGCTGTTAACAGGCATGTGTCAGCTCTGAGACTGCCCTAAAAGTGGTGGGATTAAACAAACATAACCCTATATTTGGGGAAGTTTTTCACTGACTTTTGGTTTCTGAGTTGTTAAAGTACCTTCAAATCACGCTAAGACTAGAGAAAAAAAAGTGAGTGCGAGAAAAAGCAGCAATATTCTAGTGGACCTCATCCTACCGGTCTTGAAGGAAAACATCAACCAGTCTCTGAAATTCATAGTACAAGCCTGAGAATTGGGGACATTGCTGAGAAGAAATGTGGCCTACCCTTCTCTCAACACAAACAGGCAAAGTTTCGAGCAATTCCTCGCTGTTGCTTTGAGTGCAGGCATCCTGCAGTGCCTCTGTGCCGAGAAGGACACATCACTCCTCCTCTCCGAGGCATCCAGAGGTGCCACACAGGCAGGATGCAGGCAGGAAAGAGATCCAGAGAACATTCTCACCTTGGCCAAACCCACTCTTTTTTGGAAAGAGATCAGTCTGTTTTCTGCCAGGGTGATTTTAAACAGTCCAAGGGTTTTTCCCATATTATTGACAGTGTTCTCTAACGATATGTCAATTGGCTTAGGGATTATATCTGCTGGGCGGTTCAGTCCTGACATTGCTTCCGACATTGTGATGAGTGTTGTACTTTTGGTTGATTTTGGGGTGTAGGGACTCTTCTGGCTGTGGCCACCAGAAGCTGCTATTGGAAACTTTGCGCAATGTGCATGAAGCAGAGAAGCAATGAGGACCCACCAGCTCTGGCCGAGGCTCTTCCAAAAAGCTTATTTCTCACCTCCCTACCATCACTTCATGCTAGAGAGCTGTGGGAAAGTAAGATGAGAGGGAGGTGCTGGTAAAGAAATTACATGAAAAATGGGGATGGCTCCTCTTTTCATCAGCGGTCAGGGATGTGACTGTCAGTGTCTGTAGCTGCTCCTTCTCCTGCCTGGGTATGAGCAGCCGTTCACCATCAGTTTTGGCATCTGTGTACAAAGAGCACAACAGCGGCCAACATTTAGAAATCTGTGCCCAACATTAAAGGTCTTCATCCACTGCTTGGTGCATTTCATTTCAAGGAGGGCAGGTAGACATTCTTCACAGCAAGCAGGTATGATCCCAGGGACCTGGGAACAAGGAAATTCTGAAAATATAAATTTCACAGGGATGAGGCTGTGCAAAGGCAAGTCTTGTTCCCAGCCGAGGTGCTGTAGGTCTAGCTGTGTGACCAGGGCTTTGTGAGTGCCTGGCCTCAGCACAAAGCTGCCAGGCTGTATTCTGAGCCTTTCCTGGGAGCTGCTGTTCATTTGCTTTTAAACAGGGCAGAGTATGTCACACAACAAGCCACGGGACCTTGAGAGGTAGAAACACAGCCCTCTTGCCGGGTTCTTCACAGGTAGAGAATATTTTTGGGGTTATAGAGAAGGCAGGGCTCTCTCATGGGGAGCTACGGAAACTGGAAAAAACCTTTCAAAGTAATTTTCTGCCATCGAAATATAACTGCCTACACGTTGTTGAAAAGAAAAATCTTTTTTGTGCAGACTCTCTGTTGCTAAAGGCTTGTGTGTCACTTAACTGAGCATCTGGAGCCCTGGTAGGGGGAGTGCTGAGTTGGCTTGCTGCTAATGGGCACGTATGTATGCAGCTGTGCTAGCTGGTCCACAGCTAACTGCTCGGTCATAAAGTTGTACCAAAAAAAAGTGTTCTCCAAACAAAATCACTGTCATCGGAACAAACACAAACGACATGGTAGTCTAAACTGTAGGTAAGATGAAGTCATTCATTATTTAATGCCTCTAGGAAGAGGGAGCAAAATCACCCACATGTCCATAAAAATTGCTTACATGTAGAGTACCACTCACGAGCTACAGACAAGTCAACTGCGGTCTGCGCAGACTGATGGTCTTTGGGAGCCAGACCTGTCTTTTTGTTTTGCTGTTTGTCCAGTTACTTAGGAAGGTGGGACCCTAATTTGTGCCTCGGGCTGGTAAATGTTCCAACGAGCCAACACACAAAGACTGTGGAGTTATTTTCAAATTACAGTCAAATCTAAGGAAATGGCAATCTGCTGGTGGAAGATTTACGCATAGAGAAAGGAGTAGGTTTGCAAATAGGATTCTGGTGCTCTCTTGCAGGGATCTTGCCACACTAACGCATGTTGTTCGTGAGTGGGTGTAAATGCACTGTAACATTTATGCTCCCGCCCTCTCATCCCAGAATATGAAGACGTGGGTTGTGATGGCATTTCACATGTCACAGTCACAATAACCTCATTGACTCTCTAGAAGGCTACGTATTCGTACTTGTCAGTAGATGGCACTATTTCTATTGCCTGTCCCTAAATACGGCCGTGTCTCTGTTCTAGAGCTCCCTGTAAGGCTGAGAGGATGAGGGGGGAGATGAGGCACCCCCAGGGAACAGCATTTCGGGGACCTGTGGCCGGGGCTGATGGAGTCAGGAAGGCGGAGGGACCAAGTGCAAATGGAAATCCGCCTTCCCGGAGAGCAGTGGTCTCATTTCAGTTCATTCCTGTAGCTGGCAGCCTGTGGGCTCTGCGGATGAGGTGCCTCATCTGGGAGAGCACCTGTTCTCCCGGGGTCTGTCGCCCTCTCTCTCCTCCTGGAGTCTGATCTTGCCTCCAGTGCAGTCACATGAGAGCATTATGGTTTCCATCTGGAGCAAAGCAGGACCTCGGGAGCTTAAGCAGAGGAACGAAGGCTCCCTGCAGGCAAGCAAAAGGTGCCAACCTTGCTCTGTGCCCATCCAGTCACACCATGCTGGGCTGCTGTGATTTCACCCAAAGGAAGGATCACTAAATACCAGGAAGCTTCAAGGTCCCCAAGAGGGTCTCTGCTCAGCATGTCCTTGCACTTGTGCTTAGGACTCCCTCCTCACTGTGCTGGCCCAAGGATGTGAACTGAGCCAGACTTGTGGGCCCACACACACCCGTCCTGCAGATGTCAAACTGATCACATGGGGCTTATGTTTGGATAGTGTCAAAGTGCCAGGTATCATCAGCGAGGCTATAAAATAAGATACTTGGTCTACCCCTATGTGCAAATGAGCTCAAATTCATCCCTTGGTATTTTCTCCTCTGAGCTTCTTTATACTGTTCTAAAACTATATAATTTTCTGTCAGCAGCTCCTCGATTTGTTTAGGCTCCACACCAGCATTATGTTTGAAAATTATTTTGAGTTATTTGGTCATCGTCACTTATACAACGTGGATCCCAGCTCCTCACCTACAGGACTTTCAATTATGCAGGCTGTACAGCTTGCTGCTTCTGAGCACATAGCCCAATTTGCGTAGAGGAAAGGCGTGAGTGTGCGCAAGTGGATAAAATAGAGCCCTGCGTCTTGGATTGCTTCCATGCCCTGTGGATTTATGATGCACGTCTAGCAGAGTGACTCCCAGATGGGTCTATGGACTGCATTGTAACGTGTTCCCTTAGCATTCAGATTTACTGCTCTGCATTAAAATAGTCAGCCTCTTAACTGGAGATAGCATCCTGGGATTAAAGCCCAAAACAATTATTGGACTGTTATAAAACTCCTTTACATAGTCCTACCCAGCCATTTCTTCTTTAGGTAATGACTAGCTAGAAAGTTCCTGCCTTCATTTTCAGACCTCATTGTTAATGACCCCAAAACAGGTGATACTGCAGCTTCATGAGATACGGGAGTTTTAACGTAATCACTTTGCACTCAGCAGCCATTAGGTCAACAGTGCTTTACTAACACGCTGTGTGTTTACACAGCTTCCAACAGTTCAAAAAGCCAAAGGAGGATCACAAGTCTATCTTCAAGCCAAAGGGGAAAAAGATTGACACAGGGTTGTAATCATCAGTGTCTGAAAAAAGCCTTCTCATCTGTTTTTAAGCATGTTCAAACAAGACGTGACTCTTTGTACAACAGGGGCGCAGGGAAGGTGGGCAAATGCCATTCTTGTGGTTTAATTAAGGACCTCAATGAGGATCTAACAAATGCAATGCAAGTTGTGCCTAGTGGGTCTCACATGCGTGTCGGGAGGGAGGGAGGGGGGATACCAGGGAGGATGGAAAGGGTGTGGGATGTGAAGGACGATGTGTGGCAGCTGTTCACAGCAAATACTATTCTAGCTCATGGCTATGTGTTCCAGCCCTGTTGGAAAATTACATCTAAATAACAGATCACGAAAGAGCAACCCTGACAAGGCCTGTAATTTAGTCCCAAGAGGAAATTCTTCATTCATCAACTGTACAAGAGACTAAATTAGTTCTCTGCTGGATGAGGCTTTGCTGGCAGTTTGCTCCATGGGTCAGCCCTACCTTCAGAGCAGGTCCCACTGGGGAGACACTCCAGCCAGGAACAAACCCGCTCCCTGCTCATTGCACTGAGAGGGACATCACTCTAAAAGTCCAGGGCAAGGGCTTCGTTCTCATGTGTGTTTGGGGGGTTGTAGAGAGTGACTGGCACTGTCTGAGGTTGTTGGACAAGAGGGTTGTGGTGAGGGTGAGAGCATTTTGCCCCAAGGTGGAGCATCACCCAAAGACAGCTCTCCCTTCCCATCAGACCTGCTTGTGGTGGGCTCCGTTGCTTGGTTTAGAAGGACAGGGAAGGATGCTCTCCTGCTATAGCAGGTCTGTCACTGGAAAGCTCTTACACAGCTCACTGCATGTGCTGGTGTCAAGATCTCTCTGCTTTCCCGTGCTGTCTTGGCAGGGAGAGGGTACCCAAAGGGCTTCCTGGCTGGAACAGCTGGTGCAACACAGGCCTCCGTAATCTGTGGGGGTCCATTCCTATATGGATATGCATACAGATGTAGGTGTGTTTCTTTTTATCATTGCAATAGCAAGTTTTTTAAAATGTTGACTCGGTAGATTTCCTGTTAATGCTTCCCTTGCACACAAAAACAAGATTTGTTTAGTTTCTTCCTTTACAGCAATTGCTATTTTTCAGGTGCAGTTAGCAACTCTCCCATTTCCAGAGGCCTACTGTGTGGGTGTGGGAGAATAAATCAAAGACATCCAGATCTGTAAGAGCTGTACTGGGCAGTTAAAAGTACATCAAATGTACTTTTATCCTCTTTGTGCTTTGAATCTGGTTCTGCCACTTTCACTCATGCTAAGAAGTATCATTCTTGAAGAGACATCATATTTGTATCAGGAACTCATGAAAGCGCCATGGAAAGCTTTCAGGATCAGTCCCAAATTGTAACCATATTACAGAAGGACAGAGTACATAAGTGCAAAAGGACTAGCTGTATCTGCTGAGATACCTCTGAAATGCTATCCCTGTACCTTAAGTTCCCTGTGTTTAGAGACATTCTGCTATTCTAATGCAAACCACAGGCTAGTTTGCATGTTCAAAAGTTTATTTTTGACAATACTTTGTTCATCATCATCTATAATGTCCAGTACTTCTGCCCAGTATCTTCTTTAACCTATTGATCAGTTCCAGGTGTTTTCAGGATAGTACGAAAAAAACTTACAGATAATTATGGATGATTTCTGCCAGTCTATGTTTTGTTTATGTTTGGAAACATAGGGACTTCTATCTGCCGGTCATCTACATGCCCTTCTTGTTATAGCTATTGAATCCTGTTTTGATGGTCTCTCAGTATTGGGTCACTGTGATTTTCTGTAGCAAAGCATCTGCTAGGTTAGTTATATATGAAAGCATTGCCTTTTTTTTCATTTTCTTTTCTTCTTTCTTTTTAGTTTCACTGAATGATTTTTGCCCTTGTGTTAAGGGATGCCAAATCTGTATGACGTGCTCCTCACCCCCTTCCACTCTTTAGAGGAATGCTCCTGTCACATCCCCATTTATTCGCCATACTTACAAATGAAACACCCCTATACTTTTTAGACTCTCTACAGAAACTTCTCTGCTGGTTGTCATTTCATTTCTCCTCCCTGAACCCCACACCCTCTTCTGAATGTATTACTTGCTGTTCTTCAGAGATAAGGGTATGTTAGCAAATACAGTGAACAGTTTGGTCTGAGAGGTAAATCAATATTTAAGGCCTTGTAGGATTTTTTCCTTTAGGAGGAGAAATGGATGACACAAGCCAGGTATGCACCTTGACACAACCTGTTTATTTGCAAAGAATGCTCGTGACTGCCTGAGCCCCAAACACAACAGGAGCAAACAGTGGAAATTCCTGTTGCTCGCAACATTTGAGTCTGTTCTGCCAATCATTTCTGAGCCGCAGGGAGCTCTGCTGCTCTGCAGCCCGTCATCTGTTGGGTTTGCTCCTTTCTCTGCCACACACCCCCTCCTAGATCTTGCCAAACATTGCTCGCACCCATTCAGTAGCAGTCGGGGTAACCACCTCTGACCAAAGATTTGTTTCTAGATCAGACCTTGGCAGGGATGGCAGCTCCTATTGTTTCAAGCCACCTCCCTACAGCAATGACTTACTACTTTCACACACAAAAAAAGAGACATCTGACATCCACTGGCTTTTTGCAATAGCTGTTATTTGCTATAGACCAATGACCCAGTTGAAGGCAGCCATTAACTCCTCTCACAGTAAAGAAACCCCATTACTAGAATATGTTCAGTCTGGTTTTCTGTCACATCCTTCTACTTCTTAATACTTTATTTACTTATTTGGCTCACTGTACCAGGTATGGAGATTTTTCTTTTAGCTGTTTAAGGTTAGTTCTCCCTGGCCACAGGCAATGACAGGTAATGTATACACCAAATGCAAGTATGAGTAATTTTCCATTGTACTTTGTAGTAAGCACTACCTACACTTGTCATCAGTGAATTTTGTCTTCCCATTCACCTGCTTGTCCCAGGCTGTTCAATGTTTCCCTGTAGTCTTCACTGGTGTT
Source organism: Aquila chrysaetos chrysaetos (assembly GCF_900496995.4). Classification (NCBI taxonomy): domain Eukaryota; kingdom Metazoa; phylum Chordata; class Aves; order Accipitriformes; family Accipitridae; genus Aquila; species Aquila chrysaetos. The sequence goes on from NC_044011.1 coordinate 33,330,279, forward strand.
AATGATACTAAATCACTGGTTCCCATCGGCAAATTTTGCTATCTCAGTGTTGACCCATTTTCTGGAGAAGGTATGTCTGTATGAAAATACAGTAGCTTTGCCTAGAAGTCCGTTTCTTGGCAAAAGTCATTTATAGGACTGTGGTCTCTAGGGCTGAGGTTAAGCCCAGGGCTCTTCTGATGTGTAATGAGCTGTGTAATGGAACCTTTTCTCTGCTCAGATGGTAGAGGAAAGCTGTTTTGTTAGTGTAGGCTAAGGGAACTGAGATGAAATCTTGGGAGGCAGGAGGTGTCCAGCTCAACTCTGCAGCCCAGTCACTCTACAGGACTTTGCAAAGCCCTGCCAAAGTTCCTCAGCCCATTCCCACTTCTCCCCTGTCTAATGGGGTTGTCCTGAGGGTTAACCATCAGAGACACATCATCTTTCTTTTGTACTAAAAGAAAGACTCTTCATTATGTCTACATGAAAGAGCCCTAAATGGAACAAAAGTGACCTATATGGAACTGTATGGTAGGATTGCAGCACTGAGGATAAGTTACAGTGTTTGCTTAATGCTTGACAGATATTATAATGCTTGCTAAATGCAAGGCATTATTATTACTACCAATGGAGATGGCAACAAATCCTCCTGTGTCCTCAAAGTTACATTGTTTTCGTATTGTCTCATACCTGGCAAATCTAGCTGTGGTACCTTATGTTGCTTGCTTTTTTTCCAAAAGTATTGGTTGGACTATGAAAAATGTAGTGGTTTCAGCTGAAGGTCAGGCAGCCCACAGAGCACTGAGAGAGTGCTTCGCAAATTCAGTTTTCACCACATTTATTGCACTGAAGTCACTTTCACTTTTGCATTGGCCATTCAGGAGAAAATGAATATCCCATTTCATAAAACAGCAATCAAGAGCACAATTTTCACCTCCCCCTTAGTTACTCGATAGAGTAATAGGGTGCAACAGCATTTTCAGGGGTATTGAAGTGAAATGGTAAAGGCATGTTTTACTTTTCAATCGAGAGGGAGGTACTCAATCCTGGGATGCTGAGACTCATGCTTAAGGTCACATACCTTCTTGTCGTGGGGCTGAGACCAGATCTCCTAAGTATTGACCTCTGCTCTCACCCTAAGAGCACTCTTCCTTTCAAGACAGCAGCTGGTGAAAGCTGATCTCACATGTCCAGGTAAAATTGTTACCTAGCAGCTCTCTGGAAATATGAATTATTGCTCTTGTTGGGAACAACTGAGGGTAAGACCTCATGCTCAGGATTTCATGCTGTTCTTTTGATATTAAAGTAAAAAAAAAAACCAACTGGGAAACTGTTTAAGCTGCTGACTCATAACCATACCCGTTACATGGCTAGCAGCTTTAATCTCAAATTGCTTTACAGTGTGGACCAGAGGTTGTCCTCAAACTGAGGCCTCAAGAGTAAACACCGCTTGCTAATGGATAGAGCAACACCAGTAACACCAGCAACCCCCGCACTTTCAGAGTGTGTCTCACCAGTGTGTGCGTTGCCAGTGGCCATAGGAGCAGCAGCCGGGCATCTGCCATCCAAAGCCAGGATTTGAGCTCTGCAGGGTTGCCTCAGTGACTATCTCTGTCCTGGCATGTTATTTCGTGGTATGGCTTCATCTCAGGTTTTTCTCATTTGTGCAAAGAGTGACAGCCTCCTGGAGTGTAATTTACTTTATAAAGGCTGAAAAGTGCCCAGCTGGTGTCAGCTCTGGTCCCTGGCCAAGAGGGAGCTCATGAACTGGTGAGCTTGTAACTGGCCCCAAAGCCTGTAAAAATGCTGTGCAAAAACACAGTCCGTGAACCCCTTCCTAAGAGTGCAACCACATTTCACCGTTAGGTGACTAAAATTTCTTTTCCCTTCTCTCTCATCTTTTCATCCCAGGACACTGGTACACTTTTAATTGATTGCTTAAAAAAGGTGGCAAGTCAAATCCCTGAGGTGACATTTCTGGCTCCAAGCTAAAAGGCCATTGGCTGGGACGCGTGCACAACACTTTAGGGACTTGCGTAGATCTATTCGTATTCGGTTATTTATGTCCGGAGGACTGGACTGTCTCATAAGAAGTTCTCCAAACAGATGCAGAAGAAGGGATGCTCCTGAGGAGCTTATAGTCCATGCACACCAGGTCGACCGCAGCACAGTCATGTTGCTTAAAATGTGGTGGAATAGGCAATAGTGAAAGTCTGTGACAGTGGGAACTTTGAGAAAGATCTTTCTGTCCTTGCATCTAATGATGCGACACAGCCTTTTCTTTTAAAAATCTCAACATACGCAATAGTTGCAAAGGATGAAAGGGTATCTGTTGCCTTCCAGCTTAGACTGAAAGTTTCTCTGGGCAGCACTTACAGCATCTAAATCTGTGAGAGCTCACTTCAGCTTCTGGGTGGTAAAATAGCATGTACATTATTTCCTGAAGGGGATCTGAATGGCTAATGGGGAACTGTGTGGGGAGGGACTAGAGGAACTCCAGTGTTTTGCTCAGTTGGGATTCCCATGCTCTTCTCCCTCCCCCTTTTGCCACACCACTGCAAATGTACGTAGTAAAAATATTAGTGATGACCAAGGAGGTCATGTCTAGAGTAGAAACGCTTTACAACGTGTGCTATAACAGTAAAACGCTCCTCACCTGAACGCAGCTATACAAGGAAAGCTGTACTTTGTAGCCGCACACAGCGAAACCACCCTGCCACCCACCCTCAAGCACAACAGGCTGCAGACCGGCTAACGTGCCACAGCCATAGCTGTCGTCTGTGTAGGGGACAGGGCAGCACAGCCCCATCTGGGTGCTCCCTCCCTGCCTGGAGCAGGGTGCTGCTGGGGTTCAGGAGTACAGTTGTACCAGAGACAGTCAAGCCAGGTTGCTCATGTCCTTGTCAATTGAATGATCCCTGTGGCAAACGAATCCCCTGAGTAGCTTGAAAGAAATCTCAAGTAACTCATTCATTTTTTTCAAGAGTTGCTATGACACAAATGCTGCCTTTAACTGTCGGGAATAAAGGAGGTAACCATATCTGCTTGCATATGAAAGACATAGACACTGTGGACTTCTAATTGCATGCACTCATGTTTAGCATCATTATCTTCTCTCATTTTATCTTTTTTTCCATGAGAGCTTGCCTCACAGAGCCTTTCCACTGCCAAATCCGTAGCATTTGCATTAGAGCACTTGAACAAGACATTAAGTATGTGTCAGTATCTGCAGTCTGGATTGCAGTGACAGCTCTGGATGGATTGTGCTCTCCTATCTCCTTTTGTGATCCTGTATGGAAAATGGTTATATATATATATAATGCATGGCATGAATCAGCTATGGATCTTTCTCAGCTAGGTCTCTGTTTCCTTCACACCTAAGGACTAAGGCCAGGGTGTTTGTCTCTGCAGTGACTCAGTGACGTAGAGCATCCCGGGGTATTTAGACACCTATCTCACTTTGATTTCAGGGAAGGAGGAGCCTCATTGTTTTGGAAGGACTTGCAACATGTCTCTCTTGTGAGCATGCTTCAGAAAGTTTGTTCCACATGAGCATGTGGAGAAGCTGATACTTGTCAGAGTTCAGAGATAAGTCAGCTTTATTGCTGATTATCTCAGATTCACTTTTTAGAGGGTGGATTACAGCTGTAAGTTAGGGCAATATTACTGCTGGTTGGTAAAACAAGAAGGCAGGGGAGGGGACTGTTGCTCTTTAGGGGAACAAGATAAGTTTCTTCTAGTGATGGCAACGATTCAAGCAGACTTTCCTATGCACACTCTACTCATATGCATTTCCATGACTGTAAAGCAAAAAAGCTTTTTACATGCAGAAAAGCAAAGAGCAAGGTAAAAGTTTTGCCAGCTGTCATTTTTTGCTTGATTCCCTTATTTCCAACATCATTGTGTAAAGCCTGGTTGGATAAGCCTGTAATAAACATCCCCTTGTTTGCATATGGGAACGCATATACACACAATTTGTATATTGATCCCCAAGGCTTTCCTAAATATTGAAGGTTTACCACCAGATTGCTTGGTTTTGAAAGAATGAACTCATGTACAAACTGGAATCTGCTGTCCATCCCAAAGACATCACTCATTGTGTAAACGGTTAAGAGGATAAGAGGAGACGATGCTTGGATGCCAGCACTGTATGGCCTCATAGTTTGGGAATCAGGAAAGCCACCAAATGTAACTATTCTCCCTAATCAGGCTAAAAAATCAGTGTTGAGATAACAGAAACTTCCAATATCTGGCTAGTATTTTAAGCCTCTCAGAAAACAAATTCGGTTCTCATGTCTGTCCTTGCAACCCACTACCTCTAGCAGGCTAAATGAAATGAATTTGAGAACAAAACTTGGTCTCACTTCAAATGAGTCCTTTAACCTAACTTAGTGACAAAGTCCATGACAATAAAGGTAAAAACTTGGGTATTTTTCAAATTTTGGTACTTTTCAATTATTATTCTTTTCCTCATTATCATTAATGAGCTTATTAGTGCAACTTGGGGGAGGAAACCTGACTGTAGAGTTTGAGATTACATTAATTTCTTTGCAGTGTCTACAGAGAATTGGGCTGTATGTCTCAGCCAGGGATGCGGTTGGCCAGGAGCCGCCCCTAACAGCAGCTAAAAGAAACCATTTTGGGGGAGGAAAGTGTGCAACAGGCACATAAAAATTAGCCCATCCCCAAAGCAGTAAAATGTAGATTTTACGCCCTGAGGATTCAAAGGTTTTATCCATTCAAAAGCTTTTGTTTACTTTTTAAATACTTGCCATTTGTAGCTATTATATTTCTATAATATTATGCTTTATATCCTTTGTGTTTATTGTTTTCCTATAGATAGAGTTTATTTTTTTATTTTCTTTTCACTGCACTCATGATGGCAATGTGATCTTGTGGTGAAGAGTGGCAGTATCTAGATTGGTGTTCTGTGGAAAAGTACTCCCTTCAGGTTGAAAGCTCATTGTTCGTGCTATACAAAAAAAGGATAAATAGGTGTTCCAGCCTACTTTCCCTGTACTGCTCCTTAGCTTATGAGCTTATATTATCTCCTCTTATTCATCTTCTCATTCATATTGTCTCTACCTAGGAAGTTACAGGCATTTGACATTGCTGGTATATGAAAAGCTATGCAGCCCTCTTAAAGTGGATGCAGGATGTATTCCAGGATCTCTATTTTTAGGAGTTAAGCTTTAAAGTGTGAATCAGTTTTAAGAGAAATAGTACCAAATCTCTTTAGGTTTTCTTGATGTTATCTTCATAAGCTATAGAATTAGGAATCCTCCTTTTAACCAACAGAAATAGGAATATCTATTTCTGCTACCAGAACTGCAGGACAATGCTATCATTTAAGCTGCGAAAGAGAGGTATACATGAATCTCAGACCATGCTTGTGAAAATATAAATGGTGTAAATGAATTTGAGTTCATTTTAGGTTTTAGGAATTCATTATTTTTAGTAAAACTTTTGTTTGCGTTTGGGCTCACAGGTAGTACTTCCTTAGTTTTAATTGTAATAATAAACAACATAAGTATGCTTATGCATATGCATGGGTTGGACACATACCCATGCCTCAAAAGTGTGCCTGGTTTTGAAAGCTTTTTAAAGACTTTCCGTGTAGAGAAAGCAGCAGAATAAATCTAAAAGATGCCTGAAAGCAGCAATCATTAATAAGCACTATCGCCAATGAACATGCTTCTTCATGAGCTCTGCAGTGTCCACAGCCTAGAGGAGCTACTAATGAACCCTACCTTTGCATGAGATAATGGTTAGGACCAAACAGGGGAGGTGGAGGGGAATTTGACCACCCACAGAACAAATACCATTATCAAAGTGCAGCTTATGCCCCAAAGCGAACTTGCTTGCCGGAGTGACATTTCTTCTTGGCATTTCATCTGCTTTGCTAGATGAGGATCGGGGAGGAGGAGGGGAAGGGGGAGGGGGGGAATAGCCCAGCTGACATTTCAAGCAAGTAAATAACCTCTGCAGGAAGCCAGCTTGCGTGGTGTTTCCACTTGTAATGTGTAATTCACATGCCACTTAATGCAGGTCTCGCAGAGTGGGGTGCGGAGGAAGGTGAGCAGGGCACCGTCCCCGTCCCTGTCCCCAGGGTGGGCTGGGGAGGCTCTCAGCAGAGCCGGAAATCAGGGATCAGCCTTGTCAGGTTGTATCTCATCAACAGCAAGGAATGGCAAACCCAGGGATTTTGTTCCCACTCAAGGTGCCATTGGTGCCTGCGCCCCTTGAAACATGAAATCAGCTCAATTGAGTGAAAAAGACAACATGTTCTTGAGCTGCAAAAGGCCGGGATTCAATCACCCATGACTACTTTTTGCATAACCAGAGAAGTCAGAGTTGAGAAGTGCTAGCTGCTTCAGTGGGGGGGGAAATGAACACTTCAATCTCTCTTGGAGGTCCTGCAGGATTATGAGAGCAATTGGTTTCCCTGTGCATGTTCAAAAGGAACGTCTGCTTGTTTGTACCAGCCTAGGATCCGCCTCTATCTTACAGTATCTTTTGAGAGGATATGTGCAAAATATTTTAAGTTGCCATCAGTTACCCATAACAGTGCAAAAGATGGAGATAAAACAAGGTATGGTTCCTCAAGGCACTGAATAGAGCATCTCACTTCTGTCTCAGAAATGGATATGTAGACAGAGCACTGTCATCTTCTCCATGAGACCCAGTCAGCTCCCAGGGCCATTGGGCGTGGGTTTTTCCTGCCTTGACTCCCATGAAACTGCAAAAAACCAATAGCCAACATATGCCAATAGAAAGCACAGTATTATTTTTCTGTGCTAACAGATAAGAAGGAAAATGAGGCTTAAGCTCTCAAAACACCATCAAAACAAATGTGAAATTAGGGTTATGCACAAGATTACATGGAGGTATGTTTTGTCTTAAACATATGAGTATTAATTGCTGTATGAGCAGCAGTTAGGCTCAGCACAGGTGAATCTGAGGATATTCTGCAGGGAATGTGCCTGGTGGCAGTACAGTACTGTTGCCGCTCACATTATTTCTGCTAAAATAGTGCCCTGCCACCTGCAGCTTCACAGGAAGAGTGGTAGTGATGCAGCACTCAAGAAAGAAAAACAATAATATATTGGTCCAAAAAAGAAAGTGGATGGGGAATAGCCACTTTATGTGCTCGGTACCACATCTGACTTCTGCCTCCAGTTCCTCCGTGCCGCTTGCGGACACGTAGGTGTTTGCCCACTCCCTTTTTACAGATTTCAGTAACATGAATATCAAATCAAACTGAAGTTTCTAGTGCATCTCATTGCCTTTGGACTCTTAAGCTCTTCCATCATTCAGTTGCTTGTAATGTTATGTTAATGTTGAAGTAAAGGGCTGCAGCAGTATTTTAGTGGGATGTAATTCTATTTTTTACCTTCATGAGTTTATGTGGACCACAGTGATGTGCCATGGCAGTCACCTCATGGATCGGGACCCCAGTGATTAATATTACTTCAAAACAAAAGGTAGTCCCTATCCCAGATGTCTTCCACTGGGCCATGCCATGCCCAGTGCTCTGTGAAATCTCATGACATGTGGTACGGTGTCATAGAAAGTCGTTCACCAGTGGTGCTTACTGAAGTACTCATCGTGGAACTTACTGCAAACTGAGTCCCCTTCATGGATTCATGCAGTCGTCATGAATCATTCTTTACTTAAGTAAATGTTGATGATATTCAAAGGTCAGGAACTTTCTTCTCAATCTTGTTTAAAGTCCTGTTCTGTGACAGTTTTAGAGGTGCTCAAAATAACCTTTAATAGAAAATAGTTTTAAAAACTGGTACCTTTCAGTGTTTGCTTTCTCTTCTATGAAGCAAAAATGTGCTTATAAAATACTTTCAAGCTTTGCTAAACATTCTCCTATGATTCTAGTTGTTTTCCATTCGTTCTTTCACAAATTTTGTTTGTTGTCCATAGTAATGGTCAAATTGTTTTCCACTGGGAATATATTGACCCACATGGCTTTGAGAGAACTCAAGATTACTCTTCATCTCTGCAAAAATCTTACTTTTGTCAAATAAAACAACAAACACCACTAGCGTTTTGTCACAGCTATTACTCAGAAAACCCCAGTCAATGAGCATACCAATTAATGTATAAAAAGTTTTTGACAAAGAAATAAGAATAATCATCAAGGAATCTGCTGAAGTAGGTAGTATGAACAAAGACTGTATCCTGCTGCTAATTTTTTGAAAGCGTTATTGAATTAGTTCTCACTTGGGAGAAATAACCTTCATTTGTTATGTCTGTTAGATATTTTACAGCCTCGACTATCCCAGTAGCTGCAAGTATGTTATAGTTTAAGAAAAAATATACTTTCACTGGACAGCTTTCAAATTAATCTCGACTGTAAGGAAATTGGGCTTGTTGCATTTCTGCAATTCTTCACCCTTGAAAGGCAGCAATGAGAATATAATGAAAGTCTCTTCATCTCTCTAATTAAACATCTTGTGACCAAACAAGAGAGGGGCAGGAGTGGAAATACCCAACCCAGTTAGGTAATTGCTGATAATCACAAAGCTGCTCTCCGTGCTTGAAAAACTGCAGGCTGAGGGCTTAATACCTGCGTGGCTGCCTGGGGCTGCCCGGGACCAGTTATCTCATCCACATTCTGCAGCCTTGCGTGAGGGTGAAGGGGAACCACCACCCTGCGTGCAGAAACACGGCCCTGTGGGGAGATAACGAGGTATCCGCCAGACGAAGAAAAGCCTTTGTACAAGAGCTGTGGGAGCGTGGGAAGGCTGGGACATGCTTCTGTTGCCCACTCTGCTGTTGACCACCCATGGGGCTGCCAAGGGGCTCTGAGGGCTGCACTGCCTATTAGGGACAGGGCGCTCAGCTGTAACAGTCTGTTCTTTTTAGGTCCAGAGGTATGTTTTGCAGACGGGCTGAAAAGCTATGGTTACAAATGATCACGTCTATAGGAATTTGAATGGCTGGGGATCTCTGACACACTGTAGTAGTTTCCCAAGAAAGGTGAATGTGTTCAGGTATGTGTTTGCAGCCTGTGATGTTGCAATGTGCCACCTGGCTCTCCTGAACGGCAGGACAACGTAAAGGGTTGTAGATCTGTTTGTGCCTTGCAGCCAGCAGTGCTGCTGTACCAGGTACCAGATGAAGTGAACCAGTAGTGTCCACTATATATCATTAGAGTGAAGAAGCAAATAAGTGAGAATATCTTAAGGAACTCTTTAGGAGAGTGCCTCACTGAAGAAATGACTGAGGACATTTGACCAATCAAAATGATTTGTAGAGTTTTATCCAAACATTTTAGATCTTCACGCTGGGGACAGTATGCTCACCTAAGGTGGGAGTAACTCAGCAGGAGTTATTTACAGACATTCTGTAAATAAACACAAAAAATTTCTTTAGATTTATATCTTTCTTTTCATTCTCCATAACTCTGTAGCAATCACATTAGGAGGAAACCCGACTGTCCAGGACACTTCTGCAGTGCCCTTAAACATCTTTGGGAATCCTGAAGCAGAGCTGGTAAACCACACAGAGCTGAATGGCAAAAATATTCTAGTTTTGCACATTTAATTAAGAAATTAGGAGAAGATGCTGTTGGCGGGTCCTTCAGGCCCTGCTGATGCCACTCCCTGCACAGGAGGGACACAGATATCCAGATGCTGCTGTTTTCACCAGTCAGTTGACCCAAGCAAGACAAATATGACCATTTTGGGGAGCAGCTTTCTGCAGGGACTTTTTTCCCAGTGGTTTTGCACAGTCACCAGAGTGCAGACATCTACAGTTCCCCTTTATTCTCCTGCATGCTCAACCTTGTGCAGACTGTAGGCTCACCAGGGCAGGTTGGTGGCTTGTCAGCTGTGTTATTCAAAACAAGAAGGTGAATCTTAAGGAGGCCAGCAATAACCCCTTCCCCATCATTTCTGACCATATCTGGTGAGCCTGTGGCATTGAATGAGATACCATTGATCCTTGTGAGGGAAGGAAAAACATTGTCCTCTCCAGCACAGTATTGTAGTGGCAATAGGGAGGCAGGACTAATCTGTGTAAATCAGTGTGGTTATTAAGTAGATCCCTCTCACTGTGTTAGTCTGTTAAATGTCCTTTAGGCAAGCACAGAAACAATAGTACTTGGTGTTAGAGAAGATGAGAAGGTACCAAAAGTAATAGGAAAGGGGTTTTTGTTTTCCAACATAAATTGTTTTCATTGCACAATTGGCGCTGAATATTCTGTACGTCTCAGAGACATTTCATTGACTCCTTTATCTGCAGAATTCCTTTAAAGTTTAAGAATGCAGAACTAATTTTGATGACTTAGTAGCACAAATATTGTTATTTTAAGTGCCGAAAAGGTATTTTCCCTGTGGATTTTCTAGCACCGAGGCAACATTCTGAACGTTTCGACTGCTACTTTGTCTGACAATGTAAACAGACAGGAATAATTTAATGATTAACTCGTTATCCTTGATGCATGCCTTGATGTCTCATCTTGTTATTAACAGTTTGTCCATGTTTTGAAATATATATAATATGAAGCAGAGCTAATTTTGCTCTGCAATGCTCTTTAGTGCCATTCCACAACTTTTTCCACCCACTGGCTGAGCTTGGTCAGCGAAGACACTCTCTATTAACATCCCAGCAACTTGCTCCAGCACTTTCAGCTGTATAAAATTAAACTCACTAATAAGAAACTGTTCATCAAAGAACTTGAATATGTGCATAAGTCTGTCCTTATTCAGCCTACTACTTAAGCATATGCTTAACTTTAGTATGCACTTGCAAATTTTGCTTAAAGCAGCCAGACTCTATTTTGCTGGTTCGGTCTTTGAAATACTTCCTGGCACCATATCCTGTTTCTGCCATCTTTAATAGTTACCTGTCTATCATTGCCACTTCCACGCACATTCCTCGTCGAAAAGCCTTTTGCAGAAGACTGTGGCCTGATATAAGATCTTGGAAAAATCCATTTGTCTTTGAGCACGAGTGCCTTCTTGTTTTCCGTACAAACTGGAATGTCAAAAAATAACAGAACACTTCTGCCATCAGGGAGAATTTTTACTGTAATTTCACCCAAACTTTCAGTGTGATAATAGTATTATGTGCTGTTATTTTTTTTCACGTCACATTTATGAGATGATGTGTGTGCTGGCTGTGAAGCACTGAGCCCATTTTAAATAATATTAATTCATCCCATTAGCATCCAAACAGCTAACTGGATAGGCAGCATTAACAGAGCCAACACTGTGAGTGACCCCAAAGAGCAGGAAAATCCTAAGAATCTCTTTTCCCAGTCCTTGGAAAAACATTTAAAAAATGCATCCTCTGCTAGTATTGTATGAATTGATGCACCTGAAAGCAATCAGTATGTGAAAAACGGAAACTCTGGCATTTAAACAAGCAGTAAAATAATCATAAAAGCCGTAATAGGCAAAGCCCTAACATACATATTCATTTCCAGCAGATGGTGGCGTCAGCAATATCTGCGTGCGCTGCATTATCCTCCAGCGCAGAATTGCCCTGGTCCTGACGTCAGCTCTCTCACTTTACGTGAATTCAAACTGGTGAAACAAATAGTAGTAGCATAGTTATTAGCACATTTCCTCCAGAAGCCACTAATAAAAAAATGCTTCCCCTGACATTTCCATTCTACACCAACCAACTTCACAACTTTTACAGTAAGTCAGGCAAGTAAAATGAAAAAGAAATGACCCAGCTTGATTTAATTCCTATCTGGCAACTGCCAGGCAATGGCCAAAAAAAAATGTAAAAGGTAGAAAGGTAAACATCACTGAATGGTTGAGAATGTGCAGCATCTTCTCTCCAAACACTTCGTGATATCGGTATCAGTTGTCAAAGCAGCACCTGCTCTTATTTTGTGATATTTCAGCTAAGTCCTTCTCTTATACTATTATGATTTCCCATTTACTTTGGATTCCTAATAACTCAGGCTGATAAAAATGTGTCTTTTGTGCTTCTGCTGAATACCTTAACAGAGAAGACTGAGGCACTGTAGTTCCTTCCCATGTGCACACAGTAGCACTGCACCTTGGGGGCAGGATGTGGGTCTGACAGAGGGAAACTAGTCTGCTTAGGGAGGATGCAGAATTCATTATTTTTATTTTCTTTTGTCTACATTATGGAAAACTCAAAGTAAAACAGAAAACTACGCAGGCAGTAAGCGCCAGTCCCTCTATCCACAGGTATCATTATCTGTAATTGAAACAAATGCATGGATATGAATATGCATATATTCATGTCTGTAAAGTTTGCCCAAACACCCTTGATTGGAAAGTAGGAGTCTCATATTCCAAAAGCACTTTTCTGCGGCAGATAGCAACATCTGCTGCAGAAACGTGGAATCACTAAAACTATCTTGATTTAAGATGAAACGTGAAGTCTCAGCTACATTTTGGCAAGAAACCATCAGAGACCTGGTATCTTTTAACGGACTTTAGAAGCACTTCAGCTTTGTGGGAACTGTAACAGAATGTAAACTGTGCAGGAACTGTGGAAAACCATGTTCGGTGCATCTTCTTCAGACAAGTGCTGTCTTCTCCAGCTTCAGGCTTGCGCCCATTGGTACACATAGTATCTCTGATGGCTTTCCTCATCCTTCTTGCCTGGCTCAGGATGTCCCCTGCTCTGCCTGGGAGAGGGAGCTGGGATGACAGCTGGGCTCAAAGCCCCTCTCTGGGCCCAAAGGGCTGGGCAGAGGAGCAGAGATGCTAAATGTGACCCGGTGCCTGATTAACTCTAACTGAACCGCTCCTCTCTCCGCAGGTGGGAAGATGGTCTGTCACAGACAAAGCCTGATGAAAATGCATCTGGGGTAGCTGAATGTTTGTACTGCATTAGCTTCTGGCACGGCCTCTACTGTATTTATTCTTCCGCCCACCTACCTTCCACAGAATAGGGATGTATGCAGTCACCGATCTTATCACCGCCCCACTTTGATCCAGCTGGGATGTTAGGGCCTTTGGGAATTCCCCATGTTTGATAATTCCTGATAGTTACTTTTAAGAAAATACCAGCTGAAGGATGGGGAGGGATTCTTCAAATTCCAGAAACTGAGTGAATGGTGGAATTTATCAGGAGTCAGAGCCAGATTTCCTTGGAAAGAACACATTTATTTTGAAATGTCACTTTTTCATTGTATTCAGCAAGCAATAACACTTAAGGCCAAAGAAACCCAGTCGATCAGGACATTACTAGCATTTTTAATAAGCACAGGAGCCAGCCCTGTTAAAAACATTATGAAACATATCTAAACTATGAATAGCTAAGGACCTGGTTTATCCCAAACGGTAATTCATTACCCCTTTATGTTTAGCTTTTGAAATACCACCTCAAGAGAAACTTGACCCCAAGGAAATCTATTTCAGGAATGTGTGTGGCCCCCATCCCAGCAGGCTGTGACTGTCTTACCACCTTTATTGTTTTTTTCTCACAACCCCCCTGCGAGGTAGGGCCTAGCCATTACCCCTACTTTATGAAGAGCAAATTGAAAAATACTCATGCATCTCGCTCCCATTAATATCTGAATTGTGGCAGTAAAGTGACTTTCCCAAGCTTGAGGAGGAAGTTTCTGGCAGAGCAGCTCATAAGACTGGGTACCCGGTGCGCTCAGCGCCTGCCCAAACCCAGGGGTAATTTTCTACTCACAGGGTGCAGCTTCCCACCCCCCAGTGGTAGCCAGGTTACGGGGCTGTCAGAAGGGGGGGTGTGTTTGTTTGTTTTTCCATGGGTAGCATCAGGAGAAAATATCCATCATCTCTCAAGACCAGAGGCATTCCTGAGTGAAAGTGTGGGCGGCTGCAATGTCATGCTGTGGCTCTAGGGAGGTGTTTGCTGTGGGTTGCGCAGAGGCTGTGTCCATCTGGGCCCACAGCAGGTTTGGGCTTGCAGATGTGGCGTACCTTGCTGTGGCTTTGTCTGGCTCTTTGGGGGGAAAAAAAAAAGGAAAAAAATCAGCTCTATGGCTACTTGTAGCTGGTGTGTTGATTTTGTTGGATAGACACTTAAGCCCCAGATGAACTAATTCAGAAGATTTAAGACCCGAGAGGATCATCAGGAAATCTGTTGTGACCTCCCAAGAAACTCAGGGCTCTCTGCCCTGTAATTCCCAGGTGAAGTCTCTGGTTGCAGGGGTAGCTTTGGGTTTGTGTCCCCCCGGCTGCTTTTGTGCTCCTGGCTGCTTTGTGGACTTTCCTGTATCCTCGAATGTGGGAACTAGGCATGAGGGTAGGAAAATTTGTTTTATTCTGATAAAGGCAATGTGCTATGGGGAAATAAGATAATTGGAAGAGTTGATTAAATACCACACACAAGAAAAAAAAAATAAGAAAAGAAAAAAAATACTGTGAATTTTAAAGGGCTCATTTTCATGTCTTTCTTACCTTTGTTACCATAGGGCAACATGTTCAGGAGCATTTATTGCTGGTCTAAAGGCTTCCCTGAGAGTCAGTGCTTTTTTTTTGGGACACAACTACATTCAAGCTATTAAAAATATTTATTCCTTCATACATGGCAAACAAAATGGGTTAGAGACCCACTAGAGGGAAAGAAGAGCAAGTGGTGGTAAAGTGGGATGGGAGGATAGGTTTGCACAAGTCATTTGGTGGTCACAGCCATACCAGACGGCAATAACTGGAATATTTGCCTTTGGTACATTGGTTATATTCACCATCAGCTCCTGCCTCACCTAGGAAATGTGTCTGAGAAACTCCTTCTTCCCACCAGGGAGCAAACACCCATAGTCCTGTTCATTAGTGAAAACAGAACCGTTTCACTTTGTGTACATATATTCCCACGCAATTTAAGTATTACCTGTTTATAATTGCTTGAGAAATGTTTTACAAGCATCTGCATCAGGTGAAACATCTTTATTGTGGGAGACTTTTGTGAGGAGACTTCATACGCTGTTGATCACAGGCCCTGCTTTAAAGCCCACTGGAGTCCATGGGAGGGATGCATCTTTCCCGTGACTCCAACAGCCTTTTGATCATGGCCACTATGTGAAAATGTTGTACGACACCCTGAAGTCTGCTCCTCCGAGGTGTGTTTTCTGTGTACACTGGGCCAGACACTCCCAGCCCCTTGTTGTGTGTGGTGAATGCTCCATGAGACACCCAAGAGCAGCCACATCCAGTGAACAATGTGTGAGGTGGGCACAAGAGGTTGAACCTACGTACTCTACAAATGCTGCAGTCATGGAGTAGCCCCTTCCAAACATGTGCAAGGCAGTTGAAAGTCCTGGAGCTCTTCGGATGGGCTGCAAGACATGGGGCATGTTGGATTTGCACCTCTGCCCTTCCGCGTAGGGCTGCGCTGGTGCTGTGGGTGGGTTGCCTCCTCTCCCTTTCTCCTCGGAGGCACTGCATCTGAGGCAGGGTGTAGCCCAGGAGCCCACAGGTCCATGCACATGTGAGCGAGTTGGCAGTACCAGCTGCCCTGCCAGGAGCTGGTGGCTCAGGTGCCCAGGTTTTCTGGGCTTCATGTCCTTGCTCAAGCCACTCCCCTCCTCTCAACCACCGACAGATACCAGATCAGCCTCTGGTATAGCAGGCGGGGGATTTTTTCGCTGGCATATTTCACTGTGGAGCCTTGGTCATGCTGCAGCTGGAATCAAGGGGGGATGGAGGAGTAGCTCGTCTCCAGGGTCATGGCCTGGGTCCAGGAGAGTGTGTGAGCCATTGCATGATTTTCCACCATCTTGGAGACAAGTGAAGCTTTGAGGATATTCCCTAAAACTCTAAGGCACTGTCCGAAGCTGGGTGTGCCACTTACCTGGTGTAAATCACCAAGGATTTGCTGGTAAGGCTAGCATCCGTATCAAACACACCAGCATTTTTTTTCAAATACCACAAAACTCCTTTCCCCAACTAGAATTACTCATGCTAAGAAAATGTGTGATGTCCCAAGGACTGACTAATTTGGCGTCCAGAGCTTCTAGCCCAGTATGTCTACTGCCAGGACTTTTATATTATCAGTTCCATTCATTCCTACCGAAGGCTGATGGGGTGCGATAAAGCAGATGGCCAAAGTCCCAGACAAAGGCCAGGCAGAACAATTAATGACAAGCCGACAGCCCCACAAAGGGCATGGGCCCGGGATAATGCTGGCTCTGGAGGGCTGCTGACAATAACATAAAGCTGCTCCCCTCACAATGGGGAGATAAGATACAGTACTGTAATAGGAAAGGAATCATCGCAAAATGCCATCAATTATATAAAAGCTGCAACAGCGGGGGACTGATTAAATATGGCTCTGTTGATGCCTCAACGTACCTTCGCTGTGCTTTTTGCGTGGCTTCTTATGACAAGTCTGGTTGGGCACTGGAGCAGCTGAGGCTCCCTTACCCCAGTTCTTTCATCGGTTTTTGGCTCGTGAAATTACACCAAATAATATGCTTATTCAGGTTTTTATATCTGTGCACCTATTTTATTACCTTTTATAATGCATACAGGATCGGATCAGCTTGCAGCAGAACAAAGCTAATTACACCTTTCATTACCTAAATATAGCATAATGACAGAGTGTCATTCAAGTGTGGCATTGAGCTGAGAAACCTCATGGCAGGCCAGGACAATGACAGAGGTTATTCAGCTCAACCTGAATTGCTGCTGGTGCAGCGAGAGTGGGGCAGGGTTAATAGACAGGTCACTACGTAAATTGCAGTATCAAATTGAAATGGTGAACTGCTAACATTGCTCTCATCAGCCACTGTATCTTCCAGAGTTAGTAACCTCCAGAGCTAGCATTAACCTCTTGCGTTCCTCTTGTTATATATATAGATATGTGTGTATATATGTGAAGTGTACGTCGATAATTGTAAGACCTGAGACGAAATTACCCATTTATGTGCTCTGTAAGAAGTGCAGTAATGCTACGTTGCACGCCAAACTGTTCATGTTCTGGATGGTGTAAACATCATGTCTTGTTGGTGAGGCAGGAAGGTTAGTAGCCTTTTCTAGTGTGATCGGTAGCCATTCCTAGCATCAGCTCCCAGTCCACTATGGCATTCTTGAAACTTAATTAAAGGCTCATACTCCTGGCGTTTACCATTGCAAGAAATTCTCAGTCATGAGTTGGTCAGTGGACAAAGGCTTGAGGGGCCAAGCACACAAGTGAAAGTGGTGGTGTGGTCCCTATCCCCAGCCAAGTTTCCTTGCCCCCAACAGCCAACTAGTAGCCACTGCTGGTTCATCAGTAAGACTCCAGATGAGCTGCTGCTGAAATCCTTGCTGCCGAAATCCCTGCTGTCAGCTGAATTTTGTCCCCGGTGACATGACAGTGTCTTCCTCTGACTTTGATTGGAAGCCACCTCCTTCACACCTCCACTATCCCTTAATGTCTCTTTCAAACAGAGAAGGTGATTTGCTTTTAGCTTCTTTCTTTACATGTCTTTTAATAAGAGGCTTCCCTAGTTTTAATAAAGTGATGGTGAGAGCAAAGGCTGGTAAAAACAGTGTTCATTAAAATTATTATCAGAAACTATTTTGTTTCTGCCAAAGCAAGCAAATCACAAAAAGTTTCTACTTTCCTCAGAGTGTTTCTGGTTTTCATCAAAACCAGAAAATGAGACATTTTAATTTGCAAATTTGTTCAGGAGTTGAACAACATTCATTCCAAATTTCTTAGGTTCTTGCTGAGTATTTGTGTTGCAGTTAATGGGGGGGGGGGGGCGTTCCTTATCTTTTTGGCTGAAGAAAAAATATTTCTATCACAAGTCATCCTTTCACTCCCTCATTTCTCCCTGAAAGGTGAAAGGCATTGCCAGGCTGTAATTCCACTGTAGCAGTACTGCCTACATGAAAAATTGTTAGGGCCACAAACCTACGACAGGAGACAAATGAGGTTGTCTTACACCTTGGATGAATTTCCAGCTACCATGAAGACAGACATGATCTCCAGTACTTCGAGAGCTCAGGCTGATACTGGTTTCATTTCTGAATGCAGTAAAAATGTAGTGTATTCTCTTTTGATGGCCTGATAGTTTTCTGAGATTCGTTAGTTTGTGGTTTTCTTTACACCGGTTGTAACATTAGTGTTGAAGTCATCACTTCCCTGTTCCTGTATTTCTAATGTACTAACACTTCACTTTACTAGGAGTTTTACAGTGAGGGGGGATACTTGAGTGAAAGGAGAGTTTGACGTGCTCCTCCCTTCGCAAAGATGCTGGTGAGGTGCTTGAAGAGCACCCAAATACAGATTGAACTCTTCTGAAATGTCATCATTTCTTTGGTGCCCGAGGGTCCAGAATTTCCTTCAAAAAGCTGGAAGATAAGGATTTCAATGGCCACAGGACTAAGCAATATGTGACAATTATTAATATTGATGTTATGCCCACCTGTAGCATCCATCAGAATAGTCCCATGACCACTGCTTACATTGAGATTTTGCTTCTCGTGCAAGCTACATCTTCTTAGTTCTCCTTAACAGTTGTTTGTTCTTCCTCCTGTCTGGATTCCTCCGTATTACTCAAATTGCCATTTTGCTTAGGGCTGGACACAAAGCAGCACTGAGGACAGTGCAAAGATCCATGACTCTCTGGTGGTAGCACCAGGGTCATAGCTGAAAGCAAATGAAATACATTGTGCAGAAAACTGAAACCCAAGGTTTGGAGGAGCTGAGTGCTTTGAACAAGGTGGCAGGGAAAGTGTCTGATGGGATAAAACTGAACTCAGTTTTCCAGAGGTGTGGATTAGCACCCGAACAGCTGCTCGCATCTACAGGAGATACCAGGGCCATATCTCTGACCTGATCCAGCTCGAAGTGTTGCACAAATCTGTCTGCTGCCATCAAAGTCCACATCTGGATACAGATCCTCCCTGTCCATAGCACTGCAGCCTCCACCCTCCCTGAGCTGTTTGTTAGGCCCTGGGGAGGATCCAGCTTTAGAAAAGTAGGGGTTTATCTCCTTTGTTGAACCCAGTGTTTCTCATTCATTCACCTCTGTGCTTCCTGAGTGCAGCAAAGAAAAGCCTTACACACATATTTACCTGTGAACTTTGAAATATCTTCAGAGACCTCTTTGAATTATTAATTATCAGGCTAGACTCTTGGGCATCTTTTTTCTGGTATAACAGACTAAGAGGGTCCTGCTCACCCCTGCTGCATGTCCATGAAGCTCAGCAGGGTCAAGCTCTGCGTCCCCATGAGAGGAGCAGGCACCCTCCAGCCAGGCTCCTGGGCTGGGGTGCTGCTCTGTTTGGCTCCCCTCCGGTGCCCAGTGAAGGCAGCACAGGGAGTCCCACCAGCTCTCGCCCTCTCATGGTCCAGGGGCCACTTATTCACCTGTCTCCATTTCAAACTGTGACCGACTTTGTAGTCGCTCTTGTGAAAGCCTGGCTGGATCAGGGGACACTGGTGGGTTTGGCAGGTTTTCACACTTGCCCTCTGAGTTTTAAATCAGCAAGGGAAATCCCAGCGGTTCTGAAAACACACATATGCGCTTTTTTTCCCTTACTTTCCTTTTTTTTTCCTTTCCTCAGTCTGCAAAATCCTCCCAGCCTCCTTTTTTCATTTCCCTTTCTGCTTTCGCCCTTATCTCTTCCCACTGTTGTAGTTACATCCTCTGATGATAGCAGGAATGACCCCATGGGGTGACCCTGGAAGATTATTACATTAGCTGTAAATTTTGAACCCGGGCCAGCCAATACAGTAGGGATTGCAACTCCCATCCTTTAAGTGCAGGAGGATTAACGCTCAGGAACATAAGTACTTTAAACCACTCCACAGACACCAGCAACCATTCCTTTCTCTGCATATCTTTGAATTTCTGCCTTTAAGACCAGTTGGGGAATAGAGCTTTGCTATTTATGTTGAGGTGGTGAAGGGGAAGAAAAAGACAGCATTCATGACAGTCGGGGCAGAACTGCATTAAATAAAGCCTCCATCTTTCATTCTTAAGCTCAGCTCCAGGTCCTTGATGAAGACAGATTTTTCAATTAGACAGGCAATGTTTGTTCTAATATTTTATATATGAACTGCTCAGCTGACATCTTACCCAGATTTATGAAGGAAATCGAATACAAATGGGAGTTTTAATATAAATTTATTATTCAAATTTATCACATATTTCCGCAAATAAAAATTATGGTTGCCTCAAAGAACACATTTAAAAAAAAAAAAAAGAAAGAAAGAAGTTGATAAAGTTTCTTTCTACCCGGTGAATAACAATATTGTAAGTTAAGAAAGATCTGTCATAATATAAATTATAACACACATGGAATACATTTCCCATTGAAGACAATATTTCTTTCTTATACAAATGTTGCACTCCTTCATTGAACTGAAAGGAAGTTCAGGAAGGTTGGCAAAACAAAGTAGCCCATTTTTAACACTATACAGAACAAAGTGTATTCTGCTGCCAATTACCCTTAACCGAAAATGACTGCAGCTTCTGGGAGACACAGCCAAGGGTCATGGGTGGTATAACCGCTCCCCAAAGAAAAAGAAATGTCAAGCGACATTCACACTTCAGCTATTTAAAGCAAAGGATAAAGAGAATTTAAGGGAAAAAAAGGCCCTGCAACACCCATTTTTTTGCCATGGGGAAATTACTGCAATTAACGTTAGGCCATTTATAGCACACGTTTCCATACCTTTGCAGATGGCATACCTAATCTAGGAAGAGATTAATACCACAGGAGTTTTCATCTCCAGTCAGACTGAGAAGGAAACACAGGAAAACTTTTTTTTTTTTTTTTTAAACAAAATGAAATGTTAAAATGAAAGATTTATGTATTTTGGTTTCTATAAACCAAAACTTTTTAGCTTCCTTATACAGCTGTGGCATTGCTGGGGTTTAGCTGCATTTCCACCTTCCTATATTTCATTTAAGATTTTCCTGTTTTCCAGCTTTTTTTGAATGGAAAACAGTATGACATGTGAAAGGTGATCAAAACACATCAAAATACTTCCAATGCCTCTGCATTTTCCAGTGGGGGAAAAAAACAAAAGAGGGAGAAGAGCATGAAAGGTCCTAGTAATAATGTCAAAACCATTTGTGTTCAGTGTTTCAAAAACTGAAAGAAAATGCAAAATCTCAAAGAATGTTTTTTGACAGTTGACATGTTTCATTGGATTTCTATTTTTCATTGAATTCTGTTCTAATACACACACACATATATATGTGTATTTACAAGTCGTTGCATCTGATGTACAGGTATTTCCATGAGAAATTTCAGGCAGCCTTACCCATACTGTGATGTTAGTTGGTGCCCCAATAAACCAAACACCAAGCAGACACATACAAAGACAAAAGGTCATATATTAATGGATGTTTACTTGTGTAAAAATCAATGGTAGAGACTGGTGGCATATCCAAAGCCCTGGGGTGGCTAATCCTGCTTGATTTCAATAGGATATGGCATCCCTGCAGGAGGGAGAGAATTTGTCTCACCTAAATTTGTCCACCTACAGAGGCTGATCCTCTGAGCCACATGGGAACGAGTCACCCTGGTGCTCCTAGTGCAGAGAAATGGTCACCAATTCAGCTCACCCTAAAATCAGTCAAATGAATCAGCCCCTAAAAAAGCCTTCTCTTCTTGGCCCTGAAGGCAGGTTGGAAGGTCAACCCAGGTGCAGAGGTCTGCATGGGGTGAGGTGGCTCCCATCTGATTTTCCTATCTATAATTAGCTGTATCAGCAGCTAAATGAATTAACAGACCTAAAGTTTCTGTCCCAAAGAGTGCAGATTTTAGGTCAAGGTGAGTGTTTTCTCTTTGCTCTTTTAGATGCATGCTGTTCTGTACCACTACAGGGCGAAAAACCCGTCCGAAGTTCCTGAGCCATATGTTTGGGTATTGCCCACACAGTGCTCCTAAGCCTGAAGGCCACCTTTCCTGGCTGTGCAGAGGGAGATTTTCAGAAGGCACCTAGGATCCTTCATGGGACTGAGTCTTTGAGCTTTTTATGCCAGTTCATTTCAGGATTTAAATCTCCTGATTCAGCTGGAGGAAACACTCAAAGCTCTGTGATGACTGGGGTACTAACTCCTACTGAGAGCAACTAAAGTGTTGTTTGAGAAGCTTTTGAAAATCATATTTACCTTCAATTAACAACTGTAGTTGGTCAAACATCTTTAAAAACACCACCTGAAAATCTCAGCAGCACAGCGCTGAGCTGCACTTAAATACCTGTAAACCCCAGAGCGTGTGCTTAACTTGGAAGCACAAGACTATTCCTGGTGGGCTTTAGTGGCTTTAAATTAATTTCTACTGACTGTGCTACTTTTTATCTTGTATTTTTTTGTACAGGAACCACTTCAAATTTCAGTTGCACCCGTAAATCAGAGGAGGCTATTGCTAAATCAATACACTGAGGTGTGACATGCAATGTATGGCTGCAAAGCCAGACCTTCAGCCCTGAGATAACAACATAGGAACAGCAGTGAGAGGATTAGAGATCTTCAAGCTGTTTGCTTTTACTCTGAGATGTGCTGTAAGGTAAAGTAGGGAACTAGAAAAAGAAAAAAAAAAAAAAAAAACAACAGAGAAGTTGACATATATATTGCAGAGTCTTTCAGATGAGTCTTTTAGATGTCCAGTTGTTTCTGCTTATGCTGTTGCATGGCCTTGAGGTTAAAGGCTTGGCTGAGAAAGTCGAGGACCTCTGTTTAGCTCAGATGGGGGGATTCAGAGAGCTCCCTTTGAACCGAGGAGGAGAATACCCTGGGAAGGAGGAGGGGAAGGGAAGGTGAGTGTTTCTTTCTCCTCTTGCACCCTCTACCCCCCTGATGGAGACAGAGCAGCAGTGTGGCACCAAGCACAGCTTTACAGTGCCAGGGGATGAAGGAAAAGGGTTTTGTAACGCAGCGCCCCCAGGCACCCAGCTGGCAGGTAGGATTCCTGGCTTCTCACCCCAACTCCCAAGATTATTTTGCTTGGGTTTGGTTTTGTCTTGTTTTGTTTTGTTTTGTTTTATCCCAAGATTGTTTATTGTAAAATACATAAACAGTCCTGGGAGAGCTCCCCACACACAGCTGAGAGCTCTGACCACGGGACGGTTGTGCAAAAGGCAGGGCATTCCCACCCGTGTCTGTCTGCACTTGGAAAAAAAACAAGCCATAAATACTGACCCTCCCAAGAGGGCTCTGGGTCTGAAGTGGATGGAGGCACCTCCCCACATGCTCTGACTCAGGTGCCTTTGGCACACCAGTGGGGTGGCAGTTCACACACATCTCTCTGCTCAGCACTTTCTGTTGACTGACGCCACAAACTTGCTGAGGCTGGAAGGACCTCTGGAGATCATCGTGTATACCCCCCTGCTCTGAGCAGGGACAGTTAGAGCCAGTTTCCCAGGGCCGTGTCCAGCCAGGGTTTGAATACCTGCATGGATGGAGACTGCACAACCTCTCTGGGCAACCTGCTCCAGTGTCCCATCACCCTCTGTATTCCTCCCAGCTCATCTGTCCCTACTTGCACCTCTCGTACGCTTTATGTCTCAGTTTTGTCACGAGTTCCGTGTTCATCCATGCAGGCTCCTGCTGCCTTTGCTTGCTTTTCTGATTGTTGGGATGGACCATTTTTGAGTTTGAGGAAGGCTGTCCCTGAAAAGCAACCAGCTTTCCTGGATCCCTTTTCTTTCCAGGGCCAGACCTGCTGTCCCGCTCCTCCAGCTTCCAACAGCAGCCACTTGTGTACCCTCCAGCAGCAGATCTTGCCTTCAAGGTTACGTTACCCTCAAGGGTTACCACAAAACCATCACTGCTGAGAGAACAAGGCAATTATCCTTTTGACTAACTTCAATCCCCCAAAATCAGGGTTGATGTAGTGTTTTTTAATCTCACAAAGGATCTAATTTACCCCTGAAATATGTGAAAATTAGGAACCCATCTCTCTTTGGGCCAAGCAGCCTTAAGCTTGCTTCACTGGGCTGGTGCCGTTGCACTTCAGTGGCACCTATTTGTCATCCACACAAACTTAATGTTTTCATGTCTTATATTTGCCAGGCAAGAGCGGTGGCTGAGGTCGGGCTGCAGGAGATTCCCTGCACCCACCTCACTGCAGGGCAGGAGTTGTTTACTGTGCTGTTTGACTGCCAGCAAAGCCCCAGCTCTCAGAGAGCTATATTTTACTAGTGCTGGATGAGTAGAAGCTGTGTGACATTATGTGTTTTGCCAGGCTGCTCATCTGCATGATTTCTTCAATGTCCATAAAATTCATTATCATTGTAGCTCTGGCTAATAAGCCCATAAATGTTCCAGCGTAGTCAATAAATTACCCTGGCCTTAAAGGGCTTACCTGATTGGTGTAATAAGTAGGTCTATGCACTTTTTTTCCCTATTACAATAGTCAGAGTATTATTTATATGACTGGGACTGAACTATGCCTGAACTGTGAAAGAAGCACTACACTATAAATAAAGAGTATTTTACTATCCAAAGACTTTAAACCTAGTTCAGAGCATGTTAGCATCTGCCTAAACCATCTAATTTTGCTTACTCTCTGCTCCATCCAAACAAGTAGAGGGTGGACAGGCAAAGTATATCCAGAAATACTAATATATAGTCATCTACTGTACAGGTAGACAGTGTTAGAGATTCTGAGGATATTTTATGTTTTGACAGGTCAGTCAGTGGACAATAGCCTTTTACAAGATTTCTGGAGCTAAGTAGGAGCTGCTGAATTTTATTGTGCAGCTAGACCGTATAAGTTTTAACATATGCATATGTCCTAGTTTCAGCTGGGAGAGTTAACTGTCTTCCTAGTAGCTGGTACGGTGCTATGTTTTGAGTTCAGTATGAGAAGAATGTTGATAACACTGATGTTTTCAGTTGTTGCTACGTAGTGTTTAGACTAATGTCAAGGGTTTTTCAGCTTCTCATGCCCAGCCAGCGAGAAAGCTGGAGGGGCACAAGAAGTTGGCACAGGACACAGCCAGGGCAGCTGACCCAAACTGGCCAACGGGGTATTCCACACCATGTGACGTCCCATCTAGTATAGGAACTGGGGAGTGGGGGCGGGGAATCGCCGCTCGGGGACTAGCTGGGTGCCGGTCAGCGGGTGGTGAGCAATTGCACTGCGCATCATTTGTACATTCCAATCCTTTCATTATTGCTGTTGTCATTTTATTAGTGTTATCATTATCATTATTAGTTTCTTCTTTTCTGTTCTATTGAACCGTTCTTATCTCAACCCACGGGTTTTGCTTCTTTTTCCCGATTTTCTCCCCCATCCCACTGCGGGGGGGGGGGGGCGGCGGGGAGTGAGTGAGCGGCTGTGTGGTGCTTAGTTGCTGGCTGGGGTTAAACCACGACAACATGTTTTGCCATGTCATCTCTAACTAATTTGGGAGGAAAAGGAGTTTTGTTTCTAAGAATATGAAGGAAAGAATCATCAATGTTTTTAAAGCAGATTGTTCTTAAGTTGCCACTTGTTAAGTGGTTAAAATATAAAGTCTGGTCAAATATGGAACACAATGGCATTTTTGTCTTTGAAAATAAGCCAATTCTGTTATTTTAATGTTTTAGTACTTTAATGGGAGGTCATTTTAAAAGGTTTTCTTTTTTTTATTTGTGTGAAAACAGCATTTCAAAGGGAGTTTCTCAGAGATATCCAAGGTACACTCCAAAGCCCAAATCCAGATGCATGCCTAGGAAAGCACACAGCGAGGGAGGCTGGTCTCCTGTGGTGCCCTGGCTCGTTTGCTGCTCTCATTAGAAACATCTGCACTCGCTATGCAAAGACCCACCCATGCACCCACCCACACACCACAGGTGCAGGGCACTCACCTCCACACTAAACAGTGCTTAAGTAAAAGCCATAGCAACCAGCTATATTGCTGTGCCTTTAGGACAAATGTCTGAGGTTTAACCCAGCAGAACAAATGCAGCTAACTAGGAGATTTGGTGTTTATTCAGCAGCTGATCTCAGAGTAGTTGAGAAATCACCAGCAAAGGCATGTGCATCGTTAACTTCTACAGGTGGCACAGTTTAAGGCAATTTATTAGCCCATGACCAGGGGGGAACCCTGGGAGTTTGTGCCACTGATAAGACCACCTGCAGCAGTAGCTAGTTCCTTTTTTTTGTTTCTGCAAGGGGACTGAAGACCTGTTCTGCCACCAGAACTAAAGCGTGGAGTAGACATTGATGCTCAAGGTATTGTGCTGCAGTGGGGATACCATGAGCTCTTGTGTGAGGTTCAATATTGATGCCCTGTCTAAGGTTCTATGGAAGATAAAGTGGGGGAGATGCAATGTCAGCATGTGCAATCCTGTAACATCTCTGTCTTGGAATAGGTGGTCCTTTGGTGACAAACTAACAGCGTGAAGGGATTTTTGTCTGACTGTGTTGATGTCTCCACCAAGAGCTTTAGCTCAGCAGCTGCAAGGAGCTCAGGGGAGGTCTGATGCATGTGCAGTCTGAATTGGAGCACGGCCCAAGGTGACTGGCTATAGGCTTTTAAGTAGCATTGTGTAGCTGAGAGGCTCATGTAGATAAATGAAGGATTCCTGATAGAGATCCTGGGATGTGACAGAATTGTACACTGCAGCTGTGCAATTAGAAGACTTACCCAGTTCTATGCCTTAAATATAAGAATATTGACCCACTTTGCCGGAGTAATACGCTCCACTGTGCATGCGCAAATAATGCAGAGAGATGGATTTTATGTGAACACAGCTCTGAGCTCCGAGTTGTTTCCCTGCCCAGCAAAAGCCTCTTTTCTGTGGTGAAGACAATGTAATGGGACTTGAGAGGGCTGGGGTTTGCTGTTATTTCCACCAGCAATTTCTTCTTTGACCTCAGACAAGTTGTTCTCTGCTCTGTGTTTTATTTCTCCATTGATAAGATGGCAACAGTGATGCTTCCTTCCTTGCTTGTCTGCTTTAGGTGGTAAGGTCTTAAGGTTACTGCTTACCTAGTGTTTGCTCTGCAGCTTTGTACTGAGCACTCACTCAGACGAGGCTGGGGGATTTAGGTGTCTTTGCACTAGACACAAATAACAGCAAGCCTATCCGCTACCTGCTGGGAATTACTGCTGTCCTTTTAACTTCAGTTTAAAAGGCTGAAAAAAATGTAATTTGTAGGAATATTCATGTGGGGTTTTGTTTTGCTCTTAAAAAAAAAAAACAAAACCCCAAACAAACAAACAAACCCCCCAAAACTCCAAACAGTCTTGAAAACAGCTCAACTGTGGCTTTCTCAAGCACTTCTTCACTCTCTCTCTCTTCCCTCGTCCCTCCTCCTGACAAATTCACCCCAGGCTAAAAGAGAGTGGAAAACATAAGACTGAAGAGGCATATATTTCACAGGAGAAAAGCAGCAGTATGGTGGAAAGGTTTTGGTTTGGGTTTTTTTTAACTGTACTGCAAAGCATGCAGTATATTTTGGTTTGTGTGCATTTGTTGTTTTATGGCTATGAGCACTATCTCTGCACCCAGGATGATTTGCAGTTGCACAAAGCTTGTGTCATGATACGCCTAGGCCAAAAGCTACAGGGGAAACTGTATCAGCTGGGTGCCTTTATCATTGCATTAGGACAGGATTGATGCATGTAGTTTGAGACTTGTGTTGGTTTTTTTGTGGGACTTCTATGTTGTTTTGATGAAAGAAGCTAAGGAAAAAGATTGACAAACACACACAAGCTCTACTAACACACAGCACTGAGAAGAATCCACCTCTGGCTTGCTCAGACTAGGGTGGAAGAAACTGTGATGTGCTTCTTGCCATCGCTTTTCCTGGGTCTAAAACTGCTAGACTGTTACCAGTACAATTCAACAACTTACCTTTTCTCAAATACTAACTAATTTTAGTTCTGAGGAGCACAAGATTGTTCCTGAAAAGTGAAATTATTTTAGCACACTGGAACGTGTTTTCTGGTCGTATATATTAGCATTCCAGCATCTCCTGCCTTGCAAGATAAACTCTGATTCTGCATGTTCTTGCCTGTGCATGTGTGTGTGGACTAAGGTGATTATATATTAAGCTGGTCTTAGGAGTTGTTGATTATAAACATGCAGGACTTTTTTTACTTCAGGCCTCAACACTACAAACGAAGTCAGGTTTGGAGAAAATAATTTGAGCAATGTAAATTCACCAAGGCAGATTTTACAGGTGGGGCTTTTAATTATTTGTAAACAAAAACAGGCAGTGTATCTCAGTTCAAGTATGCATCAAGTAGCAAAGATTCATCTGTGGCTGCACAGTTGGTGATATTTAAATAGCTATGATTTTTGATAACTAGAAAGAATTTATTTTCTTGAAGCAAACAAAGTCTATATTCTTCATTGAGAGACCAGGTCATGGCTCATTCAGGGATTGCTGTTGTCTTGTCTAAGGAGTTGGTAGGTGTTAATTTATTGTATTTGGGAACGAGGAAGGTGTACTGGGGATATGTTTAACATTCTCCATTCCTGTGATGTGAACAATGAGATTTGTGGTTTGCAATTTAGATGCTGGATTAAGTCTACTCTCTGGCAACACTATTCATGTTAGAGCTGCACTAAATGTTAACCTTTTCACTTCAAATAGTCAGACATGATCATAGTGACATAAGTATTTATTCTGTATATGACATGGTCAGCTTCTGAACTGACTTGGCTGGGAGAAAATTATTTTGCAGACCCTAGAGAAATTACATGCTAGGTTTACTTTTCTCCTGCATCTTGTGAACAAAACCAAACTGTGTGTATTTTCTATCTGCACTGCTCTCCAGTGGAGCTGTTAGCAACTTTTCCCAGAGAACTGTGACGTAAAACTGGTCCTGAGTGATGTTTCCCAACATGTTATCAGCAGTGAATATGGTTATGACTTATAAAATCTTACTTCATAGAAAGTATTTTAGTTTTAAATGAATGGCAAAACAATACATTAAAACTATATGCTCAGATTGCCGCACCAAAATAGCTCTCGTTTGCTTCGGCAGGAGATGGATAGAGCCTGTGTTTTTTGTCAGAGGATTATGAACTGACTTTAGCACTTTCCCGATTGATCTGTAACAGTGTGGATAGATTAATTGCCTTGGTTTCATTTCCTTTTGTTATTCCCTTCAATATCTCTTTGTTCGGAGAATCTCTTCTATCTATTCTTTTCAGATGCCATTGTGTTGTCAAAAGAGACTTTTTACAGGACAATGAGTCACAAGCCCTTGCAGTGATTAAGTGGTTTTGTTTTCAAAAGCTTTCAGAAGTGCCCCCACCAAGCAGAGTAATCCAGTCCCTAGTAAGACAGGACTTCCCCTAAATTATCAGATTTCTCTCGTTCTGCTCCATTTTGGGTGACATGTTTACGGAGAGTCCTCCAACCTGCTCACCTCCGCTGGGCTCACCAGTGTGTTGCAAGCCTACTGGGGAATGTA
This sequence comes from Aquila chrysaetos chrysaetos, assembly GCF_900496995.4. NCBI lineage: Eukaryota > Metazoa > Chordata > Aves > Accipitriformes > Accipitridae > Aquila > Aquila chrysaetos. Next base: position 33,359,550 of record NC_044011.1, read on the forward strand.
TTGCTGCTCTGGGAGGGGTCACTGATCCCTGACAAGTGGCTCCAAACAGACCTGGGAGGCTGGAACAGGATCTTGTACTGGGTTGCTGCCCTGACATCCAAAAATGGAACGGGTGAAATCCCAGACTTGCCTGAAGTCAATGGGAATTTTGCCACCGACTTCAGCAGAGCCAGGATTTCACCCAATATATTTCCCAGCCTCCTGCCGCATGAGTGCGGAAGGTCAGACTCTCATCGCGGTCACACCGCACCACAGTCTGGAAGCCATTTACTGAGTCTAGTGGAATTGCTCCTTGTTCTCAGTAATGAAATTCAGTGCGAAACCTTGCCTGCGTTTTCATGGGTAGGAACCAGCTCTTGGCCGATCAGTGTGGCTCCCACTGCACGCATGGAGGGTGGATTTGGAGGCCATGGAGGTGTTTACTTCTTGCAGAACACTCACCCCAGTGGGGATTTTTTGGGGGTCTTATTTCGAACAACTTCTTTTGGAGCTTGCTACATGCAGCAAGTAAGAACTTGGCCTTTACAACAAACCTTAACTCTTGCAGGGTATATGCATATGTTACTGTCCTTTCTTTTTTTTTTTTTTCTATAGATAGGCTTGATCCAAAAAACTTATATTCTGGAATTTGGATGCAGCTGTAAGTGAAGGATCTGGCTTGGGAGGGGGTGTTGATCCTGCCTGCTACATGACCAGCTATTAGCTGACTTTTTCCTCACCTCTTGGAGACGTTCACGATGGCCCATTTGTAGGGTCATTGTCCAGGTCTCCCTGTTGATTTCTTTCATAATATTGAAAATTCAGTTTGAAAAATTGTTACTTTGACCAAGAAACTAGAATCAAACTAAACCAACAAAAACAGGAAAGTTCACTCTGAATTTCTGGGATGAGAGCCAGTTCTCAGCCACATGTTGTAACTGTATTATTTATGTCCTTATTTATTGACTACATTGGCACCTAGAGCTCCCCATCTCTGCCTGAGGCCCTGTTGCAGTACATGCGAGAAGCATAAGAGCAAGTCCCTTGCTGTGTAGACCATACAAGACACAACAAACACAAAAAAATCTTACCATAAATCCCATTTTACAGTGTGGGAACTGAGGCTAGCCTTTTGCAAGGTTGCACGCAGAGATGAGAGAGTGGAGGAAAGCCAGGGTGTCCTCCTGCATCCCAGGTAGGGGCTGTAGAGACAGTTACAGCTGCAGTAATACTCTCCCTCCTCTCTTTTCTTCTCATGAATAAATCTCTTTTCAGTTTTTCCCCTGTATCCTGCTCTCCATTGTCAGAAGCAGTGTCACCTCTGGCACTACGGCTGAAAGGATTAAGGGAAGGGCAATGTCCCATTCTATATTTCCCTTGCTTCAGCGGCTGAGGGAAAATGTTAGTATTATATAAAAATAGTTTCTGGAGTCGAAGGTAATTTATTTCAGTCAGACTTGAAATACTTTGAAGAAAAAAAGAAAAAAGATGGACACCAGCTATTGTGGACTGCAGTTTGGAATTGTATTTCCTGTCCCTCGGGTACCTGTCATTTCTTTCCCCCCCTGAAGCTTTCAATATCTTTCAGCTCAAACTAGTAAGGTACGAACTTGGGTTTCCCCTAATAGTGAAACACCATACTAAATCGGGAAGCTTCTTGAAAGGCTTGTAAGGGAAGTGCACAAACATCTGGTTGACATTTAATCTAGAAATGTCAGGCCTCAGCATTTCCAACCCAGGCTGACAGTTCCTTGGGTTGAACACCAAACATACTTATTGAGAAAATATAGGGAAGAGGTAGATCAGAGACCAAATATTAAATTGGAAAAAGGTTTTTTTAAAAAAAAAAAAAAAAAGAGTGAGCGTAAGCTCTATCTGTAGAAACCCTTGTGCCTTCTTGATTGTAATCAGCATACCACTAAAGGAAGGCAGTTTGCTGTGAAGAAAGCTGGGCTCATGCTTTTTGCTAAGGTAGGGATGACCTCCAGTAATCCTTTTATCATTTGAATAAGTCAACCTTACCGCAGCTGGCCAAACCAGACTCTAGGGCTGAGCAGATAGCAGAAGGTCCCCAAATCCTATCTGCTATACTCAGATGGTAGGCATTGTGTCATGCTCCTACCCCATGATGTACTGCATTTGTGCCCTGGAGTACACTTGAGTTTTCAGTTTAGCAAAGGATTTATTGAGAGATATGCAGAGCCTGTGTTCCACTGGCTCCTAGGATTGTCTAAACCCAGCCTGATGGTACTTTCCATCTCCCCAAGTCCCAGGGCCTGGTGCTTCCTATCAGCTGGCTGTGTGCTTCTTGAGACACAGGGGCAACACAGGATGCTTTGGTCAGCTTTTTTGGTGGGACTGAAGAAATTTAGTTGCCCAAGTTCTGGAAAACCCCATCTTAAATGTGTATTTAAATTCCAGTTAAACCGATGAAAATTAAATATATGCCTAGAAAATGCACTGCTCACTTGCTTTTGAGACCTGCCATGGATTGAGAATTTCAGGCTTTGGGTCTGATGGAAAAATTCAGCAAGAGTTTCTCAGTCTTAGAAAAAGACAGAAGTTTTCTGTTGTCAAAAAGTGAAATAAAAATAAGAAAACTCTTTCCTAGGAAAATACCAGTTTTAGCAGAGTTGAATTTTTTAAAAAAGGACAATTTTTTTTACATTATCTACTCTTTTCAGCACATTCTTCTAGTTTTCACTTTCTTTATACCCCTCAGTGTCTTTAATTCCTCCCAATCTACTTCATCTTAAGGAAAAAATGAGCAGATGTTCACATGTTATTCCAGATGAGGTTCCACCATCTGCCCGTGACATAACCAGATTTGTATTACTTTACTATCTGACCTCACATTCTCTTGGCTCTTTTTCCCCCTGCTGCCACAGAGCAGAGATGCTTCTTGTGCTGCAGGCAGGGATGCCTCACTCCATGTGCCAGTTTGATTTTGATTCTTCACTACATAAGTCAAGTCAGTTCCCCAATGTGCTGTATCTAGCAACAACCAGCAACAGATCTCTTCCACTGCCCGTTCAGCTTCCTTTAGAAAGTCTTTCTACTTAATGGTGTGTCCTGGTCCCGAGTGAACTAAATAATTGCATGTGTAGTTTTCTTCTGCCCACGTCAACGATGCATGTTTCAAACAACCTCCCAGGGGATAATGTTGTGTTACTTAAATCCAGCCATGGTAAAAACAGCAGACAGGTTGATTTTTGGAAGTAAAGATACAGGACCTGATCTGGTTTTTATTGGAATCGGTGATCAAGTTCCCACTTCAGCAAAACTCATGACTCGCACATGGCTTGCAGCATTTCATTTGCACCGGTGAATACACTGGTTAAAACAAAGGTCACTAGAAAATGTACCCAAGAGGCCAAGACCTGTTTAAATACACATTAAGGGATGTAATGTTTGACGGAAGCGTAGTTAAACAGAGCAAATCTGATAGGACACCATGGCACCATAGCTTTTAAAGGATGCTTGGGACTTTCTGAGCCTTTGTTTATTGTTGGCTGATCAATAAATGGGCTTGGTTTTGCTCTAGCAGAAATGGTGGCCACAGAGAGGCATGGAGGGGAATTGAAACAGTTTGTTTCAGGAAACAGTTTCATGTAAGCTCAGCTTGTAAGAATCACAAATTGAAAAGTTCACATGACTAGAAGGCAAAATCTTCTGGCTGCATGCCAACTAGGGAAATGAGAAGTGTTTGCTGGAGGAGCTTAACCCCATTTGGGGACAGGATTAGTGGCTGTTGGGGAGTTAAGCACGTACTCTCTGCACCCCTCTGAGTGCGTTTCTACCTTTCTGAACCCACGTTGCTGCCTCTCCTCCTCCTGAGGAGGATGGATCTGTTGTTGATGATCCCAAAGGGCACTGTTTTCACTGTTATTTGGGGCCATGTAGAGGTTCCTCGTAGAAACGGTTGCTTGAGCACAAGCCATCAACATCTTGTTTGGTTGCTTGAGCATGACCTTTTCCAGGTGGTACAGAAAACCATGGGCTATGCAGTCCTGGGAGCTGTGGGATGGGCCCTGCTCTCAGCTGGTGCCATTGTGGCCCCATAGTGCTCCTGCACACCTAAGCCAGGGCCAAGCAAGACATTTGGGTGATGTTTTGAGGTCTGCACAAAGATGGACCTATCCCCAATCATGATCATCCCCTGTTGCATGACGCATCCTGTTCCTGCTTCAGCGAGGAGAAGAAAAGGCTGAAAGGGATGGAGAGCACAGGGGCCATTCCTTCTCCTTGTCCCCTGGAGGGTGTATTATTTAATTAGGTACAAAGGCTGTTAAAATCAAAAGATTAAATTGGAAAGCTGCTTGATGTATAATGGCCTCCAGCAAAAGCGGGAAAAGAAATTCTGAAAAATGTTCAGTTTTGGTTCATATCTTTCAATCTTGGTTGGACAGGAAAGAAAAAAAAACCCTGGAACTGACTTTCCATGTAAAATTCAGTTTCTGTTTAAAATTTTTACTTTTGGGTTTTGTTTTCATTAAATTCCCAAACTATTTGTTTTAGTCAAACCTCCAAAACTAAAAGGAATTAGAAGCTGATTACAGAACATGGAAGAAAATGTTTTGTTGTTGGGGTTTTTTCTTTGTATTGTCACTAACTCATTAAAAAAGGATTCCCAAAAGAGATACTTTTTAAATTTATATAAATAAAAGGAGACAGATATCTCCTTTTAACTTCCACACAAAATACTTGTAACTTTCTAACCAGTGATATTCCAGCTTTTGGACTGGAAGCATTTTTTGCTTTTTTGCCCTGAATTTCATGTAGATGTTAATACAGGACTCAGTCTGACAAGTTCAACCTGTAAGAGTCATATAGCCCCAAGTTTAAGTTTGTTTTCAGAATTTGGATGTATTTTGATGGGGAACTGGGTTGAGCCCCAGCTCCAAGGAATATCTGCCATATGGAAGTATTTGCAGATGTGTGTTGGGGAATGTAGAACTGAACCGTGGCTCTAAATCGAGGAGTACTGCTGCCTGCTGAGCACGTTTGGAATCCGGGGTTTTACTCAAGTAAGGTATCTATTTTCTAGATCAAAAGGATGCATAGTTTGGCACCCAGCTCTGGTGGAAATTCATGGACAACTGGTTTTCCACCTGCCCTTTGTGACACTGAAAATATCTTCCTGAATGACTGAATTAAAGTTTAATGTTAGACGTGGAGTTTTTTTATGGTCTTGGCCCAGATCACTTGTATAATGAAATCAAAGGGTGGCTGTCCTGGGTCAGTGCCAAAAGGTAGAGCTAGACAAGAAGATGGCAAGATGTCACAAGAAGTTGGTGTGTCAGCACTTGGCATAGCCACAGCAGACAGAGCTTCTGGACATGTGCTTGTCCGATGCAAACCGTCTCCTCTCACCCTGTATGTCTCCATGAACTGTCACCACTGAATATGGGAAATGAAACTTCTCTAACACCAGGAAACCCTATCCTTGCACTCCCACGTATATCCAGCTTTGCCATATGCTAAGTGAAATACGTTGTCGGGTACTTTCTTTATCTTTTTCACAGTATATACTGGTGGTGTACAGGTACATCCAGAGAAAGTGCTTTTGGGGGGTTGGGAGGTGGTGGTAAGGGTTTTCCTGATTTATGAGTTGAGAATCGTGGGCTAGAGGTAGAGACCCTTTCAGAAATACCTCCTCCATATATTGCTGGACAGCCTAGATAGACTTGCTTTCTCAGTCCCTTTTATGGACTCTGTAGCTGAAGTTTGGGAATGTGTGCCTTGGCTGAAAAGCTGCTGCTGTAGAGCAATGATATGAGATGGTAACCTGTGGGGCATGAGGGACGTGTCCTTCAGGAGTCTGCTGCCTTGAGCATGCAGTGCTTCATAAATTTGTTTGCTTAAATGACTTCAGAGTTATGAAGTGAATATTGTTAATACTATGAATGTGCCCAAGCTTTTCTGATCCTGAAATCAGTGTGGAGCTGGAGAAGCACCAACGCTTGTCATGCTTGCTTGTGGCTTAAATAATCAGTTCTTTTGCAGCAGAGTTAGCAAAAAGGTAGAAGAATGAAGAATTAGACCTCTATGGCTAAGCTGTCTGAGCAAGGCTAGGACTAGATACAGCACTTTGGTCTGTTCTTTTAAATGCACAGATAGTGTTATTTTGTGGAAGAGCCCCCACATGTTTTCACACTTGCATGTAAAATTTCCACCCCTTTTGCAAGGATTAGGCTCATGCTGTTTGACAACACGCACACATGCAAAATCACCATGTACTGTGCAAAACCAATCGGGGAACACTGTCTGTGTCTGGTGGAACGTATTTAATCATTTTCCCAAAGATAGCCCCCTGATATGAATGGTAACAGGATGTTTATAACAGAGATAAGGCTGAGATGAAATTCTATCCCTCTCTGGGAGCTAATAAAAGCAAAGATTTGGAATTAAGTATCACTTTCTCTGAGCTGCACACCAATGAGGAAATGGGGTCAGAAGGGCAAGCTGCAACATTGTAGGCACTTTATCTAAAACATAAACATTACTAGAGTGCATTCTGACCAAATTAACTCTCTCAGATCTGCCATGTTAGCATTCCTGTAGTACTTAAGCCCGCCAGCTTTACTGCTCCTCTGACTGAGGGTTGAACTCCAAGTTGGGGTTGACATTTGCAAACAGGGCTCTGAGTGGGGAGGGTCTGTTGAACACTTCTGCAAGTAAATATCTTCCAAAGAAAAAAAAAGGGGGGGGGGGGGGGAGTCAGAAATATGATCCGCTCTGCTTGATGCACAAACCCCTGAAAAGCAGAGTTTTCTTTGCACAAGCAGTTAAAACAGGAGTATTTGCTTTGCTACTGTTCACTGCAAAGCACTTGGATCAGGGAGGCTGGGCTGGAAATCCCAGCCCTCCATGTCCAAAGTGAGCCTTTTCGTATCAGACTTGGTGGTTTAGCCCTGTGTGTTGTCAAAAGCTTCCTAAAATCAGGACACAACTTTGGGGTGGGAACACTCTGTCAAGGCTGTCGGGCAGCTCCACTAAGTCAAAATCATCTTAAGAGATGTCATGCAATTCCTGTAATAGCTACTTACAGATGCTCAAACCAAAAGCAAGATCCCAGTGTGCCAGGCAGCATCCTGATGTCTCATCACAAAACACAAAAAGGACAGGAAGCACATGCTATCTCTGTATGTGCCACAAGGGATCGGTGGAGCTCATGCTATCTCCACCGTGAAAATAGAGGAGCAAAGGCCTGGAAAGAGGGGGAATGTAATATTAAAATTAGCACCTCCCAAAGATCAGACAAGTGCTTGGGAGCTAAATTACTTCCTTGCTGTAGGGAGGGAGCACAGGAGAGCAGAAGGTGCTCTATACCTTTCTGTGGAGCAGATGGCTCCCTGCAATAATTGTGGACCTTGGCCAGGAGGGATGGGGAGAGGTCAGCTCCAGGGGTCCTTCCAGGCCTGGCTGTAGCTGCTTGGATTTGGAGTATCTGCTCCACTTGAAATGCTGCCCTGTTTTGGTGTGGTTGTTTTTAAGTTTTCATTCTGATTCAAGATAAAGGAGTATTTTTAAAATGTACTGGACAAGAACTTTTCTGCACCTTTTACAAAAATCAAGCCATGCCAACCCTTTGGAGAGAAGGGACTGCTTACATTCCTTTTTTGAAGGAACAAAGCTTCAAGCTGTCTGAAATACCTCTGTGGTAGTGACCACTTCGCTACCTTTAATTTTTCAAAGCACCGAGGTTGTCCCAAATCTCAGGTCTTCCTGGGGTCCCTGGCAGCATTACAGCAGGGAGGTCGATAGGGCTGGGAACCTCCAGGGCTGTATGTGTGTGGTGAGGATGCCCTGGAGGTGTGAGACTGAGGAAACCTGGTGTCCTCACAGTTCCCCTTGCAGGCACCCAAAAAGCATGGCAGTTTCCCTCAGTTCAGCAAGGTCATCTGCAGTGGATTTTCCCAGAACATGTCCTGGGTATCACGAGAAGGATATCAGTTTAAAATTCCTTCTGTAAAATGTCCTTGTTTTGATGGAATGAGATTTTGTAATCATAAAAGTATTTCTTTATATTACTATTCTTTAATTTCCAATCACCTCTGTTCTTGCAGAACTGAGAGGTGCAATGATCCAGAGTTAAGTGAGCTGCCCAGAGTCCCACAAGCAAGAGGCAGAGAAGAGAGGTCTCTCTGGAAGAGAGGCAACCCAGACTCAAAGTCCCAGTCCCTGCTTTTAAGATGCCCAAGCTACCTTTTTCCAGCTCCTTGCTGAGAAAGCTCTTGAGTTTGTAAACTGCCTTGGTTTTGGGGGTTTTTTTTGTTGTTTGTTTGGTTTGGTTTGTGTTTTTTTTTTTCTAACACAGTCACTTGAATTCTTATCATAATTCCATATCTATGGCAAAGAGCACTGTAAATACCTGGAGTAAAATCTCAGCTTTTCTGGGAGCAGTTAGTCCTTTTTAGTTGATGGTGGTTTATGTTGCAGATAGCATAGCTATCTGAGGAGGCTTTACACAGCAGTGGGGCAAAACAAGCCATTCCTTTGTCAACTGAGATCCATCAAAGTCCTCTGGAGGACTTTGCTGCTGGAGCATCCCCTGGTAGGGCACTGATGTGCCATTGCAAGGTGCATTGGCAGGAACTGGCACAGCAATTGCCTTGAAATCTGAACTCTGTAATGCTGTGAATTAGAGGGGAGTGTTGTCTCCAACATGAGCTGCCAAGGGATCATGCTGCCAGCTTACTCCTTTCCTCATTTTTGTTTCTGAGTGGACCAACTTCCAGCTGGATCCCAGCCCTTTGGAAAGAAGAGGAGACCAAAGGCTGTGACTTGCTAGAAATCATAAATATGGGGGGGAAATGGGAGTGGGGTAAAAAGAGCTGGAAGGAGTTCTCCAGGTAGTATAAAGGCACATTGCTGTCTGGAGATGGTGCTGAGCACCCTGCAGGGTAGGACCAATGTAAAACTATCCATTTCCTCATGGTGTTCCCTCTGGTCTAGCATCTGACACTCTGAAGCCAAGTCAGATAGGTCAGTTCACACTGGCCTTTTATTTTTTTTTCAAGAGTGCAAGGGGTTCCTAAGGTTTAAAATCATGCAGTGAAACTACAAAGCTTCTCGGGCTTGTCATGAGCCACGTAACAAAGCTGTTAGTATTCAGGAGGAATCGCAAACAGTGTGTTAATCCCCAGCACTTGCAGGGATCTCATTAGGTGAGATCTGCTCCCCTTCCAACACGTTCCTTTCAGTTTTCTTTTCAAACCACAATCAAAACTCTCCTGTATTTTGTTTGAGATTTAGAACAGCCAGTGGTTCATTGATTTCACATAAAGGGCTTCTGTGCAGGGGATTGTACATCCGTTAAACTACTTAGGGCTGGTCTCCCCTTCCTGAGCCAAAGCTCCCGGGAGGAGGCTATGGGGTTTCCACTCCAGCTGTCCTACAAGGTGAGCAAAGCGTTGCTGGTGCTCCTGACTGGGCCAGGGCTTTGGGGTCTCATTGGGGAACTGAGTGAGGCTGCTCAAATAGGGAGAGCCAGCTAGGCTGGTGCAAAAGTCTCTATCCCTTTAGCCCCGGGGCTGGGGCAGGAACCTGGACTCCCAGCCATGTGCCCCCAGAAGTGGCCACCTCCTGCCAGTGGTTCCTCAGGCCATGGCATGTCTGGCATGTTCTGGGCTGAATAGCTGGTGTTCAGGGTGAACCTGGGGAATGCAGTCTTGTGCTACATCAGTCATCTTCATTAAAGTATCTAATATTTTGCAACCCCTCTTGAAGGAGGGATTAAAACAAAGCCCAGTATAGTTTCCCAGCTTGCCTGGAAGCTGCATGCAGTGTGAAGTCCCCATGCCCTTGCCTCTCTGCTCCCTGTCTTCGCTCTCCCCTGGTCAGCTCACTTCCCAGTTTGGATCCATGTGGCTTTGAGGTAGCATGGCATAGTCATGTTGGGCTGGGGCCAGAAACACCATCCCCTGTCCACCACCACAGAGGAGCTGTCAAAGTTCTTTTGGAGCTTGACAGTGCTTTGGGTAGGAAGCCAAGCTCTGCATCTGAAATAATCAGTAAAGTAACCTGATAAATAGATCTGGCTGATGGTACTTCTATATTTGCATTTCTCTTCCTCATGGTTGCACAGAAAGGTTTGAAAACATGTACTGTAGAGACCAACAAAACATAAATCTATCCTATTTAAAAATTGCAACCGGTAAGCCAATCTCATCTTTCAATGGCTAAGCAAGGATTTTTGAATGCGTTGTTCTGGCAAAAATTAATACCTTATTATACCTTCAGTAGATAAGCTTACACCAGCTTACCCCAAGTGACTGAGTTACTACACAGGTCTGCAAAAACTACTTTGATTTAGAAAGTAATTAAATAATAATAAAAACCATTGTGCAAGCAACATAGTTTAACTGGGCTGCATTGCATGACAAGTTTTCCACCCCAACCACCTTTTTGCAATAACAGTGGGGTATTTCAGTTTGAGTATGACTTGCAGATACTTTTCTCTCTTCTTGAACTGCATTCATGAAAAAGTTAGTTTACGTGGGTGGAAATTGTGTGTGGAACCCTCTCATTCTAAACAGCATTGGAAATGACTACGTATTTATTAATCTAAAACTGTATAGGTACCATGGATTTCATGGAAATTGTCAAAACTCAGCCAGTTTTACAGTGTGAAATCAGGTGAGAGATCAGGCCCTGTGGTCACACTACCAAAAGAGTTAAAGACTCAGGCAGAAGAAGCATAAAGATAACCAGGGTTAGTGGCAACTGGGACCCACTTCGTTGTCCCTTCTACAAGAATTACCAAGTAACTTGTGCTGAGTGTAATTATACTTGGCCTAGAGTCTGTTTTATCTAAATTCCTTTGGGGCATTTTCTCTGCAATAATTAACTAAGTCCTCAATAGGCAAGAGAATCAGGTTTGGCTACGCACTAATTTCTGCACAGCAGTTGTTTAGTCAGACAACTCTCTCCTTGGAAATGGTGTGCACCCATAGTATCATACTGCTACTTGACAGCACTGGCTGGCAGTAGCAAGAGTGTCCACCCAGCAGTCAGATGACTTTCACCCATATTTATTTAGCTTCTGAATAGCCTGAGAGCACCTCAATGGTTGTGGCAAACCCTCAGGGTATTTTCCAGTTTGGTTATTTGGGCTGAAGGTGCACACCTGTCCCAGACTCTAATGGGACTGGATTGATGCAGCTCTAAGAAGAATTAGACCATATGCTCATTGGAGATCACGATACTATTTTTCATGACCATCCATGCACAGTATCATGTGCATCCTCCTCCTTTGGAGATGAGGTGGTTGATGTAGAGTGGTGAGGAGAAGGAGGTCTGAGCTCAATTCCCACTTCTGCCATGGGCTTCCTGTGCAACTTTTCTTCAATTGTCAGAGGTCATGTTCCCTAGAAGGGTGTAAGGACAGACATCCAAATGCTCGGCCCTCCACTGTTGGCCTCCCTGGCTTTTCGTTCTCCCGGTGCAAGAAGGGACCTCCCATTCATAGATGCCTTTTAGTTGTACGCACAGGAGAGTGTTTGAGATGAGGACTCTCTGGTTTTTTGTTTTCATACAGTGCCTAGCGCAGAAGAGATCTGACTGTAGCAGAGAAAACTGGGTCCTGCTATGAATGGCAGCAGTAATGATAACATGGGAATTGAGACCTGCCTTCTCAGTGACGGGTTACCACTCCCCTAGCTCTTTTGCTGAACTATTTCCAATTATTTTGACTAGGAAAAAGTCATTAATGTATATATATGCTGTACAGTTTTGGACCCATCGCTTTTCTTCTCTTTGCCTAAATGGATGTTTATTTAAAAGTTCAATGTGGGTATGTTGAGCCAAAACCCTGACGTGTACTCCTACTGAATGTGCTATAAACATTTCCCTAATACTCTCCAAGGTGCCCTTTCTATCTGGACTTCATAGCAGGTAAACTTCCCGGAAAATATTGTAGTCGATGAGGTTTTACATCACAGAGTCCCTCTCGCGCTCCTTTCCTGTGCTCTTTTTTTTTTTTCTTCCTTTTGAAGTGGAAACTCTTCATTTTCAAAGTAGATATGTGCAGTCGGCAATGATGAAAATGAAGGTAACTGTCAAAAATCCTGCCAGAAGGGATTTCTCCACTTTAATTTCTGCTTACATTATTAAGACAAGTAAATTATCTTTTCATGGAATGTTTCCTTTTTTTTCTGGAAATGCTACTGATAAATGATGTAATATTTGAGGCCCTTCTCCACAGCTGTTGGAAGCCCAAACTTTCTATTCCCTACACCACAAAAGATACAGATGCCAAGTAAAACTGTAACCTGACTTTCATGATTAAATGTGATGGTATCGCAGAGGGAAATAAGGAATCTACAAATATTATTCTGAAAGTAATGGACTGATTGAGCTTTTATATTTTTTCCCTGGGTATTTTTAGGAGCCTGCCTTTGTTGTTACAGGGATTAGGAAAAAGCCAAGCAGAGTTCTGAAATAGTAGCTGAGAGGGGCTTTCTGTAGCTGAGACCTGAAATACTATTTTAAAACCACCTTGACAGGAACAAGCTATAGCTGCTGTGTCAAAGCAGAAAGCTCCTCTTTTTATCACTGAAATTTTAACCTGTTCTCGGGAAGGGATTTCTTTCTATGCTGCTTTCAGATTGTCACATTTAAAACTTAGGGGATTTTGAGGGGGGTCTAATTCAGGAAGATGGAGTAGCCCAGGCAGAAAAATCTCATAGACTGATGGGATAGTATAGTGCTTTTTTGTGAGAAGGGATGCCTTTTCTTCTTCCCCCCCCCCCTCCCCTAAGCTTTCCACTGAAACTTGAATAGTAGAGGCCACTTTTGCTCTGTATCTTAAACAATTTAGGTCACTTGTTGACATTTAGCACAAGTAGCTTATCTTAGGGGTAAGAGCTGCTTAACCCATTGCAAGGGGGAATGAATACCTTTCCCCCCACCCCAACATAAACAGTCCCTGGACTTTCTAAACAGAGTTTGGGAAGTTCTCTTGACATCTGACACTGTGCAATTTACTACTTTTGTCAGGTGAGTAGGTTTGTCCCCGGTGACCACCACCGGTCCCTGTTGCACTGGTTGTGGTTGTCTTATTGCCTTGGAACAGCACCTACTCCTGCTGCTTTCCTCCCTCCGTGGACAGAAGCACTGATTGCCTGGGCTGTGGGGGAGTCAGCTCTGCCCTGCTCAAGGGCCTTGCCCTTCTGCTTCAAAGACCGGGAGAAAAATGATGCCATTTAATCATTGTAATTGGTTGGAGCCTCCTTGTTTGTCTCTCTTGTATCTAGATAAGCAGTCTTTAAGGGGAAAGCTGATTTGTAAACTTGTACCATTTTAAGCCTAGGAGGCTGTCATGGCCACAGAGCATTTAATAGGTGTGGGATCGCCTAATAATTCTCATGTTGACATGAGGAGAGAGCCAACCTGTCTCTGTTTGTTGTTTTTCACATTGAAAACATGCAGCTCTGCTGGCTTCAGCATCCCATCACTGGAGCTCTGCCTGCTAAATATTACCTATGTATTGTCAAAGGGGATCTGGCAGGGCAGGGAATTTTAGACCAGGTTTAAAGTGCATAAATAGTGTGAATTTTAGATAAGGACGCAAATGACCTGTACTTGGTTAATCTTTATTGTTGCTCTTGTTGGAATCCGTTCCTCTGAGCAATGCTGATTTTAAATGTGGACATTAAACTTGAGGGACTGAGAAGGGATATACAGCAGGAATCTCTGAATTTTAGGGGTTCAGAGCTAGATAAGCTTTCTCAGGTTAACTAACAAACTACCCCAACTAGGAAGAAAAATAAGTATTATTTTTCTGTTATCTACACAAAAGACCTTCAGGTTCCAATCCAAATACACTGGTAGGACATATGAGTGAGACGCTTTCACAACACAACAATACTTTTTTTGAACTTCTTACACTTTTGGCTAATATCCACAAACTTCACCCCACTTTTGGCCAGATGCATTTACTAAATTGCTCAATGCAACTGCAACAACATACCGCAAACAGCAAAGACCATCTTGAAGCCATTGCAAGTGGAAAAAGGAGAAGTCTGTGTTCAGACAATGATGCCATTTGGTGCAGGCAGAAGTAAGAGTGTTTGAAAATTGGGAAGCTTTGCAAGGGGTCTTCTCAGGCATGTGTCAGAGGTGGGCAGCTGCTCCATCCAATTTGTTTTTTAGTGTTGTTGATGAGAAGCCTCCAAGGAAAACCAGTTAACTAGTCTGTGTGCATGTATACTGTGCACAGAAAAGAGAAGCAAATATGGAGGTGACTGATTTCTACTAGGAGCTGCAGAAAACTTGCAGTAGGCAGAAGTACTTTGTTAAAACATTACAATGACATGGTACAATGCATGTGGGTTTCACTCTGCAGGTTAGTACAAATGGAAGAGGAACTGCTCAGTTATTCAGAACTTACCCAAGCATTTCCAAAGTACTTGTTCATCCAAGCACTAGTTTTCAATAAGAGAATACCATTCATGTGGGTACAAGGAGAAGGAGAAGACAGGTTATTGTGATCAGCCTCTATGAAAATATCCAAATCCCACTTGTAGCATTCAAGGTCCCACTCAAAAAAAATGCTGCATGAGTTCAAAAGCAAATACCTGTCTTCCCCAAGGTACTGGAGAACCAAATTCTGACCATTAACACCCTTCAGTTGCTGTGCCTTGGGAAGTAGTGGCCTCCAAAATATATGGTCCTGCATGAAATGTACTCAGGATGAATTAAATGTCAGCTTCTCCAAAGGCAAAACAAGAGAAGATAAACACACGTGTGATTCATTGCACTGAGGGAGCCTGACTTAAATTTGGGTTTGGACGTGGCCGGGGTAACTTCCTGGTGTGACAGTGCTCCCGAAGAAAACTTTATGCATTCTAGGTGGAGGTGCTGATTTCAGTGCATGAAGTCAAGTGATGTTTAGCAATGCGCTTTGGTGAGAGCAGGATCACTTCTGTTGGATCCTGAAGACATTGCCTAACCATCTGCTTTCTAAATTCCTGGGAACTGCCCAGCTAAGGACTAATGGAGCCAACCAGACACATGCACACACCAAAAATGAGTTTTGCTAAACACCTGGGGCCAACACCTCAGCTGATGTAAATGGGCAGCAATGACACTAAGCTAATTTATAGCAGCTGAAGATTTGGCTCAGGAATGCTATTATTTTTCTATTTAGAGAGGTGCTAGCAATTTGCAGGAGTTTGTTATTAGGAATGGGCCAAATATTTCAGAGGAAATTATGGAGTAATAACAACCACAGAACCTAAATTAGTTGTTTTTAAGTTATAAGAGCATAAAATAATAGCATCTGACACCACTAACCACTATTCTTTTTTGCACTCCTTAAACCTTCAGATGCACTTTGCCAAACCAATTGTTTCCAAATTCTGTCAAAAATATTGTCCTTGGGCAGAAAGCTTGGATGCTAAATTTCAACCCAGAATGATTTTTATGGCTGAGTGACAGAAACCTTGAGAAGGGGATTTATAATGAATACAACCTTAACTACTGTGGCATGAACAGTGCTGCAATTCTCATTAGCTGAGCTTTTTTTTCCCTTTTTTCTCAGAATTTCAGAGGGTGGGGCTGGTCATAGGAAGTAGTCAGCTTGTGTGTATGCTTCTGTCATGGCAGGAAAGGAACTCAGCAGCTTCATTCCCCCTTTCATCTCTGGACATCTGTCTGGGTTCAAAGATTGTTGTGGGTCTGAAGCAATAGGATTTCAGTACGGTTTTTCGTGGCATGGCCATGAGCGTGGGCAGGCGGGGTGACTGTGGCATATGAGCCGAGAGGTTTCGGCACCAGGAGTTGACTCCTGTTGTCCTCTTTAATGAGGTTTATTCACTGGGGGATGGTGGAAAGGCTTTGAACCTGAAAATGAGCCTTAGCAAATGAGGAGGCAGAAGGGCCAGCAAGCAGAGGACGTGCCAGGTTCATGTCTTGCTCAGCTTTACTGCTAAACTCCAGATTTCAGGTTGTGGGAAAAGGAAAGAGGCTCCCTTTGTGTATGTTAAACACCAGGTGTGCAGGGTTGGGAAGTGGGAGTGGAGAGCTGGCTGGAGGATTTTTTTCTGTGTATTTGGACTTTTGTTTCCCATGAGCAGTGAATGCAGTCATGAAGCTCTTGCAAGAGGTAGTGTGGGTGCATCCTCTATTCTAAAGGTATTTCCTCAGCATGGCATGACTTTCAAGGCAAAAAAAAAAAAAGCCTTTAAAACCAGTTTGTTATAGAAACAGAAAGTCTTTACAGCTGCACGTAGCCCTGAAGCAGGACTATGACCTTTCATTGAAGTTCCCAATGTAAATATCGCCTGAAGTATCCAACTTAAAAGCTCTCAGGTTGGGACCTCAGCTGAGGTGGTGGAAACCGCATGGAAACCAAAAGCCCTAAAATAAGAAATGAGTTGTATAGTCTACTGGGTCTCCCCAGCACAGTATCCTGGGGTTGGAAGATGGCACATGTGGTGAGTAATGTCATAATCATCCCAGAGCAGAAAACAAACCCAAGTAAAAGGTCTTAGAAGTCTTTCATCTCTACTTTCCCAAGCCACAAATGGTGAAATCTTCACATGGCTTGCTCAGATTGCTTTTGAAAGATGAGAACTTCCATCCTTGATGGGAGAGGCAGAATGGGACTGAAATTGCTCTGTTAATGAAGAAACTATTATTAATAACTGACTGCTAGAAGCTGTTCTCATGGTACCTTCTCTTGGTGCCTTTGGTAGGTAGGGAGAAGATTTTGATGAACCTACAAGATCTCTCCTGTCTGACTTTAAAACTGTTCAAATTCATTCAAGATGAGGAGAGAGGGTTCTCCCAAAATGAATACCCCAGTTCACAGCTTTGTTGTGCACGTACTTTGCAGCAGATGGTTTGAAATGTTTTATCTGGCTGCTGGCATGCTGCCTTTCAGGAACCATCTTTTTTTTTTCTGAATTGCTTTTTTTTTTTGTAAAAAGAAAATACCTTTCTGGTGATTAATTTAAAAAATAAAAAAATATCTGAGGGTATTAACTAGTTGTTACCTGGATGGGGAGGAGGTGGATTGTGTTCGAAGTGAAGACTGAGTTGAGTGCAGTGAGGTGTCATCCCCCAACCCTCAATATCTAAGCCCATTAGAAATATCCAAGTAACAGGAGACTCAGGCTGGGACGCATTTCAGCAGCCCGTTGTAGGTTGTGCATACTCTGCTGCCATCTGGCTAGCATCGAGCCCTTCCACCCTACCTTGGCAGTACAATGAGGAAGTTTTCCTTGCCTCTGTTTTGCGGGTGGCTGGGATATCGCTTCATGCAGTTATATGCAAATGCTTGCAAATACTACCTCTCTGCCACAGTGAAGCAACTCCCATAACCCAGTACAACACTGATGTATTCAGTTCAGGAGCTGTGATTTTTTTTTTTTTTTTTGTTTGGGGTTTTTGTGTTTTGTTTTGGTGGTTTGTTTTTTTTTTTTCCCCAGCTGGGAATAGCCATTTAACACATGGGTGCACCCCTTAGTTTTCAGCAACTTTCTGTCTTCAGGGCCTGACCTGCTGTTTGGGGGTTTATGCATGTGATCTCTGCTTGACTGTTAATAAGGGCAGCTTAAGAGAAAACACCTGCCAGCATAAAGGTGTCAAGTACATGTGCTTTGTCTGGCCTCTTCTTTTGGACCTCCTTTTCAATCCACCCTGTGTTTGTGTAATCCAAAGCAAAGGCTGCACCAAGCCAATGCAGGGCAAGGGGAAGAGAATAAACACAGTCATGTTTGTTTTCCATCCTCTTACTGTCAGATACAAAGAACAACTTCAAAGCAATACATAACTAAGTTAGGTGATACACCAACAATAATTAAAACGCCCCTGCAGGAAGTCATGTCACTGAAAAAACAACTGCTTCAGAAAGCAATAACATTTTTCTGCCAAAGGCATGTGAAACTACTGTATCTGGGCTGTGACTCAAAAAAAAAAAAAAAAAAAAAAAAAAAAAAAAAAGGCACTTGCTTTAATCCATCCCTCTTCAGGACAATTGAACTTAATTCTGAGACTGCGCTAGTTACAGTGGGGCAAAATTAAAGCACAGACTGGCTATGCCAGAGTGGCTTTGAGCCACCTCCGAGCAGAGGGGGCTTATGCAAGGGAGGACAAGAGGCTGTTGGAGGTGATCTCCATGGGAGACCTGTGCGTGGGCAGAGCACAGCCTTTGCAACTCCATTGTACTCTGTGGTTTTATCGAATCTTGTGTCACTCACCTCCTGCATCCGGGTTCTGCCCCGTATGAAGGAAATGCTGCACTGCTGAAATGCAGAAAAAACTTGGGGTCAGTGGAAGGGTGAGATGACCCCACCTGTGCTCTCTGAGCACGGAGAGGGTAACAGTGAGATGCCTTTATGGCACTGCTGGGTGTCTGCATCATAAATCAGTGACGTTCAGGTGGAAAAATGTAGATAGTTGCCCACCATGAAGCACCGTATGGGTGATGATTTGCACAGAGGCAAAGGCATCCCTGTCCATGCCAACAGTGGTCATTTCAGCATGATACCAACTTGCTTGTGTCTTTATTATGAGCAAGACCCAGAGACCACTAAAGCTAACAAAAAGACCCTGCTTCGCAGTGGATCACACTTTTGTGCATTTCTCATAGCTAGAAGAAATAGTCCTTTCATAACTGTTGTGGGGTTTGTTACTATTAAAAAACATCAGCACCGCCTGCTTTATGGCCTGCATAGCTGCCGTCCTCTGTAGATGCTGCAAATGTCAGTGCTCTCCTCAGTGCTTGCTTTTTGCTTTTTTTTTTTTTTTTTTTATAGTCAGGATTGGAAAGGATGAATTGCCAAATGATTATTAAGTTGACTTTGGAAGACTTTACTTTAAAGTCAAGTTACACTCCTTTATTTAGAGAGTAGCAATTCCGAAGTAGAAGCAAATTGTTGAAGAGATCTATCTGTAGGAAAAAGAAAAAGCAGTTGCTGCTGTCTTCTAATTTATAAAAGTAGATTAAAGCATCTATGCTTAAAAAAAAAAAACACCAAACAAACAAAAAAACCAAACCACACCACCAAAAACCTGAATGCAGGTCACTTTGAAGAAAGGAGTTATTCAGAGCTTGAGCAATAAGCCCCAACAATGAAGTTAAGTTACAGACAAAAACCATGTTTTATCAATCAACTGCTACTTTTAAGTTTGACAGCTTTTGTAAGCAGGAAAATGTCAATTAAGTAAGATATTTGAACCTGTGGAAATAGCCCATGGAAACACAAAATGTCTGTTCACACATCAAAATGATCCAGGCTTGAAGGAAGTTAAAAACCAGAATGCACTAAGGAATTATCTGATGGAAAAATGGAAACTTTGTTATGAATTTTCAAGAAATATTGGCTAATTAATTTCTTTGGTGAGTTTATAAGGTTATTTAGGATTGGAGAAAATGAGGTAACTTCCCTATTTTTCCTGATGTGTAACAGCTATGGAAACACTTTGAAATGAGTGTCCCATCATTATGAATTCATTTGGTTATCCTTTTAACAACAATGATTGTACTCAGGCATTTTATATGAATGTTACATCCCATCTCTTTCAGGTGCTGCTTGGTCACTTCACTGAGCACTTGTCAGCTGGGTCTTATTAAATTCCCATTAAGGAAGGAAGAGCGAAATACCTAGTAACAAAATTGAAAGGGGGGGGGGGGGGCAATCTAAAAAACACATAGGCTTGGACCTGGAAAACTAGTTCTTACAGAGTAGAAAATGTTCTATTTAAGTGAACCAAAGCACTGACATTTACTGTTGCTATCCATTGCTGTGTGCAAAAAACCCTGTCAGGAACCTGGTTTTACAAAGCGCAATCAAATTGATTGATTCAATGCTCATTTTCTGCAGCAAGACGTGGTCTTTGGTAATGTGTCTTCTTAGATGCAACTGATGTAGCTGGGAAAAGGAGACACAAACTTCCAGGCTTATGAGCTCTTCTTCAGGTCTGAAGAAGTGTGTGATTTAATATAATGAGTTTTGGAAAATGTGTTAAACCAAACTACCAGCATTTCCTTGGGCCAAGTAAGACTGTCCACATGGAGTTCTAATAACAAGTAGCAAGTTTGCTTTGAATTTGAATTCAAATGTCACTTCATATTGCCTTTGATTTATGAGTTAAACTGAACAAATTGGGATGATTTTATATCTGCATGAATGCCCATATAGAGTTTTGATGCTGTTTTACTGGTCTGATGAAACAAGCAATCTCCTGTTAAAACTCCAGGCATATGAATGCTAAATTAGTGCCCAAAATTATATAGTCAAATGAAGACATTTCCAGCAGTGAGCAATACAGCTTGTTGCTTATTGACATATCTGGGAAACATTTCTTTTTTCCATGGAAAATTTAACATTGTCATTAAAGACTAAACATTTTTAGTCTAACCTGGAATGTTTTCAGTGCGGGGCTGAAACAGGAAAGTTTTCAGCCAAAAACGTCTTTGTGTTGTAGAAATTTTTTTTTTTGCTTTTTTCTGTGAAAAGTTTCATTTAGCTAAACCAGACATTTTTCTGTTTAAAACCAGAAATATTCAATAGCCTACTTAAGATTATTTAATTTAGGAGGGTAATAAGCTAGATGAGATGAGGACCCTCATGTTGCACGTGGGCCAAGTGTCACTGTTCACCAGAAGCCAGCATTTCTGCCTTTTTTTGCCTCAAATTTCCCTCCTGCCAAGGGAACAGTATTATATAGCCAAAAATCTTTTGCAAACCCCCAGCAGCCCGATGCTGCATGAGTAACTGACCATAAAACAATTAAAATACCATGTTGTTAACACCAAATGGTGTCAAGTCAGTGAAATTAAGACATTCCTGGAGTAAAATCCTGACTGCCCAAAACATTATTTCTTTCTTGTTGAGCTGGTTGTTGCTTGGGACACTCACAGTGCCTCCTCCAGCAGCAGGAGCTCAGGCCCAGCATGGTTTTGCATAGGTGCTGTAAGTGGTGTAATGCAAAGAGCATCAGAGCCGTGCCCACCTATTTCTTGGGCTGTTGGAGAAGGTGAGGTCCCAAAGGACATGTAAGAGCAGCTCTGTATCTGATAAAACTGCAGCAGATGCTACCCAGAGAGGCTGTTGCAGCCCCCAGGGCTCAGGGGAGAGGAGCATCACCCCAGCCTTGCACTCTGCATTGGCCTGCCTGGGAGGGGTGCTCACAGGGCCACCTTCAGCCTCTGGCTTACTTGGGAAGTGACTCAGAAATTCTCCAGGGACCCTTGGGCTCGTTTATGCCAGTGAAGCACTGCTGTACTGGGAGCTCTTTCATTGTCTCTTAAAGTGAAATTACCACTTTGGCTCCTTACCCTCAGTGACTGGGATGAACAAGGCGTTGTGCCCATTGCTCTATTTAACTGGTGCAGCTCTGCTGAGCACAATCTCCCTTGGTGCAGCCCCATGTGTGCTTCGGTGGGGAGGGAAGCACCCAGGGCTCTCGGCTGCCTGAGCAAAGGGCCCTCCAATGGAGCAAACCCCAAGAGCTTAGCGGATGAGCTGCATTAATGGGGTTTGCAGAATTAACCCTGTCATATTATGAAATATCCTCGGTACTCACTCTTGTTCATGGCAGCATTAACTAGCCCTTGCTATCACTGACAAATGCGCTGTGAGGCTGTTGCTACCTAGGGGATAGCCTTTTTATGATCACAGAGCGCTGGCTTGGATAGTCATCTTAAAGCGAGTTCCCATTGAGCAGCCTGACATCATTGGGCATGATTACTGACACCTGTTTAGTAAATAATAAAATTACATCAGATCTTTTCAGCACCAGGTTGTTAAAAGAGAGCTCAAGTGCAGATGTAACCTCCAGTATGAATAGGAGAATTCATTAGGCATCAAGGTCTTTAAACTCATCAGGGCTAAACAGTAATTTACCTCACACCATAACTGTTAGCAAGTGATTTAGTGACAAGGGATTGACAAGGTACATTTCCCTGGAGGGCACAATAAATAATTTTTTTCATCCCAAAGTGTTTTTGCAGAAATGTTTATGTAGTTGAGTATTCAAAGTTAATTAATTTCCAGTAGTTTGACAGAGGGCTTTTTTTTTTTAATGACCGATAAAAATCTTGTGTGAGTTCATCTTTTTTTACAGTATTATTTGGTGAACTTTTCCTGCATGATCTAATCTCACAGTTGAAAACCAAATAAAAATTTATTGGTAAGCAGGAATGAGTTCACTAGCCTGCTCAGCTGGCATTATAGATGAAGACAATGCTTTGACGTTTTGGAAATGGTACTTTTCCTTGGTTTTGGAAGACATGATGGTCATATTGAGCAAATCACAAGCAGTGTTTCTCAAACTGTGCAATAGCTGTCCTTGGGTAGACCATCAGTATGATCTTAGCTGACTTTCAGACCTGCTGTTTCTATTGCAAATTAAAAAAAGAAGCCTTCAGCTATTCTGGTTGTCACGCATTAACCTTCCATTACTGTTTAAAGATTTTCTTTACAATCTCTTAGAGAGGGTTGGGGGTTTTTTTCTGCTTGTTTCAGCAGGGGCTTGCTCAGGTATGAGTGATAATGAGAGGCCATCATGAGGCAAGAGGCGTGTTCCTCCAGACATCTTCCAAATGGCCTGAGATAGGAGGATTTTGGTGCTGCCTCTTGGGTTGCCCAAGCAAAGAGCCTAGCTCACCAAAAAAAAGCCAAGGTTTTAGTGATCAAAACTTAGATTTACATCAGGCAATATGTCATCATAGATAAACTTAGCTGTGTGGGATTTTTCCATTAATATTGAAGAGATTCAAAATAAATAAAATATTTTGCCTTAAGGTGTTTTTCTGTGATTTTTAGAGTTAAAGTAGAAATTTTCACAGTGGAAATTTTTGAGCTTTCATCACTCCAAAATTTCTCACAGTGGAGCATTTCCAGCAAGCTTTAGCTATTAATATATGCTTTAACAGCAAATGGCAGATTAAAGGATATTTTAAATGCTCATGTTAAGTTTTCAGTGCTTAATTAACCAGCACTTTACTGTGTCCCCATTAAATTCAAATAATGCCACTCCAACCACTGATCTAAGGCTTTTAAATGACAAAGTGTTCAGCCTGCAGCTTGATTTGTGGTTATTAGCAACTTTACTTGCCACTTTCACTTTCAGAGCTGCTTTGGACTTCAGAATCCAAGCCCTTTGGGTTTGCCTTTTCAGTTCAATTTTTCTTCTTACCCATGTTCCAGACTAATATGCTAAGTCCTCTGCTGAAAAGGACATGAATTTCTCCCGCATTTCTGTTACTTTTGCTGTGATTGGGTTTATTATAATTTCTGCCAGGGTGTAAGCTATGTTGATCTTTGCTAGGATGTTGGCATGGCAGCTCTTCCCATTCACAGCAAAGGATTTCAGCAGTTAATTTCTCTGAATTATAATAGCAAGAAATTAGAAGATGGTAGGGGCTCAGAAATGGGTCTCTTGCACACAGCTGGAGTTTTAACTGTGGCAATGGCCTTTCTGAAAATAGTTGCCTTAAAACAATGTGTGGATTCCATGTTAGAGCAGCAGTCTCCCAGGGTAGGTCTAGTGCAGTACATCCCTGTTGAATGGCTTGAACAAAACACAAGAAAACTGTAATCTTATTTAACTAGTGTGGACTGAAGCCTCTTGTTCTCTCTGGGACTGTTTGCTGAATTGAATCAATAATTTTCCTGTATTATGTGAACATCCTATTTGTTTATATAGAGTTTTGTGTGCAAGCTCAGTCTTAGGGCTGATGACTTTTGTGGTTTCTTTATGGCCAAAGAACTTTGTGTGTTAGTTGTTTCATATACATGCAGTAAGTTACCTATGTCCTAAAGGTATAGATCTGTCCCATTAGTATGGGGATCTCCACATGCCCCACCTTAGCAGTTGTTATCAGACTTACGATATTGCTGTTTCAGCTCACTCTGGGTGGCCTGAGTGGAGGTGTGGGGGTTATGCTGGAGGAAATGTATTTTGCAGGATCTTGTGGTCTTCTGCAATAGCTGTTGTAGCAGGAATTTCCCTCTTTGAAATTCATAATCAACGACTCATTTCCATTGAAAGTTGCACTTTCAACGGTCAGCCCCTCAAATGTACTGAGATACCTAAATCACTTTGTGGTGACTAAGCCCCTTTGGAAGCAGAGTTTAGACTTTTTAAGCCGTGTAAGTGTTTCTGCAAATCACATGTTGGTTCATGAAGTAATGGGTGCTGATGCTTTCTTTGGCAGTCACGCTGATGGTCGTGTTCAGAAAGCTTCAGCCGGTTGTTTTCCAATCCTCGCTAATATTTCGGGTCAACAGTCATGTCTGTCAAGCCTATCCTATAGCACTTGCAAGCTTGAAATACTTTGTACAATGTTAATGAGGATGGGAGAGGACTTTTCCTGTCCTGGGAACAGACTTAGCATAATAGTTTTCTTGTGCTCATGTAAGATCTGTTCTGCCGACAGGGTGCAAAGAAAAAGGGTTCTGCAAAAGTAGTAGTTTGATTTTGTTGTTTTCTTTACACACATCCCAGTGGCAAATGACTTTTCTCCAAATGAAAGCTCACGGTAAAAGAAGAAAGCAAGAAAAGCACCAAGGTAATTTAGAGACCGCAAGGGAGGCATTCCTTCTTCCGTGAGGCCTGTCTAAATCCCTGCTGAAATATGGCGTATCATGTTTTAATCCCCAAAGGTTTCCTGCACTGTGTTATTTGTGTAGGCTGTTCTTTTCCCACCCACAAGAAGGAAGAAAGAAAACACAGGTTCCTGCTCTTACATGGTTTGACTTTTCCCAAAAGTTTGGAGACTTTGATGAGGACAAACTTCCCACTCAGTCGACACCCCTTATCTGAAGGCCAAGAGCTTGGATGGAGGGAGAGGAAGCTGGCATGTGAATGCAAAGCACAGTGCTGCCCAGAGTGGATGCACCTGTTCAGCTGCCTTCTGTGGATTATGTAATGGCTTGCTTCCCAAGTGGATTAAGCTGAATGTGATAAAGGTGCTATGAGTATCCACCCATGCAGATATTGATAAGTACCTGTCCCATGATAGCTGGCCTAATTTGTTTTCCAAGTTAGACAATCCCCAGAGTGAAGATTTTGAAAGCCTCCGAGAGGTTTAGCAACACGTAAGATGTTTGATTTTCAGCAGGATTCATGGTCCTCTAAAGAGCATCTCTAAAGATAGCCAAAGATGACAAAGTGAGTGTTTGCAAATATTCATTCCAGTTCTGGACAGCTGTTCCAGTCAAACACTTTGTGCCTTATTTCTTGCCCAAGATGATATTTCTGGTTTATGAATGTCTGTGGAATGCATACTAAAACCCATGCCTTCATGCCAGCACTCATGGTAGTGTGAGACTGTCTCCTAGTACTATGGTGGCCAGCCAAGAATCAGTAACTAATAATGAATAGCCAAAGTGAGCCGTTCATTAACATCACATTAGATAAAATATCTGACAAACCCTTACGAATAAAATGGGATTTGTTTTCTTACTTCTCTAAGGCTGATTAAAACATATTAGGAACTGAACCGAAATGCCCAAAATTCTTGTCGTTACCCTATTTGCATTTTTCTCAAATATTAGAACTGTATAGGTATATTTTAGCTGACATTTTGAAAATTAATTCTCTCTCCTAACTGAGATGGGGAAATTCACGCCTTTTTAAAGCAAATTGTTTCCTTTTCTTTAATTGCTTGTTCTTGAAAGTGCACTTACACAAATTTATATTTGGAGAAATAGTTGATGCAAAAGGGCAGAATTCACCTGTTTTTTTAAAAAAAGTAAAATTAACCAGCTCTGTCAAATATAGAAATCATACTATGTGTCTAGGAAATTGCATTTAAATTTATTTTCACTCTAAAGATATAAATCTTATTTCTTCTTACAGGTCCATTCATAATAATGTAGTTACAATATGTTTGCAGTTATGTAGAGTTGCAACCAGTCCATATAATTGGAAATTAAACCTCTATGACTGAATTACTTAATATTATATTTGCTCTTCATAGGCATAATTTTGGAAACCTAGGACATAACAACAATGCAACCAGCTGTCATTTCACTGTGCAGGAGTTAGCGGCCCTGACACAGGCCACATCCACAATTTTTCTATACATTGCCTGATGCAATATGGCTACTGCGTTCTGTGATTGCACCATGATGTGGTGCCTGTATGATCTTAACTGGGGTCATTGTCTTTACGGTATTTAATGGTAATTTTCACCTCGCATATAATTTTCAGCTCAGTTGCAGGTGGGTGTAACTAGCAGGACTGGACAAAGGCCAAATAGGATTGCAGGTCACGCATGCCAAAGGCAGCTGATTTTGAGATGTATGGCCATAAACAAGAAGGAAGAAAGAAAAAAGTCTGTAAAGGAACACTAAGCATAGATTGTTTGACATCTCTGGAGCACTATGGCAATGTAGCACAATAAATACATGGAGCTGGCTGTATTGATTGCATATGGCAAGCTTGGGCCCATGGAAAGAGAAAAAGAGCTATGTGTTTTATTCCCAGGGCTCTACATCTGCCGTGCTTTGTCTTCAGTGATCAGTCTATGACAAAACCTGGTTTAATATAGCAGGGCTTGATTGCACTTACTTTATGAAGCAAAAATTCTGTCATAAACAGGTTTTGATCATTGCTGGTTACAGCCACAGTTGAGCGTTTGCTCAGCAATTGGCTTTGCTGCCTCTCGGCTCTTTTTATATAGCACTGCTGAGGTTCGGTGCTTGCATGGGTTATACCAGGTCAGCTTTTAATTTCTTTCTTTTTCTTTCTTTCTCTCTCTCCCTCTCTCAATTTTTTTAATCAAAAAGATTTTATTGGTGCTCTGGAAAAACAAACACAACACACTGCTGTGAGCTTTGTAACTGAACCAATAAAAAATGAAATTCACTGATGGATTCTTTAATAGCAGTAAGTGAGCCCAGTTTCTAAATGGATTTTATATTGTGCCATTGTGTATAAACAACGTGCAATGCAATAGCCCTGTGCTGAGGGGGGCTGCGCCGAGGGGAGTGCGCTGAGGATGGGGAGCCCTTCCAGGCCTCTTGTTCCTTGTCCCAAGGGGTTCAGGTGTGCTTTTGGGTTAAATATACTGAGGAATGGAACTTGCTGAACCCAGGTGCCCTAAACCTGCTTCAAAGCTTAGCATACACAGTCTGTCCCATTCGGTGTTGCCTTTAGCGGTTGCTTGCCATGTGCCCCGCTTGTGTCTGCTCAAGGTATTGCTTTCAGAGCCTCAGCAATTTTTATAAAAGCAGTTTTGAACACTTCCATTTAACGAAACAGTCCCAGGGAAAACATTCAGAGCAAGGTTTTCAACACCATTCAGGAACCTCTAGGCAGGCGAAGGTGCCAGCTTGGACTCTTGAAAGCATTGTAGCATTTTATGCTCCCCATCATTTCTTTGAGGCCAGTCCCAGAGCCCAGTGAGGACAAGGGAAGGGCTCAGGCTGACTTCAGGGGGAAAACCTGTTGGGACCGATGCAGAGCGACACGATCATTTTGTACTGGGCCCTGTCCTTGGCCAGAAGGTGCCTGTGGGGAACTGGTGTGCCAGGGCCCTCCTGCTTTCCCTGTGGTGGGAAAGACAGTTCTGCCTCCTACCAGGCACCAGGACGTGGAACACGACAGTAAGTTCCTGGACATGTGTTGTCTGGCTCCAAAACAGAGAGATTTTTTTGTAGCCTTTAAAAACCAGTGTAAGATCTTGCTCCACAAAGTGCAGTGGAAGCTGCAGAAAGCACTGGCTGGCTGTTGGCAGGGCTGGTTTATAGGAAAATAACTGAGGACAAACACGACTGTAGGTCCATCTGTCATTTCTGCGGTCCGAGGCTTGGCAATGTCGCCTTGGAGAGCATGGCTTCGGGACTTATGTCCGTTCCCTCTTTTGGTTTTTCATCCCCTACATGTTTCATGCTGAAAGGTGCCAGCAGAGAGCCAGGGAAGGCCTGGAGCAGTGCTGTCTTTCCTCTTCAACACACCTGGGGCTCAGGTGTGAAGTGGAGAGTGATGGGCAAACAGCAGTGTGCTGAAGATGGTGTCTTGCCCCAGATGACCTGTGTCAGTTGGAGGAAAAAGGCCCTGAGGGGGGAAGAGATGCTCATCTGTCATGGAGCACACTGGCTGCCAGGAAGGGGAGATGTTGGGGCTATGCTGCTGACCTGATTATGCAGCGCTTATCTGCCCAAAGTTCGGGCTATTATCTGCACCGCATTTTGCTGAGGCTTGGTCCAAAAAAAACCATAGAACAGCTGTGGGGCTGTGAAAATTATTTTCATCTGTTTGGCTTTTAAAAATGAATTTACATCAATCTTTCCATGCTTCCCTCCCACTCACACCCTCCCCTCTCGTCTCAGCTATTCTTTCAGAGAGGCAAAGGAGGAGAGCTGGTTGGGGGCAACATCCCCATCCCGCTCTTTTTCTGTGTCCCATGTCACACCCAGAAAATGCTAAATGCTTTACCAAGGTTGCTGAGGTGGGAGCTGTGCACAGGCTCTAACAGAGTGCTAACTCTCCTCTCTGGCGGAATGTCATAGCTTTTTTTGGTCTCTTTTAGTTTCCGTTGTGTAGAGAGCAAAGCAGTGAATACGTTGAAGACCTCTTGCTGATGCTGCAGGCAGCAAGGGACCAGAGAAGGCAGTGCTGTGGCTTCCATTTCTGTCTCCCTCATCAGCAAGGGGTTCTAAAGCAGCGTGTGTAATGCTTCTGCAGAGGAGCTGCTGCAACCTCTCTAACTCCTTTGATCCGTTGTTTGTCAGGTCTGTTCCTCGGGGGAATTTTGGGGGTCTGTTCTTCCCTCATTGGGTAACATACAAGCTCTGTTGTGTATTACAGTCCTTTCTTTGAGTCACTGTGCAGCAGCCACTGCTCACCCTCAGGCTGCTGAGTATCTTTTTAAAAGAATAGTCCCTGTGGCTTTGGATTATTTCACAGCAATTATTTGTCCTTTTTTTTCTTTTAAACAGCATATTTTAATTTGTGCCCTTAAACCAGTG
This sequence comes from Aquila chrysaetos chrysaetos, assembly GCF_900496995.4. Lineage (NCBI taxonomy): Eukaryota > Metazoa > Chordata > Aves > Accipitriformes > Accipitridae > Aquila > Aquila chrysaetos. The sequence continues at coordinate 33,388,466 of NC_044011.1, forward strand.
AGAGGAGAGCTCTTCTACCAGTCTCCTGTAAAAGATGGCTGTGTGTGCATGCGTGTTTACGTGTGTATTGCACATAAATAATCATAGCCTGGAGAAGTACTGCTGGCTTCAGGTGAAGCCACGTTTTTTGCTCATGGCATTATTGAAATTCATCTCCTGCAGACTGTAATTCCTAGAATCCTAGGGAGGGAAGAGAAAAATAGTATCAGGTGTTTTTTCTTTTTTCCTTGTTAGAAGACTATTTAATCTTTGTTGTAGGGTGAGAAGGTGAAGCACCAGACCTCAAAGTAGGCTGCAATAGGATCCTGGCAAAGTTCCCATGTTATAAACTCTGTCCATAGGCAACACTCATTTTGTGCCAAGTTTGCTTAGCTGAAAATGACTGGGCCCAAGTTTCAAAAGTGGATATTTGGCAACAACTAGCACTATATTATTTTTGTCTTAGCAAGGAAAAAAAAAAAAAATCACATTGTGAATGACGAGGAAAAAAATGTTGGGGTAGCTCCTTCTGGGTAAATCGATGCGACTTCATTTCTGTGATGCTAGCCTCCTTTGTAAAGTGGTTTTATATCCCAAGATGAAATGTGTAAGATAACAGCCTGTTATTGCTATCATGAGGCAGTAATAGTAGCATACTCTTATTCTTTATGCCGTGCTCATCGCCCCACTCTCTAGGATCAGTTGAAGTCCATGGAGTTGTGCCAATTTTCCTTGGCTTATCTGTCTTCCTATCTTGTTTCTCAATTAGAGGAAGTAAATGATCCTTTTGTTTTCATCTCCTCTTTCTTTGGGAAATGTTAAAGAAGGGTTCGGATTGCAGTGGAACTGCATCGCTGGGGAACCAGATGGCTGATGAGGGAGCTGGAGGTAATTCAGGGGCTCAGAGCCGACAGCTGGCTGGATGCACACCGGGGTTCCTGGGGGTTCATAAAATCTGGATTTCTTGCCTGCCCACTTCACTGCAGGGCTCCAGCTTTGCAAGCTTGCTGTAAGGCAGAGCACTGGAAGTGGAGGAATCAGGTTTGACTTCCTTGCTCTCCCCGCAATAACACCTGTCTATGATATTTGGCAAGCTCTGAGAATTGTGTTCTTATATTAATTATATGCTATCTCTAGTCTGCCTTCACAAGTATTTTCAATCATTTATTAAAATAATAAATAAGAGGAATAAATGAGCAGGTGCTGGCCCTTACCACACATCACCCTCAGGTTATGCCATCTTCTAAAGCATTCAGTGTAAGCCACTGTCGGAGAACCTTTCAGCAGGCTTCCTCGTAGTGATAGCTGAGTTATGTGAGGTAATTGAGAAGCAGAATAAATTAGCTCCAAGTTTCCAAGGCAAGATTGCTTCCAGTGCCACAACTAGGCTGTCTGAAAGGAACTGGTGTGCCCCATTGCTGTGTACACTCGCATTGCTGAACAAGGCGCTTGCAGTTGTGGTTTCTCCTTATTTCTAATAATGAATGACGATCCCAGTATGCCAATGTATTTTGGTGAATGCCAGGAGCTTTCCCACTGCCTTGAGTGGGAGTTTACTCTCGATGTACTGAAAAGGGTATGAAGGCCAAAACTTTCCATGGCTGGAGATGGGGGGTACTTTAATTTTAAGGCACCAAAAATCCAGATCTTTAAAGGAGGCACAACCTGGGGGAGGGAAGGCAGTGGTTCAAGTCTTGTTAAAACCTCATCCTGCTGTAGGGTCTCAAGTCTGGCATTCAAAATCATTAGCACTCTTTAAATTTGGCCTAAAAATCCCTATGAAAAGTTACAGCACGTGCTGAGTAACTACTTTTCACAATGTAATAACTTGGCTGTTTCAAAGAGTAGGTTTTAGAAGCACATATTACTGACTAAAGGTTTGCCAAATTTCTTTTTTCCTTTCCAAACTCCAAGTAATGATTCATGGAGACTCATCGATTTTGTTTCTAATAAGGTGCTGTTCTCCTGTTCATGAAACTAAGGGGAAACAGAGTGACACTTTGAAGAAATATGTTTTGTCTAGGAGTTGAGGCATCCAAAGCAATACAAGAAAAGCATTTTGAGATTAAAAAAAACCTACATGGTGTTATGTTAAAAATTGTATATTCATGTGATTTTAGCATTTGCAGAAGTTTCAGGTTGATTGCATTGCAGTCTAACATGCTTTGTCTGCAAGAAAGTAAATCAACTAGCTATTTGCTAACACACATGTACCTTGTGTGTGTATGCGCGTCTACACGTGCACACATCACACTCATCTGAACAACACTAATGGGGGGCTGGGCCCACTGATGCGAGTCAGTGAATTCTCGAGTGGTGAGTTCGTTCATGGTTTACTAATTAGTAAAGAGTTATTCATTAACAAAATCACTGCAGCTCCTGATAGACCAAGGACATACCTACCCTGAATGAAGATGGCAGCATTGGGCCCTTGGTGCCAATTCCTAGCAGCACCCACTTTACGGGATGCTTCTTGGAGCAATCAAGTGCTGGTATGTTACGTCTGTAGGGATCACATCTCTGTTCACCCAGACTGGGTTTTGTGCTCAAAAAAAGAGTCCGGAAACCTGAGGAGCACAAAACCCCAGGGAGGTTAAACATGAGGAAGGTTCAAAAATCTCTTTAGTTTCTCTTTGCGGCAGCCATGGCTGGTTCACATAGGGACTCTTTTCTCTTCCAGTGCCTTTTCTGATCGCTCTAAGAGCAATAACTTGAGACAAGAGTTCAGCTCATCATCTCCTCCTCATTCCTTTCAAGGCTCTGTTAAAACCTGACCCAGACCTGTGCAGCTTGCTCCTCTCTTCTCCAGAGTCTGAAAAAAGCCAAGTCTATATCGCTAGTGATCTTTTTTTCTAAGTCTGTGACCAGCCGGGCAATTTACTTCAGGGTATGATCAGATTCCAAGCCACAGTGTGAAAATGTCAAAGGTCCCTGGAAAATATGTAATTACATTTCAGATTTGGAGGAAACAATTAATGAAATGGAATTTCTTGGCCCTTCTCTCCATTGGATGATATGTAGTAGCTTGCCTGTGAGCCGAAGCCTGAGTACACTTATGGCACAGAGGAGTTTTTATCATTTTAAAACTTAATTATATAGGCTGTAATTAAGCTATATACAAAATGTCTGGTTCTTTGAAGTATATTAATTTTGGGGAAGTTCTCAAGCACCCAGTAGCTGCAGAACAATCATGAAAGAAGACAAGGCTTGAATAATGATGACAGTTGCAAGCCACAAATAATAGGAACAACCTTTCCAAAACAAAGGGTTTCACATTTTCCAAAAGTATGAGCATTATTATTTGTGTGTATTTGCAATTTGTACATGCCTTGGAGGGACTAACCTCAACTATAGTGCTTGAAATAATTGTGGGATGACATAAATGGGCACTTCTCTACTGAGGCAATCGCTTTTCTTGCAGCATGCCAGTTTTTGTTTACTATTCAGCAAACCAAAAAAAAAAAAATCTCTAAGTCTAAAATAACAACCAGGACAGGATATAGGGCATAAATTAATTTGTTTTCTGAAAAAAGGGGTGAGGGGGATGACACACACACACTTATGTGCATGTTTCATGCATGCATTTCTATGTTCCTTGCAATGATTGAGTGGTTCAGGAGGGGGTCTGCCTGTTGCTATTTTTCTGTACAGTACTTGGCAAGATCGATGTTCCTGCAAGTGACAAATGTATCTAGTGAATTTAGCATTGGAAACAAAAATACCTTCTCATTTGTTTCAGCCTTTACTATGTGGTCTTTATTTTAATAATAGGTTCCCCCGAAACACTTTCAGGCTTAGGTCTATATGTAGTTGGAGATGAAAGATTTTATTTCTTCATTTAAAGGGCTGCTGGGGGCTTTAAAATAAACACAATTGTCCCTGGGAATTTTAACTATTTCATGTTCTCTTGGCTTATTGCTGTGGTGCATCTGGCAAGCCACCATGTGTGGCCCAGAGTCAGGATTTTGGTATCTTCAATTTTCTCTATCGCCTGCTGCACTCGGGTGCCAGCACCCATCTGAGCGTGTCTTCTTTTTTCCAGGCTGGTTGACAACAGTGAAGTTTAAGCCCCTATCACTAAGTGGGGAGCAGAGAGGAAAGCCCTGCCTCTCTGAATGAGGGAGCCGTGCTGCAGGCAGATGTTCATTTTGCAAATAGCTGTGCTGTTTGGGACACAGCTTCCCACTCTAGCTGCTTTTATTCCCACTCACCACTGGAGGTTTGCAGTCCCACGAATCTGCTAGCAGAAGAAATGAGTTGTGCTTTCCCTATGCTGCTTCAGGCAAAATCCCTGCGCTTAACTTGTGTGGCAAACAAAGATGGTTTGTGGGCCCTTGAATGCCTCTCCCTGTGTGAAGAGGCTTCCCAAGCATGCCCAGGATCCTTCCAGGGATTCAGTTTCCCATCGCCAATACTCGTTGTGAAGCCTTCTCTTTACTTACCTCTCTCCAGAAAGGTTGACTCAAACTAACTTGTTTTCATTTGACTTCCTCAGAAACTACTGGGAAAGCTTTGTTAAGCTGTGGGCTTTATACATAGTTCCCACTGTAAAATCAAAAGCAAGGTTCTTAGTCAAATAGGAGTCTCCTTAAAACTGAACCCAGGTACAGAGTGAGGAATCTTTCCTCTTCCCTTCTGTCTGTGGGAACCATCATTTTTCTGCTTGCTCACAGCAACGGGGAAGTTAATGGACTATTCCTGGCTTTCTTAGCCACATTTCCTAAAGGCAAGTTATAGCCTGGGAAATTGGCTGTCAAGCCAATAAAATCATGTGGTTGCATTACGCCTTTTGCATTTACACAGGCTTAGAAACAGAGATAAGCCTGGTGAAGTGGAAAACTCTGTATTCTAGAAACAGCCATTTATGTTTCTTTATTTTTCTTTTTTCCTTTCCTTTCTAAGGGAATTCTGGGGCCTGCCTTGATGTAGAAAAGGCAAAATACTATCCAAAACTTTGACTTTAAACTAGAAGGGTGAGATCTTGGGGATGCTTCTGTGAACTCAGGTCATTGCCTTAATATGCACACCTTCAAAGAGGAAAAACGTTCTCAAAGCAGAAACTTAAAAAATCTCTTCATCCAAAAGTGCCCATTAGATATATTTCCACGGATTTCAAAGTCCTTGTATGTTAACTTTATTAAAACAAGCAAGTCTGCAGTACCACACTGGAGGTTTATTGTACATTAAGAGTCACATTGGGGTAGCTGTCTACATGCGATCCAAGTAGGAATGCACTTTATGTTTCCAATTACAGACAATGAGCAATTAATGCGCTGAAATGGAATGAAAGGGAGGGACTATTTACGAAACCCCTGCTTCTTTCTCTCCCTGCAACCCATAAATCACTTTAAAAAATTGAGGAACAATTCAAAAATTGCTCAGAAGCTGGAGGAAGTTAATAATAATGGGTCTGTGCGCGTTGCAACAAACCTCTTGTTTTCATGGCAGCAAGCAGGAATTCTCAGACCAGGGTACACGTCCACCAGCGGCGTCCCGTGATGTGTGTCTCTTGGGCTGTAGCAAATAATCCAGTCTTTTAGATGAGTGTATAAGAATCTAAACACTTTTAGCTCCCCTCCTAATTGGAATTATGTAATTTTACTTTCTGTGGAGAGAGGTTTTGAAAGGGACAAATAGAAGGCAAGCACCCTTTTTTTTTTTTTTAATTGCCTCCAATATGTTGTTACTTGCAGAGGTAAAAACCAAGCTTAAAGTCTTGCTGTGCCAGGAATGTCTAAATATCCAGTTAAAGCAGTGGTGCTGCGGTAGCCTGGACTGTCTATGGACATAAGGCAGACAAGGCTCGCAGGTACAGGTAATCTTGTTCGTTAGGTCAACTCCTACAGCTGGAACAGCTTTTGGGCACACAGACCCACATAGAAAAGTCTTGTGTGCCTGAAAATGTGATTATTTTTTCCAGTCGTTCTAACTCGTCTAATTAAGGTTTGTGGGGAGAGTTAGCTTCTTTCTCTGGCAAACAGAAAGTAGAAGTAAATAATACATTTGAAAATGTTAGGAAATATCTAGCTGGACAATCTGTATTTCTGACCTACAGAATTTCATTAAGCGTTGGAGCACAAGGCTTCTAACAGTGTGATTACGGTGCGCTGTCCAGAAAACATCTCCTTGGTCTTGCTTCAGGACATGTGAATTTACTAGCCTCTGACAGTGAATCCTGGGCCATTGGCTATTTGCTTTCATTGCTCAATACCCTTGTCTTCATCTGAATGGGTCTGGTCTCACCTCTGCCCACTGCCTCTCACTCATCCCATTGACAAGGATTACTATAATGACATATAACAACCCAGGAACTGAGCCTGTGAAAACTTATAGAATGTGTGTTGATTTTTCATGAAGGAAACAGATGATGGCTTTTAACCTGCTTTCTTAATTTCCCGTTGTGTTTCTCGTCATTTTTATTGAATGGTGTGAACTTATGTGACTTTGCAAATACCTGACCTGAACTTAGAGCTGATCTTCATCAAAAATTTTATCAGTGGTTAGGAAGAAGAAACTATTTCTAATGGCTTTACAGCAGATTAATTCAGGGATTTTTGTAAAGGCTCGAAGGACAGGGCTAGGTTGCTGACTCCACCAAGTAGAAGGTTTGGAAGTAGGTTTTCTGCGAGACGGCAGCTTGTGTGCAGGACAAAGGGATTCTTGGCATGCAGAAACCTAGTATTGGATCTATCCCTGGTGATCTCAGAGCTGGAAGGGAACAAGCAGAGAGCACAAGTTCATAGTGACTGTCCAAGTTGGTTGAGTTTTTTCAAAGTAAATGTGTTGTGGTTGGAAAATGCTGATGTGTCAAATCTGAAACATCTTACAAGAAAGGGTCGGTTTCAGTCAATTTTTCATCTGAAGAAAAAGCAAGGTAGCAAAGCTCAAAATTGTCAAACCAAGTATTTTTGGCATTTTTCAGATAAATATTATGGCTTTCCCATCTAAAACAATATGTTGTATAGAAATATATTCTCATTGTAGAAAAATATTGGAAAACGGTTATGTGTCCAAATCCTCATGAAACATTACAGAAATGAAATATTTCAGTTATTCTAAATTATTTTTTAAACTTTCACAGCACACGAAATTGTCAAGGTTTTCATCAGGACTCAAGATGGGAAATAATTTCAATGCGTTAAACATTATAAGTTCAGTCAAAATTGATTCTCAGCATGTTCAAAGTCATCTTGCAACACTACTTCTTTCAATCCAACAGTACAACGTTAGGTTGAGGTCAGCAACGTCAGAAGCTTCTGACTTCTGGATTTTCTGCTTTGAGCATGCTCTGGCAGTAGGGAAAAATCTTTGTCCCATCCTAGCGGGGTAGGTCTACTTTGTTTTGAGCCTGCTGTTCTTGCAGGCACAGCACTTCAAGGGCCTGTTTTGGATGCCCCATAAGAAGAGGTGTAGATCAGTTCTCTCAAGGCAAAGGAGCTGCTGTTTCAAGCAGAAGCCATCAGGGCCAGTCTGCTTTGCTCTTTTTTCCTTTCTTGCTCTGTAGACACTGAAGCTCTTGACTTGCAGCACATGGTTGTCATCCAAGCTGCCAGTGGACATCCTCGGTGTCCTAACCCAGAAGCAGATTTTTCTCCCCAGTGCCTAATGTCATTCACGCAAGGAAGAAACATTAGAGAAACACAGGCTTGAAGCAGTCCACTTGACTGACAGCAGAAAGCTGAAGTCAGCAAGAGGCAGGAAGAGGCACCAGATGGTCTCGGGGATTGCATCCTGCTGCAGCACGGAGCTGGGAGGAGAGGAGAACCACCCTGTCCAGTCATTGGGGTGGGGGGCGACCTGTCACTCATGACAGCAGTTTGCCCTCCAATAGATATTTTTAGCAACTGGGAGAGAGCTGCAAAGGCAGGTTCCTCTCTGTTGGACTTCTGTACTTGGCCAGGTGGGATAGGTGAGCCTTGTCCCCAGCTGGAACTGTCTGGGCTTGGCCTGCTAAGCCAAGCTTTGACCTTGGTAATGCACACAAAACTCCGCTTTGGGGTTCTTTGCAGTTTCTTTTATTCCAAGTCTAGGTCACCAGAAAAGGGGTGGGTTTGTTCCAGCGATAACCTGGTAAATCAACAGCTCTTCACTCTGAACTAAAAAAGTAAAGGTTAAGCAAAAGGGTTGGAGGGGGGGAATGTGTTTGGGTTCTGTTTGCTTGCTTTTATAATGCTAAATTTAGCTAGGACAGACACTTAGTGGTGGTCTTAAGGGAAAATGGTCTGTTAAAGTATCTCAGGAACATTGTTTCACTGTAATCAGTTACACAAGTTTAATAGCTAGAAATGGTTTCAATATTACATTTTTATTTAAATAATAAAACCATATGTTAGTGGGATAACATCATCAGGAGATAATTTGGTGCAGGGAACTGTTACTTTGTTTTGGAATTAGATTAAGTCATAAATAAATACTACTTTGTCTTTAAGGTAGAAAATTGTTCCCATCCAAACAGCCTCTTAAGACATTTTCCACCTGTTAAAGGACGTGTAGTATTGGGAGTCTTTCATAACAGTGGAAACTGGCTCAAACTTTCAACGGGTTTGTAAAAAATAAACCAGCGTTGATTTATGAGTTGAACTATGACAGGGAACATGTAAGCAAATAAAAACAATGAACTGAGAAAAAAGCAAATATACTGTTGATTTGGCACCACATGAATCATACAGGCAAATCTGAGAGGAATAGGAGGAACGAGCTTCAGAGTGATGGATTGGGAAAGGGGATCTGATCCCTGGGTAATGAAATGTGAGGGGGTCTTGCCTTATGCTATTGACCTAGAGGTAGCCTGGAGGAAAGTGATTCCTTCTGACTATACAGTGTTAGTTAAAACAATCCCCTGGGCTCAAATATCAGCTATTAAAATAAATTCAGGAGACAGAGGAAGCGATGTTTATAAGTTGGAAGTTTGAGCTGCTTTTTAAACAATTGTGGATCTACAGATTCTGAACTGGAAACATGATATGGCGGGAAGAGGGCAAGAGGAAATGACAAGAGGGTAAACTGGGGGTGAGGTGGTAAAGAGCATGGACTTGGGAGGAAAAGTGGTCTTTTTGGGGGTAGAGGAAAAAGGCATTCTTGCAGGGCGAAGCAGAGAACCTCCCTACGCATATTCTTACTTCACCTTCTCCATTCAAAGTGCCATGGCTGTATATGAGGATGCCACAAAAACTCAGACATCCCAAAGATAACAAGGGCTTACAGTACATCTGGGTGTGTTTGGATTTTCAACCATAATTATAAGAGTTGGTCACTATTTTCCAACAGAACATTTTTCCTCCAGAAATGATTTTCACTGAAACAGAGGTCTTCCATGGAAAAATGGATGCAGCCTAGTTTGGGGAGGGCGGGGGGGGGTGGAGGTGGGGGTTGAGCTATTTATTTAATCAGTAATAAAAACAAGGATGTTAACATCATAATAGTAACCATTCAATTTATTGCAGCAGCAGCAGCAACACCACCACCAAAAGAAATCCTTAACAACAAAAGAAATCTTTTAGTTGACCACCGACCAATTTTGGTTTTGGAACAAGAGCATTTTTTTATAATAGTGGCATTTCCCTTAAGTGATCACTTGAGTTTCTGCACTACTCCAAAGCATTTTTGGAAAACTGAAACTCTAATTTGGGTAGCAGCATGACCCAGGCATTATGGCAATGCACTTGAAATGGCTTCGCCTCTCCTCTCTGACATTACCCTGTGATGTGATATTCAAACAAGTTGCTTTTCCTGCTGTACCTATTTATTCCAGCCTCGAAGCTGATTAAAATGGAGGATCATTCACTCTTCTGCTGCGTGAATACTGTTATGCATACTGATCTTCTTTTGGTTTCTAACTGCTCTCTCTCTCTCTACATATATATGTATTTTATAAGTCTATATTTACATAAGCTATAAAAATGTAAGTAGGAAATGTTATTAGTGGGTTTGGTCTGCTTACAGTTATTGTCTTGCTTCTCTAGCAGGTGGATTTGATTGTTATTCAAAATAATACAGTGAGCCTCAGTGTGTCAGAGTTTTCTTTTTCTTCTCTTCTTGATGCTAGAGGTGTCCCGTGGCTTTTCCAAATGACCTTTCACCATTTAAGATCTTGCTCTTGCCTGATAATGACACACAAGCAAATCCCCATCTGTTCACATACACATCCCTATCGTACCTTTTCTTGTATTTAATATTTCCACATAGTTGCTCCAGTAGGAGAGTCTCATGCTGAGACTCACCTCATCTATTCCTCTGCAATTTATGAGCAGGATTGGTGCCTGGAATTTCCCAAATTGCCGGGTGAAAGACAGGCTCAGAGACCCTTGTATACAATTCTGAAAAAAAATGTGAAAGGCAATGAAATCTGAGCTCAGGCTTTCAGACACAACTTGACAAGTCAATTGCCCTGTTAGGAGTAGACAACAGTGACCCTGATAGTAGAAATGATCCGTTTCCTCTGGTTTAATTTATCACTGCAGGATTCTGAGTAGCTGCTCAGTAGCACAATCTTCAGATACTGATATAGCATCAATCCCAAATAGGACAGTTTGTGAAGGGAAAGTTTACAGTCCTCAAAAAAACTCCGCCCCCCCACACCCCCTCAAAAAGCCCCAGCAATGCACAACATGTTTATTGTTCAGACCTGAATCTGATATATGTAAAGCCTCACATTTTAAAATTCCCTACACAATATTGATGCTTGTCCATGTTGTTGCTCTCTTCTTAGGCAATTCAAACAATGTTCTCAAATAATTTCATTTTAGAAATGTAGAGAGCAACATTCCCAGTCATTCAGAATTAAAGAATTAAAGGCTGAACAAAAAAAATCCTTACAGAGTATGTCTGGGGAAGAATACTCAAATAAAAGAATTTGAATTTGCTTCAGTAGCATACAGACTACTTTTTCCATTTCAAAAACCACTGATAGGTCCTGGGGGCCTGTTCATGAAGCTTGGACATTTTATGACAGTATTTTCACAAATGTCACCAGAAGTACTTTTGCAGTCATGCTGCTTTCTCAAGATCCCAGGGAGAACCATCATGAGGGAGAAAAAAGCTGGGCGGGAAAGGCAAATGTACTTGAAATGTTTTCCTTTTATGATTTTTTTTGTTCTTTTTTTTTTTAATCAGAAAGTAGATAAATCACAGATATCAATGAAAAATTTTAAACTGGACATTTGGTCTTGTCTGGTGTGTCTCCTGCATCTCTCCTGAGCCAGGGGACTGCTGCTTAAGCTCAGTCTGGGTACCACTTTCTTCATGTCGCTAATCCAGAGCATATTTCACAGGTGAGAAGCTGACCCCCAAGGATGTCAGAAGGGCAGAGGTGATTTAGAAGTCTGCTTTATGCTCTCAAATTAGGAGCCTATGCTCCCTATATGGTCGGTAAGTGCACCACTCCTGGAAATGCTCTGAATCATTCCAGCCTAGCTCACTCCACTGGCTATAATGGAAGCCTGAGCTCTTAATATAGGCATTGAAATTAGATGTTTTGAGTTAGATGGGTGAATACCCCCCCAATGCAGTGCATTCAGATTTATACAGGAAGTCTGTGGCAGAGGCAAGAATTGAACCCAGCTTTCCTGTGACCATCTCTTTATTCCCAAGCTTCCAGTTAAACTGTAATCCATCTTGAACCACTTACTGGAAATAGTTCCCTAAAAATAAATTGAAAGTCTAAGTGATCAGGAAGTTTACCTAAACTTCAGAGGCAGGTTAATATGAGAGTGCTTTGTACTGACTCATTGGACTGGCTGCTCTTGCAGAGTGCAGAGCATTGCGGGTGCTCACTGCTCCTCCGCAGGATTACTTCATTAGTCTGCTCCTGGAGATCAGTCATTCCTGCAAGATATATCCTTCAACATCTCACCCATTTGGCCTCATGAAAAACAGACATCGGTGAGATTTGGGCAAATGATTAAAAAAGAGGAATAGAGGGTCTCAGATGAGAGAGGGCCACTTTGCATAAAGTACTGAAAAGTGTCTTATCTGAAACACATTGCAAACTTAGATTTAGTTCTTCAGCAGCTGGAGGAAGAGATGTTCACAGCTCATGCGTGGCAGCTGATCGGAGAAGTCTCCTTATAGCCAGCAGGAGGGTGATGTTTCTTGCCAAGCCCTTGTGACCAGGAAGGAGGTTTGTAGCCTGTCTTGGTGTTCCTCTGGCAGGGCTGAGTGGGGGGCCAGTTTTCAAGGTGGCTTTTTATGCCAGTGGTGTTACCAGTAAGTGGCTTTGGAGTGGGTCTGCTGGGAGAAATCAGCCTGTATCAAAGGTTTAACAAATTTGAGAGGTAATTTGGCCTCTTATACTTGAGCTGTTTTACTCCTGAGCACAATATGTGGGCTACTAACAGATGAGACTGTTAAATAAGGTGACGGGACAAAAGTTAGCTGACATAATTAAACTGCTATATAATTTTTACAGTTTGGTTTTGAGTTTGGTTTTTTGGTTGGTTGGTTGGTTTTATTAAACTCAGCTTGGCATAGACTCAGAGCAAATGCAGGGAGGTGTGCATTAACAGCAGAACAACCTGATCTGATGTGAAAGGTGTTGGGGTTGCAAATGTGCTGCCACTGGTCCCAAGCTCTGGTCAAGTGGTCTCAGGTCTCCCATGAAGCCATGGCACAAGCCTCCACTTGCCCCTGGGACTGGTGCTTGTGGTGGGGGTTTCAATTAAGAGTTTGGGTGCAAGGAGTCCCTGTGGTCCGTGAGAAACCCTGATGGCTGTCAGTGGTCTGTTGGTTGCAACGTAGTACGTGGAAATCACGGATCTGCACCGTGTCGTTTGCTGGGTGATGTCAGGATGTGACTCCTGCTGCGGCCACCGACAGGAGTGCGGAAAGCAAGAGCTGCAGAACCGGCTTCAGGCAAAGAGTGTTACAGGTCATCCGCTTTTGCAGAAAGGATCTGTGATTTTTGAGTTTTGCCCCTGTTTAGGTGACAATGTTATAACACATATTTTGTTTTGAAATTACATGTATATGTAGATATATGCTTGTGTGCACATGCATGGGTGCAACATATTAAGATTATTGAATGTAGAAATACATGAGAGTTTAAATTCTAGTGAGGACACTAATTTCATTGCATTTTGTGGTTTCTGTCTGGATGGGAATCGCAGATTTCGGCTATACAAGGGGGAAAATGGTCACTTGTGCTTCATCCAGAAGCAGAGCTGTCCTTTTTAAAGAGAAAATTCTTAAACCAACTCTATCCGGTCTGAGTATGTAAAGTCAGACATTGCCTAAAACTGGTTGGGAAACAACAAAAGGGTTTTTTTTTTTTCTCCCTAATGTACCTAAAATCTTCATGGGAACGTTTAGGTTAGACAAGTGCCTGCCAGCTTTACAAAGACAGTTAAATCCATCTTGGGGACCTTGTGTACCACTGAGCCTATAGACTGAGATAAGTTCTCATCCAAGTATGATGTGGAGCCTATTCCTTACATATAGGAAGCAACGTGGCCTTGTTTTCAAGGATGCTACGTATTGGTGTCCAAGGGAGATCTAGAAACTGGGGTGTGAAGGTGGCGTTTTCACGGTTTATTCAACACCACACAAAGAACCCCATCCTGCCAAAATACAAGCCCCCTGCTGACGGTAATGTGAAACCTACCTGAGCTGGAAACCTCTAAATCTGGATCAGAAAAATGCCATTCCCCAAGTTTCCTCCATGGAGAGATGTTGTAGATTTTTTGTTTGTTTGTTTCCTATTCTCCTCTAGGGAGCATGTGGAGAGCCATAGGTGAGCTCCCCAAGGGCAGCTGTAGCCGGCACCCTCCTTCCCACAGCCTGTGGGAATGAGACTTTCTGGTCAGCAGCATCTGGCCATATTTCCCTCTATAGCAAGTCTGTTCCTACCTGCTTCTAAAAAACAGAGAGATGTGTTAATATTGCCCGAAGTTTCCCTACCATTCTATTTTGGCCACACCTTCATGGCAGGATTGCAACATGTAGATGTCCAAAAGGCAATAAAAGGGCTTTGCCATCGCTGGGGCATATGTATGTAGGTATGTGTATAAAGGAGTAAGCAGCATTGTGCTGTGCTGCTTGCAGTGTGTCTGTGTTTCTAATCAAAGGCAGTGGTCCACTTGGAGAATGGCCCTTTTACCTGATGAGCAATGACACGGGTCAGGACTGCAGGAGAAGTCTGTGTGTGAGAAAGATGGACATGTGGGGGTCAGTGGAAGAACAAAACAGATAAAAAAGGAATGAGGGCAGTGATGTTTAATTTGGGCTATGGGAGTAACTCTCCAGAGACAACATCCTTTTTCTAATCTTAGACTTCCTTGGGAGACCTATACGTCTGTACGTATAGGTTTATGCATAAAAGCACACTCACACAAAAAAGAAAAAGCACCCACAGCACTTAGTAACCCCTCTGCTGAGGGCTGCACACAGCTCTCTTCTAAGCTTTAAACCTGCTCATGATAAATGTGCTGTTATTCTGGCTGCAGATTTTTATTTCTGGGGATATCAATTGAATTCTTATTATGAAAGCAGAAAATTGGAGTTACATCTGGTGACTGACGCATGTGACAGTATCACTGCGAGGAATTCCAGTTTCCTGAAGCTTTTCAATTAAACTTGGTGCACTTTTCCTCAGGTGCTACGCACTCAGTTTTTCAGCATGTGCCTGCTTCCAAGTTGTAAATCAACGAGTAGGTTATTGTACTTTCGTAGGAGCTCTTGTGCCAGTAAAATGAAACAGCAAATAATAAACCCCAAGGAGATTTATATAGCCTGAGTTGATGAAACGATTACTTTCTCATTCCTAGGCTAGCTCAGAAAGGCAGGTTAAAAATAACTGAAAATTTACAAGAGCCTAAAACTGAATCTGAAAAGTACAACCTCAGCAACTTATTGGCTTCGGCCTAGCGAGTGCCAGATTTACTGTTTGCAATTTCTTCAACTTGTTCGGTCATTTTTATTTTTTATTTTTTTTTTTTTTCAACTGCCCCCTCCCCAGGTTGATGACAAGCCTTGGCAAAAACATCTGTGCAAATAAAGCAGGGGAAAGAGTGAAGGAACCTGGCAAAGAGCCCCTTGTGTCTGCTATGGCAAAAATGTTTTGATAAAAGCATCCTTTCCCCCAATAGCCTGAAGTCTCCAGGGGTCACATCTCATGTGGCTGATGAAGAGCTTGCTTGGGTTATGGGTGCCAGGGGCCTCAGCCAGGCTCCCCAGTCTCCTCGCCACAGGTAGTTTCAGCAAGGGGCTGAGAAACCTCCCCTGTGCTTTCAGAGGTGAATGAGGAGCCCGAACCTAGGCAGGGTGGTAATGTCTCCCCCGGGGCTCCAGTCCCTGTGCCCCGTCCTGTTAATGGCTTGTGTGTGGTGACTTTTTTCATGCTAAATGCCTGTGCGGTAATGGGAGCAGAGGCTAGACCTGGTCTCTGCAGAGCTGTCACCATCTGAGCCTGACTAGGAGCAGCTGAGCCTGACCCATGGAGCACTACTGCAGACAATGACCTGGCACAAAGGGTACATGTACGGCTTTACGTAGCAGGGGCCTAATACTCTGACAACAGGAGCGTACAGCAGTGAGCCGAAAGGATGCCAGGGCATCAGCAAAATGCTTGCGATCAGCATGTCTTAGACCGGGGCAGGGCAGAGAGAGATGAGCAGTGATTTGGGAATGATGGGAGGACTAACCACATTGCTCCAAAGGACGTGTGTTGTTTTTATCCTGACCTGATACATCGGCTTGATAAATGCTCTGCTGACAGCATCAGGATTAAGCTGACAGCACTTTCCATTCAAGACATGTGGGGAGGTCCCACATTCAGCTGGAGCGCTTGAGGTCAGAAAGCAACAGGTCGGTGGCTGTATCCCTCTATCCCTGCTGATGATGGCACAGCCCTGAAATACTGCATTGCCCCTGCTTTTTGCTCTGCTGGTACTAGTGAATAAGCCCAGCAGCCTCTCCTCTTGCAAAACTGAGGTACCTTCATGTCCTGGTTGTCCTCTTCCTCTGTTTGAGCTTCCTGAGTGCCTGAGAACGAGTCTGTCCTCTTCATGAGTCGTTCCTGACTCACTGCTGTGCTGAGAGCATGCCAGCTCCCCACGCACCTGGGGACAAGCAAAGGCAGTTGCCTTTGTGTGACTCCCAGGCTTGACCACAGGGGTGCAGACTCCCTGGAAGCCACCTCATGCTCTGCTTCCTATTGAGACCTCCCAAGGAAATGGTGACGTGCTCCAAAGCTCCCCTTCAGGGAACAGCTCAGGGGTTTACAGCCTGTAAACAATGGGTTTTTTCCTCTTCTTCCTCTTCTCCTGGAACATGGGCAGGTGAATAACGTGTTCCAGATTGATGCAGCAAATCCTGCCCCTTTGGCTCTGCATCGCACCGTGTGCTATCTTGTACCTCTGATCCCAGCAGGACCATGATGGCCAGCCGGGGCACGGGCACCTCCCTGGCAAAGGCTGCTGGTGAAAAAAGCTTTAGTCTACATTTTCCTGTTCTACTTTTGTAGAGTTCATTCTAAAAGCAGGGGGGAAATGAAGAGATTTGTTTGTTTTGTAGCCACAGAGATATTTTCGTCATACATCAGGAATAACAAAAGAACATAAAAGTGGGCTGTGAGATGGGGGTAGGAGACTTTGGTCCTTCCAATGGAAAGTTCTTCCCCCTGTCTCCCAAAAAATCTCTACAAACATGTTTGGTTTTTTGAGAAGACTTTTTTTTTTTTTTTATTTAAACCGAGGACAATGTCAACATGTTGCTTTCAGCTGGTGCTGTGACTTCCCTGGTGCTGTGTTCCTCTCACCAAAGAGGTTTGGCCCTCCCCAACTGGAGGGTGTTCCCCAGCTATCGTCAGGCCCCATCTATCAGTGCCACAAATCTTCAAATTAAAAATAGTGGCTAAAATAAATAATGATATGCATTTTAATGGGCCAATTACCCTCTGAAGATTTGCATGTGATTCTTATTTTCTATGTTATATAAAAGCTAAGGGTGGGATTTTCAAAACCACTCAGTGCTGGCCTAATTCCGCTCCCATTGAAGTCAATGGGTCTTTCTTACCCTTGACTGTAATAGGAGCAGAGTTAAGCCAGCACTGAGTACTTATGAAAACCACATCCTAACTATGCTCCCAGACCTCGCCCATATTTCTGCTTTCATGGCATGAAATTTGTTTTCATCATATTACATGTGCTGGAATGCTGATGTCTAAGGGAAGCTACTAGGGATTGAGTTCAATATTAATTCTGACTGGGCTTGGCTTTGTGGGTTACAGCTAAAGCGTTCCTGTAAGTGCAGCATAGAGGCTCATCACACAAATAATGTCAGTGGTGTTAGGACAAGTCAGAGCCGGGCCAGGCCCTGACTTGTCCCAGGTGCTCAGGGTTTAGGGAAGGCACAGGAAGCACCTTGTTCTTCCAGCAGACACCTCCTGCTTGGACCAGACTCCTCCACTAGCCACCTCGGTACCTGTGTCCTAGCTCCTGGAGGAGGCAAGTCTGCTGGGAGTGTTTCTGGGAGGACTATGCCTTAAACATATATGTTGCTATTCTCATGGAAGTCAGTGTCCCAAATCTGCTTTCTTGAGAAAAGGTCCTCAGCTGTGGGTCCCTGGAGCTTTGTTGACTTGAGTCAGGACCGGTCTTCTGAGAACAATGCTGGGAAACAACTTGGGGGGGGGGGGGGGGGTGTTCAGATAATTGGTCTTTCCACACAATACCATTTGCATAGAAGGTATCTGTTTAACTCAGAAATGCCAATTCTTCATAGAGAAGTGCCAGATTGCTACTCTCTGTGAGCTTGGTAATTTTTTATTTCTTTTGGGTGTGTTTTGGTTGTTTTCCATTTTTCTCTTTTTTTTTTTTTTTTTTTTTTTTGCTTATTTGATGTGTGTGAGGAGAGGTCATTTGCAGTTGCTATAAAAGTTCTACTTTTTATCAAGAATCTGAGAATCAAAGTTGACATCTGTTCTATTTTTTTCTGGAAAAAAACCCAAAAACCAACAAAACAGTTCCCTAATCTTGCCCCTTAATGTCACTGTAGCACATTGCCCATCAGGCATGCTGACAAGATCCTGTATTTTTCTGCCTGAGTTAAATTGGAAGCGACTGCGGAGGGGGGAGGTGGCTGTACCAGGTGATTTGCTTGTGCTCAGCAGCAGATGGGATGGTGATGGATCCCATCCCAGTGACCTCCACCATCTCCGCATTTTGTCAGGAACCTGATGGAGTCTAAAATGACTCCACCAGTGAAAACAGCATAGAGAAGAGCTCCCACCCCAGTCTCCATATCCTGGAGATCAAACCAACTGGAAAGAGCTACACTGTCTTTCGCCGTGGCCAAGAAAGTCATTTTGTGTTCCCTGCACAAGCTGGACTGATCTTGGCCCACAGATGATTGTTGCTGTCGATCCAGATCTCCCAAAAGGCTGGTGTATTTTCTTGCTAATATATGTCCCACAAATGTTTTGAATTTCTGGACTCATTAGGGCTTAGGGAGGCTATTTGTCAGGACCAAAGACGTCTTCTACAATAAACCAGCAGCTGTCTGCAAAGGGTGAGGAGACATTTGTTGCTGTGAGCTGAGTCTGCTGTCAGCAGCCAGGCCCCTGACCAGCCCTAGTAAATGTTTTATTGATTTAATATTAAATTAACTGCCTGGGCATAAGGAGTGCATTATTTTTAATGGCATTCTGATATTAGGGACTGCAGTTTGCTAGAATGCACCTGTAAAATTAGTATCCCCTAGTATTCTGCAGGAACCATAAAATGTAATGCTCTTTGTGTGCAGCACTCTGAAGCTTGACATGGGTAAAGTTACATGGCGTTCGCTTGCTGCCTATCTGATGGCTGTACCAATTCCTGCTGTGAGAGGAGGAGTTAAGTCATCTTGGAAGGCTTACTCCAAGTTCATCTCTTCTTTGCTCTGAAAAGGGATAAATGGAGCCCGTGAAGCCTGTGTCCTAATCCCAGAGTATCCTGTCTGACCAAGCACAGTAACTCATGGAAGCTTGTACACAGGGCACTTGTAACAGCAGGGCACCTTCTGTAGGTGGTCAGTGCTGGAGCGAACAATTTTCCCAATATTTTTCAGTAAATGAAATAAAGGAAGGAAAATTACAATTAAAAAGTATTGTTTATTCAGCCCCAAATGTGCCACTCTGCAATTTGCCTTTTTTTAGTGAAAGAAAAGGCATTTGGAAACAAATGCAATTTGAAATTTAAACACTCACACACATTCCTTAGTGTAAGAATGAAAATATTTGCTAATTTTGGAATTCATGTCGCTTTTTTTTTTAATTGGACTATGAAATTAACAGAGGAAAAATTTCAGCCCCAATAAAAAAAATTGTTCAAATAACATCACCCATCTGTATGTAGTTCATATCATTCTTTACCTCCGGAGAATGGGCCACAAGAAAGCAAATGCATCACCAGGAGCACATGGCTTTCCTCCCTCTGGGTAGGGCACAGCAGCAGTCACCGCGTCCCTCCAGCAGTGATGCTCAAGGTAGCTGAGAAGGAGCCTTACAGCACTGTTTTTAGCTCAAGGAAACACACCAGGGATGTGTCCATGCATCAGCTTTACCAAAGACCATAGCAGTTTGCTTAAACTCAGTGGCATTCATGAGCGCTCAGATCATGGTCGATGGAGACACTTTTTACATAAGCTTTGCTATCTAGTGGAAAAGTTGCTTTTCGTTCCTGCCAAGTACTGCAGCCTGTTTCCATGTGATGATCTCTTGTTTTTATCAAGTTGTCCTATTCAAGTACAAAGAGAGAATTTTTCTTATGCCAATAGCATGCACCTTGCTGCTCTACAATTACCATTGATTTTGCTTAAAATTACAGTGATTGCTGTTTTGTTATAGCAACCTTTTTGTTAAAATGCGTACCTAGTAGATGTTGCATTTGATTTTATTAAGGTTGTAAAAATGCTATATTTGAGCTGTTTATATTTTTTAACTCCCTCAGAAATGGTTAATTACGAAGTCAAATCTTCTTAAATGGCATTCAGATGGGGATTCTCGGAAATCCCAAGATTTCTGAGAAGTTTGTTTCACATTGATTTCACAGCGAAGAATCACAATGCTGAAACAATAATGGATCCAAGACAGATGGACAAGCATAAAACCATGATCTTAGTACTTCTAAGTACTCGGTTATAAAAATAAAAACCTTAAATTAGAAGTTTAGAATGTTAGGGGATGAGGTAGGATGCCAAATTTTGCAAGTTTTGTCATTAAATTAAAGTCACTTTAAAAACTGAAGACCTAAGGGGCTCCACATATAATCGAGGGACCAAGTGAATTTCAAGCAGCAACTATGAGTATGACAGCAATCTGAGTGGGTGGATCACGATCGACAGGATCTGATAAAATGCGTTTTTCAACTGCTTCTTTAAATACTAGATCACTCTCTTTGTAAATCTTGTTTGTAAAGCCACTAATGAACTCTCTTTTCTGATAGCTTTCTTGGATATATCAGTGAGTGAAATCCATGTTTTATTACTCCTAAGGCAAACGTTGACAAGAAATGTTTATTTTTTGTTGTGATTTTCCAGAGGAAATGCAAGTTTCCTTCCAAAAACCTGGAAATTTCACTGAACTTACTTTTTCCTTAGAGTTTTTGGGGACCAAAAATCAAATGTATCTTCTCTAGGGAAAAAGATGGGAAGACAGGACAGAAAACTGAAACGTAATTTAAGAGATCAGTCATCGTCTGCAGATACTGTTGATTCAACAGACATAGTTTCTGTAGGAAGTTTCAAAAGAAAAAGGTTCGTGAGCTCTCCCTGTGAGAGACCTCTTTTGTTTTGATAGTTGTGACCAAGTCACAATGAATTTATCAGAAGACAAAGTCTACCCAGCACCTCTCCTGGCTCTGAACCATGTGGGTGCACCAAGGGCATAGAGAAATCCATGCAGAGTAGATCTGTGTAAAGGTTCCTGTTGACTTCAGTACAGACTAGATCAAGACAACCTCTAGTTTTTTGTATCACGATGTCGGTGTTATCCTTCCCCCTCTTCTGCCTGTTTTCCCTTGTGTTCTTTATGACACTCATTTGCCACCTTTCATGTAACACTCAGAGGTGAACAGTTTGTAAGAGGGCCCAAATTTTGCATGTTGGGCCATTTGCACAGGCTTTGCAAAGATGTGGCACCTTAGTGCTAGTTTTAGGAGCTCTTTAATGAGCGACCAGCCCGTTTTGTGCTGGCTCTTAGCTCAGCTTTGAGACTGAAGATTAGGAAATTATGCAAAAGGTGGGTGACTGTTGGATGATCACTTTTTAGTTAACAAATACAGATAATTCATTGCCCAGGCAACTTGAATTGACGGAGTCAAACCATACTTTTTTCAAAGGATGTAGTGGATTTACTTATTCCTGTTTCTGTGTTTGATTTACTACCACATGATTTCATTACATAAGAACTTAAAATGGGGATTTCTGCCAAGCAACTTTAGGCAAGGCCCATATTCCACAAATCCCTAAATTTGAGGATAGTGGGTGGGGGAATCATCATATTTTTCTAGCAGATGTCCGTTCTGCCTGTGGACTAGAATTTGGGGCGGTTTGTTATTAGCGTTGTTGCTTTAAAACCCTTGTAAAATGATGTTTATTTTCCTCTCATTAGATAATGAACTTGAATTTTTCCATTCAGTGAAGATGATGATAACTTTAATAACTACTAATTCTCTAATTAATAACAACATTGGAGGGAATAAAGGAGGAGCCTTCAAACAGGCACTGTTTCAGGTTTGAACTGGTTTCAAATTCAGACAATGTTACTTGGAGCTCTCTCTTGCCCTCATCCAACGTAAGGCCACACAGCTCATGTTTGTTGGTATTTTGAAGTAGATAAAAATGTGCAAGAAGGTTACTCCCTTTAACTACCGGATAGAAAATCCGTATCCTAATAGCTCAACTGTCCAGGTCATGTTAAATTTCTGTGGAAGAAAGTGAGTAAATGTGAAGAAGAAAATGCCAAAGAAAATGCAATGAGGGAAGAAAAAGTGATGTAAGTTGGCCAAGAAGTAAGTTGCACTTCTTGGCCCAGGCTCTGCGGTGGTATAAATCATTACCACACAGCTGCAGTGCAGCCATTCCACTTCACCGAAGTTTTCAATTTGACCTGTTGTCAACTTTAAGCAAAGGTGATAACAGTCAATTACACTAGCCCCAAAGCAATTTTGTCCACTTTTGTATTCTGATCTTCACTCTCAAATGCTATTTTTGTCCTAGTCCTCAGCATTAGGGTAAATATAATGCAAACTGAGGTCATAGGAGCAATGCTATCGCTAAAGGTCTGGCTTGGGAGAAAGGCACACCTGGGGGCAGATCTTGGTCTCCATTTGTGAGCTGGGTAACAACTCCTCTGCTCAAGAAGGATTTCTAGATGACATCTAGCCAAGGAGAGGTTTGAGGTGTTTTAGTGATCCTTGTCCACTGTAACTGTCCTCAGCAGACTCTTGTTGTTGCTTTGAAATGCTCCAGATGAGCCTTTGGGGATGGTTTGGGAGCTGCTCTTTGGATCCCATGCCAAGCACAGCTCACCTGAGCTCAGGAGTCTAGGCCAGCACATGCAGCTCCTGACCAGAGCGGGCTGGGAGGGCAGCCTGCTAACAGCTAGCCTCAATACTTCTTTTTTCTTCTTTATTCTGCTTTTCTTGCTTGGCCATTTCAGGTCTTGGCTTCAGATGACAAATGGCACCATCAACTGTCTACCATCCAGCACCTCATGCTGCCGCTCACCTTTGAAATATCTTAAGTGTTTTGGTCATTGCCCCAAGAAATCGTGTTTACATCATTTCTGAGAGACATTTAGTGTTAAGAGAAAAAATGGCCAAAACAGCTTAGTGCTTTTGGCTTATTGTTTGAATATTTAAAGATATTGCATCTGGAAAGTATTCCATTAATTTGTGGCTAGCACCCATATATCAAATCCATGAGCTTCCAAGTAAACAGCTGTCACTGGAGCTGCCACGGAGGGAAATTGGCACTGCTAGCTTGTGGTGAGCAGAGAGGGAACGCACTGGTACAGACTAATCCAAGGAGGAAACGTTAACCCAGATGTGTGGAGGACAATGAATGAATTGTTCCTTAGAGCTCCTCAACTTCTCAGCTGTATTAATGAGACATAATTAAGGCCTCAGACTATTATATTCACTCACACACATACATAGAAGCGTACATATCATTATAAGTCAGAAAGATGGGGTTGCATACTATAACTATATACCTTAAAGCAGCCTCTGAGTCATCCCTGCGCATGTCGGAAGGGGGACACGTGTTTGAAGGAGAAAGGAGACTGTCCGTATTGGTGGCAATGTGTCTTTAGGCTGGTTGGATCATGTAGCTCTCTTTTGATAGTCACACAGCTTGAAACAAACATTCATGGCTTCCTCAAGGAAGACACAGTAGAGCCAGGATCCATCCAGGCGTTGGTGTAGCAGGGTATGCGTGGGGTGTTTGCCATAAAACTTAAGATGAGTTGGGGCTGTTGGCAGTGCCAGGGGCCTCAGCTGGAGTTGTGATTTCATGTACAAGCAGCTCAGAGCGGTGCGAGAAGTTCTACCTGAAGCCAGGCGAAGTGCTGAGGCAAGGACTCGGCTTCAGTTTTCAAATGCTGCTGTTATTGGCAGAGCTGTTTGTTGTGCGGCCTAGGGCAGTGGGGTGGGGGCCTGTTATTTTCAATTACATGTTTGATCAGTCTGTTTTCCATGCAGTGCTCAAGTAAATGAACCAATTAATTAAGAGGAATTGTATACATGGAAGTGGGACAGAGATGATATCGCTAGTTATGTTTTCTTGGGAAAGGTGTTACAGAAGTGTTGAAAAACCTCATGGCAAGATCAGGGTCTCTGGTGGTAGGTGCTATGGGGCATCCGGGGAGGCTCCAGCTGAAATGGAGGAAGGAGAGCAAGAAGAAAGGTTTCCCATCCCCTTTCCAGAAGGGAGGATCTGAGGCCAAGAGAAATGAGGTGAGCCCCTGGAGGAGGTTGCTATGTCAATCCCAGGGGAAGCATGGATGACATGGGATGGATGGGAAAGCCTTCTCCTACTTCTGCCCAACAGCTGTTCTGGCATCTACTCTAGATACTCTGGCACTCCACTGGACTCAGGATTTACCTTCTGTTTACTAACCAACGCAAAGTGGGTTTGAACTGGTGACCTAAAGGTGAAAGGCTCTGCATCTTATTAGAATTACTGTGAGCTGCTGAATGAGTCCCCCATGGCAGTTAAGATTTGATTATGGTTCTAGAAAATGTTCAGCTTTTACAATTAGTGTCAAAGCAGTGGTAAGCCCCTCTTTGATTCCTGGGTGTAGGCTCGTGCTTTTCTTAACCTCACACATATGCTGGCATATTTACAGTAAGTGCTCAGGGGTTTGTTTTTTTTATATTTTTTTTTTTTTATTTTTGAATTAAAAATGAAAGTTCCCCAGGGAAATTATGCAATGGGAAATAGCCACTTCAATAAACTTGACTCACACATTTTATTGATTATGGTAAATTTAATTATTCCATTTAAACCTTGCTTACACACACAAAAAAACTTTATCCTTTTCTTCCTACATGTTTTTTCCTGTTTTAGTATTCCTCTCTACAGACCAAAAGTATACTATATGTTATTTTAAATTTTTCAGAGGAGAAATACTCAAGGCTAAGCTTCTTCTCCATAATTATAATTAAAAATTAGAAAACATACCATAAATCTTATTCAAAACATCTTCAAATAGAGCTACTAATTGTTAAACAGCAGTAATTATAGCTTTTAATATAGCTCTTTTGCCTCTGCCATATATTATGTGCACCATTTTTGCTAAGGGAGACAATTATTCAAGTGCAAAAGATGTTAAAACAAAACAAAACAAAAAAAAACCAAACCCAAAGCATGGAGCAAAATAGGTATTTCTCCTACTCAGTACTTCATTAGGCTACGCTGTTCATTCTTTCTGTACTCAGATAATACCCAGAGGTCTCAATCTTGCTTGGAGACCATTGCACGGAAGTCTTTAGAGGCTACAGTCCAAAAAGCAGTGAAAAAGCTGCTGCTCCCTGAGTCATCCCTGGGTCTTAACCTTATTTCTCTAGAAACCAGTGCTAGTGGGTGTGTTTTCTTTCTCCTTCAGTGAGCTGCTGCAGCTTCCTCTGACCTACCAAACTACATTCAATCCAGGTAATCACCTTTTTTTCTTAAACTTGTGAACAGTCTCTTCTTCTTGGGGAAATGCATTCATTCATTACCTTGTGGCTTTTCCCATGGATGGGGAATGTTCCCATGGATGGGGAATGTTCCCATGGATACAGGTCTGTGGAACTGAGGGTGAGGCAATTCACCATGGCTAGAAATTAGGATGTGGAAAGAGGAATTGTCACTAGAGATGAAGAATCAGAAGTAATTCACAAAGTCTGTACTCCCTCTTGTATGACAGGACTATTCATAGCCAGCCCATCCCAGCAGTGAGGCAAGTCATGGTTGGTCTTCCTCCTTGAAGCTGCAAAATTCAATCTGGACAGGGGCTGTTTGTGGTTCTGGAAGCTGAGGTTGGCCAGTTTTGAAAGCTGAGATAGGGTCCAGGGTTTGTTCAAGGCTTGTTGCTTCCAGATACATCTTGCATCCAAGTTCTTTCATGGGGCTGTCAGACCTGAGCTTGTCTGAATCCCATGGCCGAATCCTCACCTGGTATAATCTGAAAGGCTCCCGTTTATTGCAAGGGAGCTGCACCTCCTCAGTCAGTGGGGGTGAGCCTGGGAGAAACTGGTGAGAGCACAGGGATGCTGAAGGAGGAGCAACAGGGCTGGGTTGTGGGAGGTTCTGGAGGCTGCAGGTGAGCAATGTCTCCTTTGCTCTCCTCCAGTTTCTCTCCTGGTGGCACTTTTGACTGCCACCACTGTTAAGCACAGTGACCAGCCTAGCACCCTTCTGGATATCCCCTCTTGGCAAAAGATGGACTGGGGGACTCCATGAGACCGGATGTTGTTACTCCCATGGAGACCTGGATGTTGTTCCATGGCTTCAAAAAAAGGAAAGAAAAAAAAAAAAAAAATTCGATGCTCTGTATCCTGGTAGGTTTCAGATTTATTTGCTTTATTCAAAAAGTATGGCTGGAAATAAGTACTTACATATTTCTAAATGACCTACCCTTAAAAATACCCACAATCTGATGTAAACTGGCGAGGGTCCCTTGAATTAAATGGATTCATTTTAGCTTGCACCAGATGAGGATTAGGCCCCAAGGTTCATGCAAGCCCAGTTGTGATGACCTTGAAAAGAACTTAGATTAAAGATGAGTTTGGAAGCAATCAAACCAAATCATAAGCCTGGCTGATTTAATTCATTTTTCTGGCAAGTCCTAGTTTTCTGAGAATATGACCTTGTTGCAATATGTATTACACCAAATCCTTCACTTAACGAGCCCATTGCCACAGATGTCACTCTCCATGCCATAACTCCCCAAAACATTTCAATTTCTTTCCCCGTAACTGTCACCACGCTTGCTCTGGCTGCCGCGGGGAGGGAACTTAGCCATGTAGCAGATCCCAGACTCAGCTTTTGGCCTAGATGACACGCGGAAGAATTATTTTGCAGATGGGCCAACCTAGGACACGTGTTCCCGCTGGGATCGGCACTCTGCTCCCCCCTCGCTGCCTCCTTAATGAGAGCGCGAGAGCTCGAACCAACAGCCAAGTCGTCGAATGGCAACAACAAAAGACTCCTTGTCGTTACTCAGGCTGACTCAAACCAGAGTAGAAAAGGGGATTTTTTTGACAGAGCTGAGGATCATAGGCTGACTATAAAGAGCTCGTCATCTAGTGCTGTCAGTGATAGTCTCTGTTAAGTTATAAAAATCACCTACTTGCTCCTTGCCTCAGTTTCCACAACTGTGGGCCATGGGCTCTGTGAGTATTAGTACACTAGGAGATGTGATGTGTAGCTCCTGTGGTAATGGTGGTAATATAGAGACATATAAGCAATACTCGAAACGGAATGCCCTGACAAGACGGAATTTTGAAATTTGACTTAAGAGTTTAATAATCACCCCAAAAGTAAAATTTCTCCCAAAAAGTGAGCCCGAGTCTGTTGTCTCCATTCCTGCTTTTCACAGTCTTGCATAACAATCTATGTGAGAACTTGAAGGCGAAAAAGCCAAATGCTTTATGCTCTAAATTTTGAAATGGCACAATTGCAATGCTCTTGGCATTTTTGTTTTTCCTCTGGATGTTTTCCTTTCAAAGCAAAGTGCAGTCAAAAAGGGATCTGTTCTTGCTAAGTGATTCCCTTTTGGTAGAACAGCATGCTTCAAAGAAAGATATGTGTATTCCTTATATTTAGTCTGTATAACCACATACGTATATGGTTCTTCTGAAGTTTTACCAACCATTTCTATTTACTGCTGCTTCAGAGAAAGCAGAATCGAGTGCCCTGTGGAATCCTTGCTCTCCCAGCACACAGAGACCTCAAGGTTGCAGTGTTATTTCTTCCCCTGCCCTTTATTATTATTACTAGTGGCAATAGCAAGTACAGATCCAGCGAGGTGCTGCATACCTTCAGCTCCCATGGGAGTCCCTGACAAGAACAGGTATTTCCATAAAGGGTATTTGCCTGTGATGTACAGGCACTAGTCAATCCTAGCCACCTTCCAGCCCTTCTCCAAACACAGGAGGGAGAACAAGATTGCCACAGAGGGAGACCTGGGTGGGGGGGAAGTGCTCCTCATGGCCAGGGGATCCTGGGGTGCTTTGGGAACAGGTTTAAGTAGAATATTTTCTGCAATGCCTTAACCCTCGTTAGTGCTGTAGATGCACAGACACAGTGTGCTGACAACTTGCTTCACTTCACAGTGGCACCGTTGCATTTCTCTAAGAATATTTCCTCTGCCTCTCTTTACAAGAATCCCATGATTTCATGGGGTAAAAAAGTCCTGATTTTTCCACATCTTTTCCTCTGCCTTTAGCCTATTTGATTCACTGCTTCATTTTGTACACTGGAAGATGCTTTCAATTTTTAAGCTTTGTTTGTTTCCCTTTTTCTGTTTATTTTTTGTTGTTACTGGTTAGTTCCAGAAAGAGCAGTCTGAATGCCTTATCTGCCAGAATACACATGCGCATGGGTTTCTTACCTTGCCATCACTCCAAAAGATTTCATTACATTTGCCTAGAATTTAATCTGTAACACGCACTGCAGAGCTGGTCCCAAGGAAAAAAGGCAGTGGCTCATCACGTGACATCCTTTCTCTTAAGATCTTGTTTCCTTCTGCATAGGCCCCGCTTGCTGGGTTGGCAGGATGGGTTCCCCCACTGTGCTGTGCTAGTTTGACATAATCGCTGTAGTGCCACTGAGCAACATGTGGCAAACAGCTTTATCGTCAAGGACGGCCCAGCAAGCTGGGATGAGTGAACAGCAGCTTCCAGTAGGAATGCTCCTCCGTATTTTAAGCTAGTCTTTCTTGGAGAGTTGGAAAAGAGGAGATTGGGGTGGGTTTTTTCCCTCCTCCATGTGATTTCACTGATGTTTGTAGTTGCACAGAGGGACACCAGAAATCTGATTTAAAAAGTGGTCCTCCAGGAATAGCCTGTTGACTTCTTGAACATCAAAAAGGCCCAAGAAAGTTTCAGAGTCCAACATCACTCAGCAGCTGATCCGAAGCAAACCTGAAGAGGACAACCCCATTTCCTCAGAGCCCTCACTCAGCCCCCTTGCCCAATGAGACATCACAGCTGATTTTTCAGTTGGCCAGAAGCCCTGTCTGTGTCGCTACAGAGCTCAGGCATGCCTTGAGACAAGAGTAACTAGTCATGCCCCATCTATCTTACATGGGTTTTTTTTTTTTTTTGAGCACCTCCCAGACTTTACTATGTTTATCCTCTTAGCACCTCTGTAATTATCTCACTTGTAACAGATGAGAAACAGAAGAACATTGGAGGTTTTGCAATTTGAGCTGAGCCGTGCAGGAGCTCTTTGGCAGGAGAGGCAGCCTCCTGAGGGGTGAGTAATGTCCTTTTGACAATCCTATTAGACTTCTGTTTGTATCCTTACATACCTAGATACAAGCCCAAAATCAAGCCCAAAGCATCTTGCACAAAGCACAGTTACTCTTTGAACCTGACTTTTCTGGGACTGATGGCAGGCTTTCACCACCGTCCTTCCCAGTCCTCATACAATTCCCAGACACCAGATCTGCAAAGCAGTTCCACTCTGTTTCAGTTTGAAGGATCAAGTCTTATTTATGCAAGCAACATAAACATCATTTTAGCTTGACAAATACACAGAAAATTCAGAACGGCTGCAACTGTTGTGTGCAGTGTCCTGCAGAATAATTTTGTCCAAGCGCACGGAGTGCACTCACAACTGTATTTTAACCAGTGTGACTGGCAAAGCAAATCAGATGGCACTTGGCTTCAAATATATGCCTATTGTCAGCCCTCTTAACCAATTAAATCAATGAGAACTTTACCACGAAACCTGAATATAGCTTTAAACCCAGAATCAGCAGCAGTAGCTGAGCATAAGAATTGCTGAGTGAAGAGGCAAACTGACTGGGTAGTGTGCTTCAGGGGAGGCACACGCTTAGCTGAAAGGAGGGCTCTGTGCAAAACCAAGCGGAGCAATGGAAATCACATCAGCAAGATGAAGTCTGGCTGGTGAACATCCTTCCCTGCATGTGAGTCAGTGGCAGGTTAATTAGCATAGCTAGGCAGGGAACAGTGGTTATGACAGAAGAGGCTTTAATTGATAGCATCATTTTCAGCACGATAATATTAATTAGCAGTTGTGATAGGGAACATGAAGGCAGGTGAAGCGCTTTCTGTCAAGGTATTTTTATGAGGAATTAGCCTGTATAAACACCCATTGTAAATACATTGCCCTTGTCAGGTATAATAACTGCCTTGGCACATAGCATCTCTACTCACAATGGAAAGATAATTAAAGACACAATTGCACGCTACGGTGTTTCTCCCAGATGCTAATTGTGTCATTGGAGAGATCTAAACAATTATGTTAGGAAAACACTGGGTGACTGTTAATAGTCATTTCCAAAATGTAGACAATAAATAGATTGAGAAAACACTGTGAGTGTTGAGCCAGCCTTGGAAAAAGCTAGAGGAAAAATTGTATTTCTGAAGTGAACATGGAAATTTTAAATGGGAGTGAGGTGTCTAAACATCTTGGAGGAACTTAGACCCTGAGCTTACTGAAGCCAAATCCTACCTTAGCCTACAAATAATTTCATATTTCACAGTCTTCACATTTTCCTCATATGTATGTTGTTCTTAGAAGCTTATACAAGGAGGGCCGAATCCTGAAGACATTACTTAAAGGAAATTTCTATTCATGTTGCTGAAAATTCACTACTGATAATCCTAGTAATAATTCTTATGAAAACCTGTGTTATATTACATGTTGCATTTTATTATGTATAGCATATATAATATATTGTATAACTCTATATTACAGGTCTACAGTACATACCTGTAATATTATGTTCTGGTAATTAAACCAATTAAAGTGCAGTTATGAGCTCATTAAACCCAAGAAATATGAGATGTCAATCAATTCAGTTTTTATCTAGATAAAAATCTTATCAAAGCCAAGTGATTCAG
Source organism: Aquila chrysaetos chrysaetos (assembly GCF_900496995.4). Taxonomy (NCBI): domain Eukaryota; kingdom Metazoa; phylum Chordata; class Aves; order Accipitriformes; family Accipitridae; genus Aquila; species Aquila chrysaetos. The sequence continues at coordinate 33,418,996 of NC_044011.1, forward strand.
TCCTTAAAACCAAGTGTTCTTTTGTCTGTGTATCTATTTATGACGTATAGATAAACACGATCCACAAAATGCCTGTATAGACATATGTGACCTGCATGCACAGTCCCTATTGCGGAGCGAACTGCTGCTGGATATTTTTACCTCTTTGGTTCCCATGATACATCTGAGTGGGATATTCTGTTACAATAGTAACATTGCAAATATTTAATAATATCACACAATTCTTCACAGATCTGACATAAGCAATACATAGCCCTCTGTCAGGTACGTAGGTTTTGCACATTGTCCCTCAGAGGATGCCAGAATGACTTAAACGCACCAAGTTATACTGCTGTGGTGAAATGCCTTTTTCCCAGGTGCTGCTGCACCTAAACTGGTCCCTGCAGAGTCGGCAGGTCTAGCTCTCCTGCTCGGCTTTTTACAGGCTGAGAGGTGATCTTGAATTAGCTCTTTTGAAGTCACCTGGGACTAGTGCATTCCTGCCTGGAGCAGAACATTATACTCTGGAATAAATATACTTGGGGCAGAAATCTTCATCCCACTCTTGTTCTCCCACGGCTCTTACGGTGGGGACAAGCTTTTGGGCAAAACCTCACTGCCATCCCAGTTGGTTGCTGGGAATGTGTTTCCTGGGGCTGAGTGACGGCAATTTTGGGCTTTGCGCCTCGCATGAAGAAGAGGCATTTGGTACAGCCATGTTGATGATCAGTAGAGGCTGCAGAAGGAAGAATTCAAATTATGCAGAGAAGCAGCAGAGGAATGGCAGTGACACAGGATTAATTGACCTGGGTTCTGGTTCTCACACTGACAAAGTGTCTCACCCAGTGTCCCGCACTTTGTTTCGTGTCTGGATTGGTCAGATATGTTTCAGGCTGTTGAGGGCAAGGACTGCCTTCATGCTATGTCTGTACAGTATCTGAACAGTCATCAAGCCTTGATCTTGGCTACTATCTCTAAGGGGGGCTCTAATAAAAGCAATAATAATAATAATACTGATGATGATGCTAATGAAAGGCTGATTATAGTTACCTTTTAATATGGTCCAGAAAAGCCCCAAGCTTCATGTTCAGCTCATCCAAAGCAGAGAAGCTGTTTGTATTTATATTGTTTTTCTGGTGGGAGGAGAGTTTTCATGCCCAGAGTTGGAGAGCATGGGGAGAAAAGAGAATTATGGAATTATTTTTCTATTGTGCCTAACAAGATTATGATCAGAAAAAGGAGGAGGGAGAGAGGAAAATGTGGATGATGTTGTTATTACTAAAATGAAAGAATTTGTATATAATCATAGTAGTTGGGGAAATGTGTTTTTAAAGACCTTGAGAGAGGTCATAATGAGAGTTTACTTTGTAGATCTAATCACAGTTTACAAGACCATATGCCAGTTCCCAGTGGTGTCCATAGTGAACAGCAGGACACCAGTAATTTTCCAGATGTGGCTTACCCCCTAGAAGGAGAAAACCAGTGAGAAGGACTAGAGTGACCCAGCACTGGGGGAGCCTCTGAACTCCTCTACATCTTTTGTCTGGGGTGCCCTCACGAATAGTTTGGTTGGTAACGTTGGCATAAATTCTTCTACAGTGCAACTGAGCCTGTAAGAGAGAAGGAGAAACTCAGAGAGGGATCACAGGATCCAATTTTATGGAAATGTATTCATAAAACAGCGCTGAAGCATATATACCATAACATCTATCCCAGATACCTGATGAGTATTTGGGGCCACATCAGTAGTGGGGGAGAGGGGAACAATGTTGGGTGCCAACAGGGCATTACTACCTTGTGAAACATGCTAGCGTGGAGGAGATCATGGTCTCAACTTCCGCCTAAGCTTCCTGTAACTTCTGCAAACACATGCATATTGGGTCCCCTTTGGTCAGATCATTCCATCAACCACCCTTGGGACTTGGTATTGCCCCAGTCGTGCTGCAGCGCAAGCACTTTCCAGGTCAGGGCACACCAGCAATGGGAGAGTTTGCAAGGGACTATGTGGAATCACTGGATCTTGTCCCATTTTTGTTTAGAGAGTCGTGGCTGTGGATGCTGTTCTTTTGGAGGAGTGGACTTAAGAGGAAAAGATATCCTGATGAAGGTGAAAAAATGAAGTTAAACAGGAAAGGAATCTGTGGAATCATTTGATCTCTTCTGAAGGTTGTTCTTGCAGCCTAACGCCCTTGCTCCAGGTTGCTCTTTGCCTCTGTTTTGTGTGCTTTGTCCCCTGCTTTGTGATTGACATTAGCCCAGGGAAAAGAATTGTCATGGTCTGTTGGCGACACAGTGGTTTCTGATGTCACCTGTAACTGATTCATAGCTTACTTTGGAAGATCAGGGAACAGACTGAGATCCACTAGAAGCAGCCAAATGCCTGCACAATAGCTTCAACTGGGTAGGCTCTAGCTGAGGTCTAGGCATTGCTTGCACCTTTGGTCACAGTGAACATATTGTCATTTCCACAAAAAAAAGCATGGATTGTGATAGCCAAATCTTAATGTGGGAGGAAGGAGCGGAGTTTCCTAGTGAGCTGGAGGTAGGAGGAAATTCTAGTCAGCAACACCGACTGTTCATCTCAGAGCAATGACGCATCAGAAGACACCGAGGCCTCACTTTGCTTAGCCAAATGTGCGCTGCCTGCCCTCGCTGCCGAGCATGACAGGAGCTGCTGAGTCAAACGAGAGCAGCTCCAGCCAGGGCTGTGCTGAGGAGGAGTGTGCTGCTGTACACATTACTAAGGATTGGTTGAGAGACTTGGAGAAGAAAAGTAAAAAGCCCTCATGGGAGATGGTCTATTTTTAATGAGCCCAAACCTCTTCCACAAATTAAGTGAAATATTTTAAAAGGAAACAATATTACTTTGGTTTTATTTGTTTCAGCTACTTAGTTACAGCTCCACGTGGACACAATTAATGGAGGAAATAGAGTATTTTATAAGCCCAGGACTCTGAGATAGATCTTTTGTGACCATGTGAAATTCTTTGCCCTAATCACCACACATTCCTTGGGAGAAGGTTGTATATTGCAGAAGATTATTAACCTCAGTTCCAAAAATGTTGTGTCTAGTCATTGAATGGCAAAGGTCAAAAATTGTCATGGTGTTACTCAGTGACGAATTTTGCCCTCCATTTTTCATTAAAGTCCCTGCTGTCCATCTCTGGCTCAGGTCTGTTCTAATTCTGTTCAAAGTATTCCCCTGCAAGAGAGAAAGAAATGACCTTTCCACTGGAGCTAGTTTTATTTCCCAGATCCCTTTCAGACTCCCCCTGTGACTTCATGTAAATCACTTAGACATTCAGTACCTCATTTCTCCATTTTTTTAATAGAAAGAATATGAATTCCCCTTTATTTGGCCATTTACACGATGAATTTTTCAGGACAATGGATCACCTTGTTTTGGTGGTATCTAACACCAACCCATCTAATCTTTGCTAGTCAAAGAAAAACAGATTGAGGTAAAACCTGGAGATGAACGTTTTTTAGATGAAGAGTTTAATTTGTGCCTTGCCCTGCTTTCCTGATGATAGGAAACAGCGAAGAAGTCACCTTTAGAAAAAAATAATGTTTTTTCATTCTTCCGGGACTGCCTCAAATATCAGAGACAGAATCCATAAAATACCAGGTCTGGGCTTTCTGGCAGGAGTGAGTGTGACAGCAGGGTGTGATTTCTGGATTTCTGAATGGACACAATTGATCGGTTCCTCAGATGATACAGGTCTATAATAGCTCATTATTCAGCCATCCACTTCTCACAGGTGGACCTAAATATTCTCCTTTTTAGCTCTCAGACCAGTGCTGCTGAGAAGACTTTATTGCAACAGGATATTACATGGAGGTAAACAACATCTCATTGATGCAGTAATCTGTGCAAATACCCTGATAGCTAAGCACAGCAGTGGAGTAAATAAACAACCCCAATGCCCCTTCTTCTCCACCATGCCAATAAATATAGTTTACTGTACACATCACTCTTCGGGGCTGTGCGGGGATGGTGTGAATCCATTAGTAGGGCAAGGGTGAGTGACTTCTGACTTCAGTGACCCTTAAAGTTAATCCAGCATTGTAGGGGCAGAATTAAATGTGATGAGCTCAGAAAGTGTGATAAAACCAGATTTAAGTGCACAGCTGGGCAGCAACCTATAAAGGCAGAATTTAAAACTGTAATAAAAACTTTGTAATCTAATTACGATGGTAAAGTTAAAGGTGAGGTATTTGCAGCATGATTCACATGCACCACAGCTAACCTCTGACATCTTGAATATATTATGTGGTTTCTTCACTACAGGAGTAATTTTTGAGTTGCTCTCTCACACTACATCGTTCCCTACATTTTATTCTCGTGCACTGACTTTGGAGGTTGCAGGACAGGACAAAACTGTGGATCAGCATTTTGTAAAGCATCTGCTTTCCTGTACTTCTTTCTCAAGGCCTCTCAGGACTGCTCCTCCCCATGCTCTGGGCACTCAGCACCCAGGCATGGAGGCAGGGGTTGCAGCAGGTGCACAACACCTCCAAAAAATCACAGCTCCTAAGAGAGTCTGAGGAGAAACCACAGCAAGAGCAGGCATGTCTCAAGCTGGTTTTAGCCTAGCTGGTCTTAATACCCTCGGGAGGGAGGATGCAAAGCAGGTTATAGCTTGGATGCAGGATATGATCCCAGGCAGCCAGCTCCTGTCAGAGCCCATGTCATCATGTCTTCATTGCAATTGGCACCTAATTAATGCCACCTCAGATATGCAGTCATCTCTGATTTCAGTGCTGGCTTGTCCAAAAACCAAAGTAATGGGAAAAACTAGCCCCATGAACCCTGCTTGGTTCTCCTTCACTACTGCCAGTGGACAGAGCTCATTTTGCACAGCTGGTGGGGTTCAAAGTGCTCTCACCAGCACTGTCAAGTATGACAACAACCTTAGATCCAAGTCTAACATCTTTCAGCAGAAAGACCACAGAGGGGTTAAACACTAAAATAGAGCTCTTTTTCCTGGGTTCCATTAAGTGTTGTCTAGCATTCCAAGACCACTGCATGTATGGAGGGGTGTAGTGGTGGGATTTAAACAAGTTTGCTCAAGCTGGTAACAGTTGGGCAGTTGCTCTAGGAAAGGCAGCTGAGGAGATCACTCTTTTTTCTGCTAGCCTATGTCAAGACAGAAATTTCAAATAATTTGGAAAGCTACCCCATGGGATAGTTCTGCCTTTTTTTTTTCTACACCCCAAACAGCAATAAAAAAATGGAGTAGAAATGTCAGAAGAAAATCTTTTTATATGAAGTCTGAAAGACTCTGTATTGTTATTTTTTTGAACTAAAAGAACATGGTGGTACTTCTGAAATCAAACTGCATCTCATTTCATTCTGTTTGAGTTTAGCCAAAAGGCCTCCTTTTAAAACTGATTGACACCAAGCTACGTTCCTAGGTCACAGAAGTTGTTCAGGACGGTGTTGTTTGTAGAATCAGCATCCCAAAATAAACTATGTTCTTCCCCAACAGAATGTAGAGCCAGCTGATCAACCGCCACAAATGTTATTCTTAAACTGATGAAATATTTACCATGTTTGTGAAATCAAACTGAAACACATCTGTTGCTTAGGTTTCCCTAATGGATAATCAAATACTATTTTTCCTGAAGGAAATTAATAATTTTTAAGATACTGTGTTTCAGAACCTGTCCCTCTTTTTCCCCTTTTATTGAGCTTGGAGGGGAACAGCAGAGCTATCAAGGGCACCCTGTGCAGGGTTCAGAGTGATGTTCTCCCTCTGGGAAGAGGAGGGTGTGAGAGCCATTGGCTAAAATAGATGATTGATATCACCAGTGGGTGGGAAAGAGGTGTGGGGTGCTCTTGGAAAGGGACTACTCAAAATTTCCAGGGGCAGCTTGTGTTTGTGATCGTGATCGCAGTCTATCTCAATATTGTTACATAGAGAGACAGAGAGCTGCTTTTTATTTTCGAGAGAAAGAGAAAAAGATGTTATGTGTATATATTGAGGTGCTATATATACTTCTGCTATTCCTGAGAAAACTTCATCCCAAACTATCCTTCTCTTCATGCAGCTGTGCAACAGCTACACCAGGATAGAGCCCTCCACAGGAGACAACAGCTTTTAAAATGCAATCAGGGACTACCAGAAAACACCACAACAAACGCCCCGAAACACAGGAAGGAGCCCGCCAGCTGCAGAAAGCCAGCGTGCGGATCAAAAGAGCAACATCTCAGGTACAAACAGGGTGAGATTCTATCGAGCCCAGGCCAGCAGCCACCCACTGCGTGCTCCAGTGGGTTTAGAAATCCCATCCTCTACAGCAGCTCCTACATGCTTGAGCTCACTGTACCGCTGAGAGAGTGAGGGAGCATTTAACACCCTTAGTCTGCAAGGCACAGACAGGAGGTGGTAAATACCTTGATAAGGAAACTGGAGTGAAAATACCAGCTTTAGGCAATCCAGATTTTATCAGGGAAGTATGCAGGGATGAGTAACTACCTGACATGCAGATGTGCCTATGCACAGTGCCAGCAGCCTGCCAGTCCACACATCTGGCCTCAGGCATCATGCTTGCATTTTCAAACCCATGTGATTTTGGGGTATGTCAAGGGGGTATTTTTGCATGGGATTCTCACACAATGGCAGTGCCCAAAATGAATCTGTAGTTCTATGCCTGGAATAACCTATAGCTTTAACACTGGAGACTTGTTTTTCTGCTGTAAGAAGCTGCTTGGCTTCTTATCGAAGTCTGTTGATCTGCTTAGCAATGACATGCATTTCACAGCGTGGGAATCCATGTGTGACAGGTGAAAAAAAGACACTGGAATCTAAGGGCTCAGCAAAGTCATAAAGAAATTAATATTGCTTATTGCTTAGTGAATAGGTGGTGTCTCATGGACCATTGCTATTGCTGTCACTGTGGGACCTAGAGAAGACCTGTGCCTAATCCCATCATAGTCTCTGCAACGTGAATCACAAATTTGGTGCGAGTGGTTGGAAACTGAAGTGCTATGAACTGGTACAACGCATATATTCGTACTTGAGGAGATATGGGGATGGCAGGGGAAGAACCCCAGAGAAGTGGTCACGGCACCAAGCCTGTCAGAGTTCAAGGAGTGTCTGGATAATGCTCTTAGTCATACAGTTTGGCTTTAGGTAGTCCCGTAAGGAGCAGGGAGTTGGACTTAATGATCCTTATGGGTCCCTTCCAACTTGAGATACTCTATGATCTTACATAGGCAGTTTGGAGAATTATTGCTAAGTCTCTTACTCTAGCTCTGGACCCCAATATAAGACTATGGAGCTGCCTGTTGGCTATTCTCCCTCGTACTCTGGATCGCTAGGGAAGTCATTGCCTGGGTTGTCATCAACGAAGGTGGGAAATGTCTGTTCAGAGAGCCTGTCCTTGCTCTGACAATGCTCTTCAGGTGTCTTGCAGGTTCTTGGACCTTTCTGTTTGGTTTTTGCATTGATTCTTGGCCAGGGTTACAATACAACAGAGGGCACAACCAGCCCTATCCTTGGTGGGAAGAAAAGAGTAGGAAGAGCTTGGCAGCTTGAAGGGATGGCCTGGAAACCTGAACAAGGAGAAAGGAGAGACTGTTAGCTTGCTGAAACGATAAGGGGTTGGGGCAGCACTCGTAGCTATGCCACGCCAGGGGATTGGCTGCCGAAGGGGTGGAGATGGTCGCTTTCTGGGGGTGGTGCTTAGTGTGGCTAATGACAACCATAAGTAGGAAAAATATGGATGCTATTGGAGAGAGAGGCCCAGGAATGGATAAAGAATAAATTGGCTGCGCTGTGTACAGAGAGGGCCAAACAGATGTTGGGCCTGATCCAGAGCCCATTGAGTTAATGGAAAGGCTCCCTTTGGTTTCATTGGACGCTGTCTCAGACCCATTACAGCTTCACAGGAAGCGCTGGAGACCAAGAGTAATAACTTGTGGTGGCTGGAGTGGTGTGTGTTGCATAGGTGTGGGCTGTAAGGTTTTCATGGTGAAAACAGATGGGTCTCACAGATCCGTCCATTTGGCCTGGGTAACCCTCCTGCCCCACTTCCCCCACCTGATGGTAAGCAGTCTCATGCAGTTTTGGTCCCCTAGCCAACATTTTGGCATGATTCTGCGCAGAAGTGCTCTTCTGCCTTCTGTATTCCCCCTCCTACTCAAAGAGGTCCGGGTGTGATCTCGTGGTGGCCCAGGATTCAGAAACCAGTGATTTGAGCCCTCCACAGAGAAGGAAGAAATGAGGCCTGCTGAGAACTGTTGACTAGGGAGGAATTTTGTTGTGGAACAGCAAGAAAAATAATGTAAAGCAGGTGTTTCTGCAATCGTGAGACATTTGTAAAACCAACATTGTCCAACAAGTCTCCCACTCACATTCTCATCCACATGATATGGCAAGGTCTAACAGAAGGACCGTAAATAGAAAACATCTCTCTGTACTAGTTGGCGTACGACCTGCACTAGGGCCTCCCTCCCCTTCTGCTGTCTGTGCTTTTCTGTTTATTTAGGTGTGCATCTTTGTTTCTGTTTTTACTTTTAGCACAAGTAGAAAGGAAATGGGATTTCATACAGCTTAGGAGACTGGGAGCTCACCATGCTTTAGAGCATGGGCCTTTGTTTGTCCTCACACCACAGGTGTAAGTGTTTGCAGGCCAGATCCTCCACTAGTATAAACTGCCCCAGCCTCCAAGAGGGCTTCCTCTTTTTAGCCAGCCTGTTTGAGGAGGTCTGTGATATCCAGAGATGCAGACACAGGCTATACTCCATCTAGGCTGGTCTCACATTTAGGAGTGAGAACTTGAAGCTGTGCAGCACCTATTTTCTCCTAGTGATGGTATCAGGAGGAATGGGTTGACCATTGCACATCAAAGATGCATCAACAAACAGCAGATGCTGTTTCATTCAGGGTTATGAATTTACTGGAAATGTAATTTGGGGAATAGTTTAATTTAGTCAAATTTAGGCCAACTTGGGGAGAGGCAAGGAAGTAAGTTATAAGGGTAATTTCAAGGCTTTTCCCAGGACCACCCCCACCCAAAGATGAATAGCTTTGTTTTCTCTGTTAATGAGAGAAATCCTTACAGTGGAGTGGGATTGACTCTAGTATTGCTGAAAGAAAAAACTTTGTCTTTCTCCTGCGAGAAACTCTGCTCTGAAAGGGGCTAATAGTTCACAGAGCTAGGGTGAACTAGCAGGTTTTGCTCACTACCAGGACCGTTATATTGATTTATTTCAGCTGAAGACCTACCCCAGTTTTCCTTGACATCACATCAAGCTCCCCACAATCCACCTCTGGATTTTCAATCATCTATTGGCAAAGGAGCCCCTCCCAAGTCTTTTGTAAAAAGCTATCAGTCTCATTCACCTCTTCTCCAGCTGTATTCATATCAACTTCCTTCCCCTCTGCAGGTATTCCCTTATCCACCCTGGCAGTAACATGTACACACTACAACAGTGCCAAACATGGCTCAGGCTGAGCTGGATTTTAGGTACTTAACAGGTTTAAGTCAGGACCCTACAACACCTAATCTCCAAAACATAATCTCTCACTTTTCCTGACAATAATGCACTTCTAGCCATGTTTAAAAAGAAGCTGATACTGAAAGAAGCCACTGAACTTTTTGTGTGAGGTAAGGGTCAGTTTACGGCTGGATAAATTGCCTGGCAGGAAGGTTGTGTGGCAACTTGGCAATGATATCGTAACACAGCTGAAGGAGGAGAACGCCTGAGCCCTGTCTTCTAGTCCTCTTTTTAACCATGCTGGCTTGTTTACGTTTGGGTGGTAGATGGGTGGAGCCGTTATTCCAATTTTTGGCTTATATCCGTCCACTTGGATGTCAACGTAAACTGCTGCAATTATATCATAATTGTGTCCCGCTATTGGAAATGATTAGTCTGTTCATTTTCCATAAATACTGGCTGGCTGGCCTCACCTGGCAGCGGCTGTGAATTGTCATGGCAGATACGAAAGCCTCGAGAATATGGGGATTCATAACTTCATGTGAGTTACGGTGTTTTCCAGGTGACGAAGTCTAACGACTATGCTATTGGATTTAGACATAAACAGGATGCCGGAGGAGAAATGTCAGCTTTTAGACTGGGATTCAGGTAGCAATAGAGAAAGCACAGGTATTTCAAAGCAAGGACAGTCTTACTGTGCGCTTTTAGTCAGAAAGTGAATTTATTAAAATAAGCCTCAAACTAATGGGGGAGCTTTTGAATTTCAGATGAAAGTTCAAAAATACCCAGGCTTTATAATTAAATAGCACTTCACATTCCTACCTCTCCACCATGGCTGCCTTTGGTCTTCCATACCAACCAGTTCCAGTGGGTGGAACTGAGTGTAAAAAGTAGCCATGTATTAACTTCAAGGCTATTTATTCTACAAGCGAGCTCTAATTCCAAATAACACTGATGCCAACCTTTTTTTTTTCCCCAGGACTCAGGCATACAACACACTTTCCTCTATTGGCGCTCATCATTCCATAACTCCAGAAATTGCAATATAAACCTTGGCTACTATGCACACTTCAACTTGAAAACACAGCAGTGATCTGGGATTTTAATTCAAGCAAATTTGAAAGTGGATTAGAAATAGGATCCAGCTGCATCTCTAATAGTCAAAAGAAAAATTAGCAGAATATTAGAGCTGAAATGAACTCTGTCTTTCTTTTAGCTTTGTTCCTCCCCTTTGCTTTAGAAGAGGAATTACATAGACCTAAAATACCATAATTAAATTGCCATTTGTTCCTTACCTTGGTAGAAGCTCTGCCCAGCTGAACACACCTCAGTTTCCATCCTAAGCATTTACCTACAGCATAAGGTTGGGGGGGGAGCGGTTTATTACTTGTTTTAAGAAATCAGAAATCAGAGTGCACACTCTGTCTGTTATAGTCTTCAGCGAGCATGTTGCCAGGCTCTACAGGTTATACATCATTAGCACACAGAGTGTCCAGGAGAGCCCAAAGCTTGTGCAGGTGTGTTGGCAAAGCTCACACCACTTCCCTCCCTCCTCCCTCTCCACTGCACTTCCAGCAAGCCGATACTTGAAATTCGATGTGGCAAAATCACAGAAAGCTCTTCTAAAGTTTGTTAGCTCAAAGCTCACCCAGCAGACGTGACTATGAGATGGCGCGTGGAACCTGGAAGGGACTTACTGGAAAAACAAAACCATTGAGTCAAAAGCTTAGTGTGTTTTTCCATGATTGTATGAAAAAAAGTGCATGTGTGGTTTTTTTTAAAAACTTTCAGATATTAGAAGTTTAGTGAACACAGAGACGGCTGCTTTTTTTTTTTTTTTTTTTTTTTTTTTTTTTTCTTTTCCCCTGCCCTTGAACTTTCAGAATGACTACAGGGAATATATTCCAGCCTGTTTTCAATGACCCATTCATATAGTGATTTTATTTCAGCTTTTCCCAAAAGGGAGCGAGCTTCATTCGATCTCTGCTCCTGGTGTTAGCTGCCATTATTTGTGCATCCTGCTCAGATAATCAATAAAGTGGGTGGCATCTGAAAACAATTATACACACAGCTCTTCCTTAGCTTCCAAGACGGAGACAGAAGCTGGGAAAGGAGCCTTTGCGTATTCAACACTTGTTAAAGGAATGAAATATAGTGCTGTGTGTTATTGTTGTATCCTGAAACCTGGGCATTCAGCAGCAGTTTCTTTTGACATTGCGTAGCACTCTGGCCGCACAGCGCCTGATCACAAAGCTAATCATCTTTCCTATCTTTCCTGGCTTTGCTAGAAAAGTTGTCCTGTCTGCTTGTAAGGTGCGCCAAAGGGCAAGAACTGCAAATATAACAGTGGCGTCTGCAGCCTCCTTTAGGGAGGAAGGGTGTAGTAGCTGGGTGTAGTATCCTCCTTTGTTTAGGGGACACCATCACAGTTGCATTTTTACAGCCAGATGTCCTGGCCCCAAGCTAGCATGTGGTGACGAGTGGGTGGCCTGTGCAGGGTGTGATGTCTTTCTGTAGCATGGGATGAGTTTTTCCAGCCAAAATTGTGTTCAAACCCCCAGCTAAAAGGGTGAGGCTCTGTCTTTAGACTGCTTATGGCAAAGCCACCTTTAGATTTCTGTAAGGCTGTCACTGCTGACTGAAGAACCTGATTCAGGTTCTCGATCACCTGATGGAGTCCTACCAGCCAGGAAAGTATGTGAGTCATCTCACGTTAGAAGGTATTTAATGACTATTTTAGGAGGTTTGCAGCTTCAGCCTCCCTCCTTGCAATGGCTAAGATGAACCATTGGCATGAAGCTGAGCATTTCCACTGCAGCCTACCTGAACAGCAGCTGCACCAGGTACCAACAACACAGGGCCTCTGAACTGAGCAGGTGGTAGAAAAAGAAGAGGCACAGTTTTTGCCAGAGCAAGTTGCAACTGCAGAGTAAGGCTTTGTCCTTTTACTCCTGCAGCTCTGGACAAGATTTGTGCAGCACTGTCACAGTGGGGACGAGATCCTGGCTATGGCCCTACACAGGTTTTAATGGTCTGCTCATGGCCTGCATTGAAGACAAGACGAGAGGTGAGGTGGAGCAGTGGTCTGACCCAGTGTGGCCATTCCCACGTACTTCATTTATACCTTTCTCTCTTGAACTGCAGAGCCAGGAGGGATGCCGTGGCTGTACAGCCGGGGAAAACCTATGATGTCTGCAAGAGCTAGCAGCTGGGGACATCCAGAGTTTGGCAGCTGCCTCCCCAGAAATAAGCTAAGGACATCAAGCAACTTGCTGCTCCCAGCTGTTGAGTGCTAGCAGAGCTATTTCACATATCCGGAGAGCAACAATTACAGGCGAGCAATTGTTTTTGGCCACTACTACAGGGTCTCTGCTATCTCCTAATCTAGGCAGCAAGCAGAACTGTTTGGTCATGGCCTGCTCCATTGTCTATCCCTAGCTTTTCTCTGTGGCGGTACGTTGTTTGCAATGCTGTTTAAATCCTCCTGCCAGCCCCAACAATGCCTCGTGCAACCCCAGCGTGTCGTGTCGGGAGCTTCCAGGCCGCAGAAAAAACGATCCTGCTCAGCCCAGCTCTGTTTGTTGCGAAGTGTTTGCTTAGTGATTAACTCATGCACGGACATACACAGCCACAAACCTCTATGTTGTCTCACAGCCTTTTCATTCAATTAAGTCTGTTGACTTAGTCTCATTTTGAGCAGTAACTGGATTTAGATAAGGCAGTGGAAACCAAAACATCAATTGTGTGATTTCTGGCCCAGCTGGTATGTGGATCTGAAGGGAATGTTTGTGCGGGCGATAACTGAGGTAGTGCAGTGATTAGGACAAAGTCATTTGGTGCAAAGACTTCTATAAAGTAAAAAAGCTCTGCATTAAGTACAAACACTGGCCAGAGGAAGCAAAGGGAGCTGCCTGCCTCTGCAAACTCCCTCTTTGCCTCACTTGATGTGCCGTGTTGCCAATGGCAGCCAGTGATGGATAGGTCATGGTCTGTCTGAAGGAGCAGTCGTGGTTGGGCTGGGGCTGTCTGTGAGCTCCCACCAGGTGAAGGGGCTGTGCTGGACCCCAGCTGATAGAACCATTAACTGCTTCTCTGAAGCCAGCAAAGCTCTACAGGGATGTAATCATTTGGGATTTAGGCAGTTACTTTTTGTCAGCAATAGACCAAAGTTATTCTGGGATAATTTCTCCCCACAAGCTGTAGGGCATGAATTTACACTCAGTTCCTTAGGGGCTTGATTTGCCCAGCATGAACCAGCCCTCATTGCACACATCCCTGGGAAGAGGAGGAGCAGGTGGCACACCCTCAGCATCTCTACTCCTTAGAATACAGGTGGCCCAGATGGAAAAATCCTCTATACTATAATAGCTGATGTCTCCCTGTATAAACAAGATAAAAGCAAGCTCTTTTACTTGCAAGCATACATTTTTGCGATGCACTCCTGAGTCTTCTACTGCTTACGCACTATAGTCAGAAAACATATTGGGAAACATGTATTGTTACACGTTTGTCAAAAGCACATTTCAATGCATGAATTTTTTGGTCACATTCTTTTCCAGATAACTGTTAAGCTAATGGGGAGCATAGGGCATTCCTGGCATCCTGCAAATGTTCAGCAAGGAGCATGGAAGAAGAGTGCAGAAAAAGACAGCGAGAAGGTATTACTTCCTATATGCATGAGATAAAGTACACCACTGGAAGACAGCAAATGTATTACTGACTTTCTTCTCTCTCATACTAGGGAGGGTTTCTTCCTCAAATTACCCTTTGTTTTCTTCTGACATAAATCTGTGATATAAGGAGATTATTCTAGCTTGTTGCACTTTGAGAACTGCTGATGGACATTGAAAGGGGACAAATACGTTGTAGGTGGTTTGCAAACAATGGGCTGCGTTCAGCCTCAGTGCATATATTCCTCTGAACAGCAGAGCTTCACCACTGGAGGAACAGGGGAGTGTGTTGCTTCAAAGGACTTTTCTTCCCAGTTTCTCCCACTCTGCTTGTTTCCCTTTTGGGCCATGCAGCACTTTTCATAGAGGTGACATTGGAAGTAATGTAAAACCAGCCTTTACTGAGAAAAGTGCTGTGCCCACATGCATCCCATGGGGTGGCGATGAGAGGAGGTGCTAAGCACCTCCAAACATTGAGCCAATACTTCACATCATCGCTCCTGGTTTGGAATGGGAATCACACCAACTAGCCTAAGCAGTAGTACACTATGTGCACTTATTTGACCTTCTTCCTATGTGGAGTGCACCAGTACATGGGAAGAGCATGTTTTAGTGCACTCAGACTCAGTATTTCCATCAGTGACTTGGATGGTGGAGTGCTTTCGGCTTTCTTGCATGAGGACATTGCAAGAGCAGTGGAAGTACACCATGCACTGTTCACTCGTCCCCTTACTCCCTATGCAGACATCCTCAGCCTGTGACTGTTTCTGTCACAGCCGCTGCCGTTGGAAGCAGGACAAGCATGTAAAAGTCTGCTTCCTTTGTGCTGAGAAGGTGGTAGCTACCGTGCTCCTGTCACCCAGCAGCACAGGGCCCCACAATGCAGCTGAGCACACAGCAGCAGAGCCATGCCCAGCACAGGGCTTTGCCCCGGCACGGCACGGCGGATTAGCGCAGCACAGTGAGCAGCTCCTGGGACTGGAGCAAGTGGCTGCGCGTGTGTGTACGCACACACAAACGCTTAATTGTTGGCAACTTAACATATATTAAACAACTTCTGGTAGTGATGAAAGATGGCATCCTCCCAGAGTTTTGCATACCTGTGAGCTAATCAGCCCTTTGTGTGAAAGCGTAGGTGGAGACTCTTCTAACAATACGAAGTTGATTAGCTCATCATCTTGGCTTTAGGGGCATACTGATGTGCCCATCCTGCTTTCAGAGCTATGAATAATCCGGCTTCGCTGCAGTCCTCTTATAAAAAAAAGGAGAGAGTGTAGTTTCAGGGCTTGGTACTCAAGCCTGTTTCTCGGTACAGGTGATGAGTAGGTATTTGCCTATTATTCACTGGTATCGCTCTTGGCTTCAGGTCTCCTTTGGACAGCTGTCAGTATCAGAAATGATACCTATCTGACAGAAATAATTGCTATTTTTCAACCACTGATTGGAATAACATCCTTGAAGATTAGGCATGTGTGATTCACTGTCAAAGTGAGAGGACCATCAACAGAAGTCTGTGCTGGTCATGGTTCATTTAAATCTCTACTAACAGTTTGGATGGTGGAGCAGACAGGGCTCTTACAGTAGGTTAAAACAACAAAAGAGGCTGGGAGACCCCAGCTTTGGGAGGGCAGGAGGATTGATTTTAAATGTTCTGAATAAACTTTAGAAATAGTTTTACATGAAAAAGAAAGTGCATAATTAAAATACATATAAGGAACCAGGTCATGGTACTGGTAATATGCTAGGGGAGCTGGTAGGGGACAAGCTCAAATCTAAGTCTACCATGAGATGCTGTGGCCAGAAAGATACTTGTTATTAGAAGAGGTATTAGGAACACCCTTTGTGTGGAGATCGTTCTGGTGCTGGAGAGGCCCAGACCACAGGTCTGCACTCCGTAATTCAAATAAAGATGTAAACACAGGAGGAAGTCTGGAGGAGAGCAACAGGACTGATAAGAGGTTTCAAAAAACATGACCTGTGAGGAATTTTTTTTTTAATTGGATTTATTTAGTCTAGAAAAGACTGAGGACAGCTATGAGAGACTTCACGTGTGAAGACAGTAGCTGAAAGGGGTATGGTAAAAGAGTCCAGTGATCACTGGATCTATTTGCATGGGAAGGAAAAGATATAGTTGGCTTTATTTGCAGCAAAACAGAGGAGGTGAGAGTTTAGGAAAGCTCTATCCATAAAGAGAGGGAGGTGGTGGAACCGCTGGCACAGGGAGGCTTTGGGATCTCCATCTCTGGGGGTTTCCAAGAGTTTAAAATAATGTACAACAGGAGTGGCGTAGGCCCGGCCACAGAAAGATGCAGGAGGGTCTCTCCATATCTACATGTGTTTACTTAAATGCATTCTTCAGGGGTTATTGCTTTGGTGGCAGTAGCAGAAGGCATGTTGGACTCAAGTTTGGTTGCTAAAATGGAAAACGTGCTGATAGGCGGGTATGTTTGCACAGAAAATGTTGATAAGACAGGAAAAATTACATTGTTGTCAGAAACGACAGCCAAAAATTTTAGATGTTCTGCTTCAAAAAAAGTATATTTAAGGAAAATGGGTCCTTTGGCAAAACAGTCTTTCATTAAACAGAAGATTTAGATGGAAAAATTTGCCATGAGCTCTGTAGATTAGCAGCCCAGCAAAATCCCAAGACCTCTGAAGTGTAATTACTGATCCTGGAAATGGTTGCTCTTTGCCATTCGGGATTCAGCAGAGATAACGCAACACCTCTGTATGTAATGGAAAGATGGGTAAAGAGATTGTCAGGGGAGCCTGAGAGTAGCTTCACCTGCAAAAAAAGGCTATACAAGAATAAGTATCCAGAAAGACTCTGTGCAACAACTTGCCAAATTAAGAGGGAAATGGTATCTCTCACAAAGTCAAGGAAGGACTGCGGTTAAGGGATGAGAGTCAGAAACCCAGCATTAAAAAACTGCTAGTTCTCACAAAGCCTGCACTTATATGTATTCAATCCAGGAAACTGGTTAGTGGGATGTGAAACTACCATATGTTTTTGCAGATGCTACAAGTATGTGTGCTTTCCTTATGTATATATGCTTTATACCCACTTTTGAATATGGGTCAAAGCCTGCTAGTGCTCCTGAAGGAAAACTCTTGAGAATTTACAGATCTGAGGTGCTGTGATTTATGTTTCTGGAGAGCAATTTCACTTTCCCCTATTGAGGCTTGGAAAAACAGAGGAGAGTGCAACAGGAGATCCACACCAAAGATCAAGGCAGACACATCTGCCTGGCTGTCAGATTTCACGCCAACAAATTGGAAGAAAATTAAAAAAACCCAGGCCAGATCTGGTCCTTGCTCTGGGAGTGCAAAGAGGTCTGAAAGGCTCCTACACAGATATTTATACTTGGCATAAAACCATCACGGAAACTCCTGTGTTTCTCTCTCTGTTTTTGCTGTCCCTTTAATAGAAATATGTCAAGTGAATATGAAGGAATGAGCTCTTCTTGTTAAAATAGTCTTGAGTTTGTGTCATTTCAGTTAAGAGGAGGTTGCAATGTCCACCTCTGCCCACCACAGCTCAATAGCTGCCCTTCCAAACACTTCAAGTTGCAGGCTTACATCTTAAATCAACAGTCCCACTAGTGTGGGAGATAGGGGACCATAAAAGCTCAAAAGTAGTTTTATTTCTCCAAAGCCCCAGGGAGATTTGCACCCTGAGACACCGTCCTTCTGTCAGATGCGGAGGATGAGCTACCTTCGTCATTGTGTTGCTCTTAACTTTAATTTCTAGCACGAATAGCCCCAAACCACTCTGGAGTGGGGGGAATAAGACCCTGCCAGATGATTACACATTGCCTCTTAATACAAAGCCAATTGTGTTTATACTCCATTACTCAGTTCCAAATTACAAGCCTTATCTCACAGGAAGCTTGGGATGGCTCTATAGTTTCAGAAACCTCATGGTAAAAGGGTCAGTTTTTAAATATAATGTTTTCCAGAAAGACTATCTTAAAAATATAGTGCTGTTCAAATCCTCTGCTTCCTTTAATGCTATTTTCAGGTTGGTTTTTTCAAATTAAACATTAGGCTTAGCAACATGCATGAGATGTTAGATTAAAGGGACAAGGCTTGGGTTTTCCATGTCTATCCAGAAATAGCTATTCTCTGGGTGGGCCAGGTGAAGTTGAGCAAGGTTATTGTCACACGACTCCCCCCAGTTTTCTGGGTGGAGGAGAGAGAGATGTGACTGGCTGCTTGCAGAAAAATCTGGCCAAAAGCATTGGGCCACATCCTTTGTGGAGGTAAATCAACATCGTCTGAGTGGCAGTTCTGGAACCATGACTATTTTCATCAGGATCAGGCCTTTTACATATGGTGAGGAAGTGGTAAAGATCACAAAGTGAGGGAAAGATATACATGCATGGCAATAATTGCAAAAAGCTATGGGGTTTTCCTATGTAGGTGGTGTCATTTTCTCTAAAGAATTAAAGCATGGCTTTCCCAGCACTCTTTCCCTTTAAGGAGACATGCTGAGCAGTGCATCCCGATAAGACAACAAGCCCAGATGCCCAGAGGAAGAACAGTGGTGTTGTGAAGACACAGGCCCAAAAGGCAAAATGTCTGGATTTTATTTGCAGCTCTGCCACAAACTTCCTGGATGATTGTAGCCAAGTTAACCAGGTCCGTTTTTTTCAAGCAGCATCTATGCCCTTTCTGCATATGCATGAAGCATACGTTCGCCTTTCAGGGCTTTGCGCAAAAGTCCAATAAATGCAAAGCTGCAAAGAAAGACTGCCGCCTACGCGCTGCCCTGTTTTCCCCAGGCAAAGGGTGATGATCTGGTGAAGCCGCTGGACCTCTGCCAGCAGGGATTGGGATCCAGAAACAGGCAAGAGCATCAGAGCAGCTCTGCTGCTCCGGCTCAAAGCCCACCTTGCCCGATGGCCCATTGCTGGCAGTAGACAGAAGTAGGTGCCTGGGGAGGAAAGCAAAATCAGGGTGAGCAGAGCTGGACACATCCACACTGTGCTTTCCCAGCCTCTAACCATTCAAGGCATGGGGACTTCCAGAGCTAGGAGTGGTTTGCATGAACTTAGCAACCCTCAAAGGATTTCTAAACCTGGGAGCATGAATAGTCCAGGACACGCTTTCAGGGCACCTTGGGATTTTTAGCTTCCTTGGAGCAGGACTCATTTCTTCAGCTCTACGTCAGACTTACTGGGTCACACGGGGCTTTTGTAGCTGCTACAAAGGACAGCCTTCCCATCGCTGTGTCAGCTCCCTGCCTCTCACGAGGAAGTGATGCCGCCTGCCAGGGAGTTGAGGCTAAATGCACTGATGTTTCCTCATGCCTTGGAAGGGAAGAGAAGTCTGGAGAGAATTATTGTTGTGATGCATAGGAGCTTTGCCAGTACAATGCCCTGTAATAACAGCTACTCTTCCTTCAGGTCATTAAGTTACCAATTTTTTAGTACTCTCGCTCATGACAAGTAGATCTTGAGTTTAAAGAGATGCCTTCCTTCTCTTTCCTTTTTCCTGACTTACTAACAATGTTTTGGAGATTTGCTTTCTTTATAGCAGTGTATCCAAATATCCCTGTTCAAATTGCCATTCTCCAGGTCTTTCCTCAAAGGAGCCATAAGGCTGTAACCAGATAACCAACATGTTTGTGCCCTGTCTCCATGGCTCAGTGTGAACTGAAGCATTAGGAAATACTCTGAGGGGCACTACAGATGATGAAACTGGATTTAGAATAAAGAAAGGTCCATCTGCTCCCAGAGACAGTCTCGCATCTGCTTTGTC